>NC_047092.1:146371600-146674630 GCF_902459505.1 Geotrypetes seraphini | reverse complement strand
TTGCACCAGCCCAGCAAGGGAAGACAATATTGCTTCTATTCTGATTACTATCTTCACCTCTGCATGATGTCATAGATTCTGCCATTCCAGACAGAGTTACTTAATACTCTTAAGGTCAAAAAATGAATAAAATAAAACATTCCATGTATTAGGAATAAATAAAGTAATACTCTGCCTATCATGTTATATGAAATTTATTATCATGAGTTCAGCTGAGTGCCTTTTCTCACTCTGATGCAATGAGATAAATCATATATAATATGACAGGGATATATTCTTTCTCCTTTCCACATTCAAATATACAGTAGAATATTGTGGTTTATACAAATTAATTTCCTTAGAATTCTTGGATTTAATTATAGGCAATTTATACACAAAAATAATATAATACAGCTCTAATCCTTTTGAATTCAGAATGCAAATTTCTTCAATGGTTCATAAGTGATGGCAGAATAACAGAGAGCAAAAAACAATGGGCCTTTGTTAGTACATATTTTTCTATCTATGCACAGAGTGGTATACAGTTCTATTCCAATAAAGCCCAATAATTCTTAATAAAGAACGTTCTTAATGAAATGTGTTGAAGTAAATGTCTATTATTGAGTAGCTGGACATTAGTTTTAATTAATTTACTTTATAAATGTAAAACTATATTTTGTATAGGTTATCTTGGTAACAAAAGGGACATCCATATTGAGACATTCTCAATTTGTACACAGAGCCATTTGTAAAATACTATAAAGCTATGGGAAACGCATGTATATTATGAGGGGCCGCTAAACAGTTCTCAGCCCAACCAAAGAGAGAATGATGGGCAAATAGTTCAAACAAGTACTTATTCAGGGGGAAATTCATCAATGTGTGCTACTTATTATGACGGGTTCTTTTACCACAAGTCGTGCAATTGTAGCACAGGGTCTCATTTTATCCAATGATAAGCAGTAGTAGTAGAATTCAATGAGGAAAAACAGAGAGATTTGAAATATTGACACTAGAGAATGACACGGTGAAAAAATTGGTCCCCGTCACCGCCCCGTCCCCGTCTCACCATCCCCGTCACCGCCCCGTCCCCGTCTCACCATCCCCGTCACCGCCCCGTCCCGTCTCACCATCCTCTTCACCGCCCCGTCACCGCCACTGCCACCCCATTCACCGCCCCGTCACCGCCACTGCAATCCCATTCACTTTTCTTTATTTACGTATAAAGGAAACATTCTTTAAAGCTTAGTTAAATATTAGTTAATAACTATACAAAAACAAAACACGCAGAGAAAAAATTAATTAATATAAATTCTCAAAACTGACACATTTTGATCACTAAATTTAAAATAGTTATTTTTCATACAGTTTTTCAATCACTAATCTTCCACCACCCCTGGGGCTAGCAATGCAAAAACAAACACGACATGTACTTTAAATGCTTACAATGTTAGCCTATATGGTAAGTAGACGCGGCCACTGTACCTAATCGCGGCAAAGATCTCCCTGCCGTGATTAGCATAGTGACCGCGGCTACGGCTGCAAGTCTCCCCCAACGGCCCTCCCGACAATCGCAGCAGAAGGGTACCCAACCCCTCCTGCCGGTCCTCCCAATGGCCTCCCCTAAGATCGCCGACAGGAGGGTACCCAACCCCTCCTGCTGGACCCCCCCCCAATGAACCCTCCCACCCCGGAACCCCCTTAGTCTTACTTTCCAAGTTGGACCGGACGGCTCCTCACACGTATGGCCAGCAGGCTTGCCTCCGTCCAAATGAGGCGGGCCCGCCCCTACCCTGCCCAACCCACAGGATCCTAGGGCCTGATTGGTCTAGGCACCTAAAGCCACTCCCGCTATAGGAGGGGCCTTAGGTGCTTGGGCCAATCAGGCCCTAGGATCCTGTGGGTTAGGCAGGGGAGGGGAGGGGCGGGCCCGCCTCATTTGGACGGAGGCAGGCCTGCTGGCCAGACGAGCGAGGAGCTGTCCGGTCCAACTTGGAAAGTAAGACTAAGGGGGTTCCGGGGTGGGAGGGTTCGTTGGGGGGGGGGTCCAGCAGGAGGGGTTGGGTACCCTCCTGCCGGCGATCTTAGGGGAGGCCATTGGGAGGACCGGCAGGAGGGGTTGGGTACCCTTCTGCTGCGATTGGCAGGAAGGGTTGATCTGACAAATGAGGAGCACGGTGAAACACAGGTAAATAGCGGTTCCTAGAAGGGGGTACATTGGCCCGCGGGGACAAACCTGTTCACCGTTTCCGCGGTCGGTGAATGGCCTTGTCCCCGTCACCGCAGCGACTGCTAGTTTTCTTCCCCGTTTTTGGCGGTGACCCGCGGCTTAAATGCGGTGGCCGCGGGTAAACCGTCACCGTGTCATTCTCTAATTGACACCACACAGCAAAAACAAGGAGTTCTTTTTAAACAGGAAATTTTTCAGCTGATCTTAACTGCCCAGGTTTTTGGCCAAACATGCTCCAAAATCCAACCAGACAAAATTTGACAAATGAAATGTTAGCTTGCGCTTTGTTTGTCTCATATTTTTTCAAGCAGGAGCTCACTTGTACTCTTTTGTGTTTCTAGCTCAATATGACAGAGAAGTACTTAATGGAAAGAGAGGACCCTTTAGGATTCCAGTAATGGTTCAATAGTACCATCAGAAAAAAAAAAAAAAAAAGAGAGAGAGAGAGATAGCCTTTGCCCTCTTACTATCAAGCACTGAGGCTCTGCTGTTTCTATCTCTGGAATCAGGCAGTGATGGAAGCCATGTGTGGGATACAGTCTGAAAGCCCATGTGCAAATCACATAGCTAATAACAAATAATGGCGTAAAATATATTTCTAAAAGCCTAACACTATAATGAGAGAAGAAGATGTGATATGATTTTATGCACATTTGCATGTAGAACAATTGGGTTCTGTTAGGGATGTGCATTTGTATTTGTGCATTAAATAATTCATGGTAAGTTTTTGCAATTAAAGGGTCATGGATTTGATATACCATCTTTCTGTTGGTCCAGTCAAAACAGTTTACATATACTTTATGCAGGCACTTTTTTTTTCTAGTAGGTTGAATCTGTACCTGGAGCAATGGAGGGTTAAGTGACTTACTTAGTGTCAAAAGGAGCTCTAGTGGGAATCAAACCCAGTTCCCCAGGCTCTCAATTACTATGTATTAGGTGTAAAAACTAGCACCCAATAAATGCAAAGCCTGTGTAGTAAATGTAGGAGCAGTGCACAGTAATTGCCCCGCATTTACTGCACAGGGTGGACACTACATAATTCACGCTGTCACAATATGTATCACAGTATAGACCCACTCCTAAATAAATTAAACAAAGAACATCCACCACTAAGAACACTCCTGAACCCCCCCCCCCTTTCTGATGTTCAAGACACATCCCCTGCCTTCCGATCCCCCCAACACATCTCCCTTCTGATCCCCCCAGAAGTGGCATATCCATCTACCAACCCTGCCCCTCAAAACAAATCTCATTCCCTACAGTCCAACACTCTCCCCACCTGTCAACCCCCAAGGACCTACTTGGGGGTTGCAATGGTGGTCAAGTGGTCCATAGCGGTAGTAGTCTTCCTCCACTCTCACCTGATATAGTGTCAAGATCCAAAATACTGTTGATAATCCCTAGCAGTAGTATCACAGTACTACCACTAGAGGGCATCATTCATTATAATGAGGTAAATGAATTATATCCTTGTGTGGATGGATACCCCATAGTGGTAGTACTGCAGGTATAGAATGACACGGTGACAGAATTCATCACTGTTCTCATCCCCGTGGATAACCATGAGAAACCATCCCATGTCATTCTTTAGTGTCTACCTCAACCTCAGTCCTTCTACACCAGCATTCTTCAATGCAAGGATTGAGGGTCAGTGGTTGTGCCCATTCATACTCTGATTCTTCCCTCATTCCTTAAAGAATGACATGGGGATGGTTTCCTGCGGTTATCTGCAGGGACAGGAACGGTGATGAATTCTGTCACCATGTCATTCTCTAATTGCAGGTCAATATGTAAAGCCAGTTATCTAAATCAGTAATTCCCAACCCTGTCCTAGAGGACCATCAGCCAGTAAGGTTTTCAGGATAGCCCTAATGAATACGCATGGAGCAGATTTACATGCTTGTCATATCCATTATATGCAAATCTCTCTCATGCATATTCATTAGGGCTATTCCAAAATCCCGACTGGCTGGAGGTCTTCCATGACAGGGTTGGGAACCACTGATCTAAACTGTGATTACCATTATCTGTATGAACAACTTAAGCAGCAAAGGCTGCTAAATATATTTAAAGACCACCTCAATGTTATCTAGGGTTACCAGATGTCCGGGGAAACCCAGACATGTCCTCTTTTCAAAACCCAGCATTTGTCCAGGTTTTGGAAAGCCCCTACAAGCTCCAGCTGCATCTAGAGGGCCTCTGAGCATATGCGGATGATATCACACGCATTCGTGCATGCTCCACACCCTCCAGACATGGCTGGAGCTCCTCACAAAGAGAGGAAGCTTTCTAGGGGTGGGGCTAGAGGTAGAACTGGGCGGGGCGGGAGGCAGAAATGGCAGGGCTGGGGCAGAACAGGGCAGGGCTGGAGTGGGAATGGTGCAGGGTTATGTGTCTGGGCTTTTAAAAAAAATATGGCAACCCTAACATCATCCAGATCATGTCATGGTGGTATGTGAGTGGAGTAAGAGTGAATCTGATAGTAATCTAGAGAATGGTGATATTTATGAGTGTAATTATCAATGTGGGCTATCATTAAGATGGTTTATTTTACCTCTAACTCATGCTATTTTAGCACAGGTCCCATTTTATGCAATGAGAACTAATTCCTAGTAACTGGGGTTAATGATAAAATTGTATGTTTTAACCATAGTCCAAATTGATAACTTCCCCCTTTAGACTATTATTTGATAACTACCTCAGAAGGCCTTTTATTAAGCTGTGTTAAAAAGTGGACTGAGTTATCCCCAGTGAGTGGCCAACAGCACATGAGCACTTATTGACCTCTATTTTCTAGACGGTAAGGACTCGCTTGCCAACCACACACTTTGGGACGGATTTTGTAGAGGATGCCCAGTCTCAGAAACCACCTAAGTGGCTTTTGAGAATCACACATGTGCATTCTATATATACAATCATGTCTGTCCTCACGGACAGACGCCTGAGCCTGCCTAACACCACGATTCTCTAACCGGCGTCTTTGTCACAGGCCGGATAGAGAATTGGGTTGCTGCTGAGCTTATTGGGGTAAAGAATCTCCCTGCTGCGATAAGTTTAGCGGCAACGCATCCCCACCCCCACAGAGACTACTGGCAGGAGGGATGCCCAGTCCCTCCTGCCAGAACCCCGGAACCCCTCGCCCCGAACATCACTGCAAAGATTGCCGGCAGGTGGGATGCCCAACCGCTCCTGCTGGTAGCCTAGAACCGCTCCCCCCACACCCAAACCTTCCTGCTGGAACCCCCCAAACATCACCGCAAAGATCGCCGGCAGGAGGGATGCCCAATCCCTCCTGCCGGACATTCCCCTACCCCCAAACATTACCAGCAGGAGGGATTCCCAGTCCCTCCTGCTAGTACCCCGGAACCCCCTTCCCCAAATTACCTTAGTAAAAGAGGGCCTAAGTGGCAATTATGTCTTGCAATGCTTATTATATCCAAACATTTATGTATTTTGACTGTCTTTCATGATGGTACAGTAGCTTTCATCATCCTGATTAACAGCCGATTCTATAGAACAGAAACTTATATGCTCTATGTTTTTACATCTAATTTACTTCTTCTGTTAAAAAGGTAGTAATAAAAAGGATGATTTCACAAATATTAATGTAAATTTATTTACTGCAAGGCTCCATTGAATGCATTGGGACCTATGAGGGGCCGCTGAAAAGTTCTCAGCCCAATCAAGAAGAGAATGATGTGGAGCCATGAAACTTACAAGTTATTCCACACTTTTCTTGACACTTTTCATTTCAGGGAGCCAAATGCATCTAGTAAATGAGCACAAGTATAGAGAAACTGAGCCATTGTGACATCACCAATGAGGCAGGCTCTTAGGCATTGGTGGAATGAGGCATTATTACATCACAATACGAGGGGCTGCTGAAAAGTTCTCAGCCCAACCAAGAAGAGAATGATGTGGAGCCATGAAACTTACAAGTTATTCCACACTTTTCTTGACACTTTATTTCATTTCATATCATTGAGATGAAAATCAGGTCCAGCCATTTTTGCTACTCTGTGCGTGTGTGTGTGTGTGGGGGGGGGGGGGGGGAGTTTACCAGGCAGGAGAGAGTGGGCATCCATCCTGTCTCTCGCGGGGACGGCCATCATTGTCGGGGGGAGGAGGGGTTGTTGTCAGGGGGTTGCGATAACTAGTAGGAGGGCTGATGGCACCATTTTTTTAATATATTGTTTTTATTAAGCAGAACCAATACACCTCTTAGACTTCCCTTTTTTTCCTAACTGCAACTCCCCCTCTACACCCTCAACTCCCCCCCCCCCCATTTTCTTATCCCTGTTCTAACTTTCTTAGACCTACCTACCTACAAGCCAATCTCTTCTTTCCTACCTGCCTCTCTTCCCATTCCCACTGTATTATTACAGCCACACTATGTAACACTATAGTGCCTAAGCACATGTCTTCCTGCTTCAAGCACTGAAGTGAAAGTGAAACAAGGTTTACTGCAATTGCATCATCCACTCCCCAATGTTGCCAACCTGTGCATTATTTATGAAATGACCCTCGTATACAAATGTTTGACTATTGTATTAATATTTAAGGTATATGAATAATAATAATAAATTAAATTTATGTATTATTTATGCTGGTTTCCACCATGGGCACATGAAGTAAATGCTCCAACCCTCATAGAATTCCAATGAGCATCAGAGCGTTTACCTCACTGGTCTGCAGTAGAAACCCCTACCATAGCTTTGTAAAAGGAGCCCTTAAATATTTATATTCTGCTCATTCCACTGTTTATGGAAGAGTACAAACATACACAGTTAAGAACAACATATAATAACAATGTAAAACAACAAATAAATCACTTAAAAGCTTTACCCATACTTCACAATCAGGGTCATATTAAAACCATCACTGCCATGAGTATGCTTAAGAGGATGATGCAGAGATCGACAAAACACAGATGCAACAATGAACCAAACAAGAGCACAGAAGAGGAAGAAAACAAACAAAAAAAAAATCCTAACTGATCTTGGCTGATTCCTGCAGAAAAAACAAGGAAGGCAACCAAGTCACATCAAGGTCTGCGTGGGGGAAGCCCACAGTGCCAAACTTGTCTCACAACTTATAAGCCAAATACAGTGTAACAAGTCAAAAAAGCATGATTTCGTTGTGATTTCGTGCGTGCTTTTTGAGGGGGTTTGGCTGGCAGGGTTTGTGTGGGGGTCGCTCAGGTTGCTTGCGTTGTGTTGAGTTTTATTTACTCACTTTGATTGTTGATTGCTTTGATTCTTGCACACACAGGGCGCTCGATGATGGTGTGTGGGTGGAGGCTTATTGCCTTGACCCAGAAGTGAAGTGTCGGAGCTGTGCTCCTATCACTGAGGGTTCACACTGAGAGCGCCCTATAACATTATACAGTGTGACATGCTTTTTTGACATGTTACACTGTATTTGGCTTATAAGTTGTGAGACAAGTTTGGCACTGTGAGCTTCCCCCACGCAGACCTTGATGTGACTTGGTTGCCTTCCTTGTTTTTTCTAGTTTAGGATTTGTTTGGCAAATCAGGAGTGTCTTGTTGTTGTTGATTCCTGCAGAAGACAGGTCAGAATATTTTCATATATTTATGAGACTTTATTCCAGATTTTTGGCTACTTTTTCAGTTTAAACATTCTTTTCATACAATATTTTAACATATATTAATTGACAATGCATATTAATTCATATGTTGACACCCAGTAAATCAATTTAGCGTACATTTTTTTTTTTAAGGTGCGCTAATGAAGCAAACAGCAGACAATGAATGCAGAGTCCTCTCCAGAAATAACAAGAACAAACACACTAAATCTTGATTAGCTTCTCCGAACTATGGCCTCTTATTTTAGAAACATTTTCATATTCATACATTGCATACAAGTGTAAATGATGATGGCCAAAAGCTGCTATTAATCATGGAGAATCTTCACCATGCAGACATTTCAAGGGAGTCTATGAGCCAACTTTTCAATATGATTATTGGGGGGAGGATGTGCTACACGTGACACAAATGAATGTTCTTTGGCAGAGTAATGGAGTTTGCTGAAGTATCCACTGAGCTGACACACCTGTGCATGTGGTGGCATTTAAAACTGCATGTGCCCAATTTGTGCGTGCAATTTAATTGACAAGCCAATTAGTGCTGGCAATTGGGGGTTAATAATCAATTGTCAGTTTTAATTGGCTTTAATTTAAAATTTACACACCGAGATCCACATGTGAATTTGACATGTGGATCAGAAAATGCATGTGAAGGACATGGCCAGACCAGGGGCATTCCTGGAATTTGTGCACAGTGTTACAGAATAAGGGAATTCTGTACCTAATTGAGGCCCTCTTTTACAAAGCCGATTATCGCGGCAGCCTGCAGTAATCGTACCGAAGCCCATTGGGAAATAATGGGCTTCAGTGCGGTCGCCACACAGCTTTGTAAAAGGAGGGGTTAGACGTGAGAATCTACCCCAGGTTTCAGTTGGTGCAAATTCTTGTGCTCCAAATTGGGCAAGGGTCCCAGTGCCAAATGCTATTTTAAAAATGGCGCCCAACTCTTGAGTTCCGTTTATAGAATAGCACTTAGCGTTAATTTTTATCAGTGCCCAATTATAGACTTGAGTCCCATATGTGTATTGGACACTCTTAATCACAAACAATATTCGTCTTAAATGACTGCCCATCCCAAATCTAAATTGGGGTTCCCTGGTTGTTGGCAAGGTGTCCTAACTTCTACTGTAAGTTACTTCTCTGTTCTATAAAAAAAAAAAATTCTCTCCATGTAAATCAGTGTAACAAAGACACCAATGTGATCATGGCCTTTAAAATTTTTGACTCCATTTTTAGATAAATCCTATGGAAATTAAGGGGTCCTTTTACTAGCCATTTTAGCATGGGCTAAACATTTGCACATGCTAAACGCTAATGGACTATATTGGACGAGCGCGCTTTAGTAAAAGGATCCCTAAGATCCATGATCCACAAAATCTAGATTGACATGAAATGTTTGAAGGAAGAATAGCGTTTGGTATTGCTTTCTTAAACTGTAATCATTTTACCCATCTCTAGATAGATAGAAAGTGATTGTATTTGCATAGTAAAATGGAAAATTTATGTACTTGGCATATTAATCTTTGAAGCACACTGAACATTTCTATACAAAAACACTGAGAATGAAGCATATTATCCAGCAAGGTATCAACACAACTGCAACAGATGAATTGCTCTTCAACATAATATGCAAAATACTTTTCCCATGGGCATGAAAAAGGTATGGTTTATAATAATTGAAAGGAATATTTGCTTTGCTGCTATATTTTCATGATAAACTGAGAAAATGGCATAAACCAGTAGAGCGTTACAAGATTAGAGACAGGATAAATATGTTTACGTACTTATGAATTTAAACAAAAATTGTTCCAATGTTTCAGTAGAGGGAAAAAAAAGGCATTAAGTATCCATGTCATTAAAATGTCAATGGTGGTGTAAATCAAATATGATCTGATCTTGCAGACAGCTCTTTGGTCCTGTGGGAATCTTCAAAATGCATTTTTAGTGTTAAAATCGCAGAAGCTTTAAATCTGAATATGTGAAAAACAGGAGATGGAAAAGAAAGGAAACTTATAGTTTGTTCCTGAAGTATAGCTAAGTAATATCCTATCTCTACCATAATCAATCCTGGTTTGTTTGTTTTTTTTAACTAAATAGCTGTCCAATATTTAGTGTTATTTGCCAGCCAGGAGCCATCCCTGGCCTGCCAGTAGCACATAGCTATCTATCTCCTGCTGAAATCCCGTTTGGTGGATTGGCAGGTAACCAGTTATGTCAACCAATATAGCCCATCACTGCCAATATTCGTCTGTTCGGCAGCTAAGATCAGCTGCCAAATAGACTCACCTAAAAAGCAGTTCTATTTTTTGCCGCTAGGACTTAGCTGTCCAGCTGATGAATATTGGCTTAGCTGGCAATGTCTCGGCTAACCACACACACAAAAAAAATTCAGTTCTGATCACCAGATACAGCACCGGCATTGAATATTTGGTTTTACCACTGAACATGGAAAGGTGAATTGGGGCTAGGTTTAAGAGTGAAGAGAAAGAAAAATGTTTATAGAAGTCCAAGGAGAATGCTAAAGACTCATTTTGTCTCTTTAAACCTATACTTCAAAATTTCTACTCCAAATCTGTAATTCTTTGTTCATGACCACTGATTAGACATCTTGTTGTAAACCGCATTGAATCCTTGTCAAAACTTGCGGTTTAGAAGAAAATGTATGGTATGGAGCATAATAAAATATTAAATAATGGCAGATAAAGAACTGAACGGTCCATCCAGTCTGCCCATTAGTTATACCCATTACAAATACACAATTACATTAACTTGTCTCTTCTTTGATATTTCAGGGTCATAGACTGTAAAGTCCACCTGGTATTGTGTTAGGTTCCAAATGGCCCAAGATGGCTTAGGTGCTTTATCTCTTTACAGGTTGACATTGTCAATGTGTAGACAATTTCTAAATTATTCTTTTATGCACAAATGCACCTGTTTATTGTTGTTATTATTATTTATCTGCACTAGAATTTCCCCCTGAAGTTGTGGATAATATGAGAAAGGACATAGCAAGGCCTAAAAATTGATCAAGAATTTGGCAGCTAAGATTTTCCTCTCCTCCCTCCTTTTACAAAACCATAGAAATGGTTTAGTGCTGGCCGGCTCACTCTCAGAGCATTCAGTGTGCTGGGCTGTGTTAAAAAATGCATTCGTGGTTTTGAATGGGGGTGGGGGGGTAATGCTTAAAAATACAGGGTCATGCATTTATGCTACAAAAACCCGTGTAAAGTATTTCTGTGCTCAAAGAGGAGCCGAATTTGGAGAAGATTGTATGTTGTAACCGGGACTGTGGTCCGTCCGGGACTCCACAGCACCCCTCAGTGGTTACACCAATAATAGCACTTGCGTGTGACCCGGACTGGAGTCACCCTGCAGGCCTGAACTGACACCAATAAATACACAAAATCAAAAATTCTTCCAAAATGCTTCACTTTTATTCTTGGTAAAGCATAAAAGTCAGGTATTGTATGCCAAAACAAAGCAGGTAAATAGCAAACAAAACTTCCATAAGTTCAAATTTAAAAAAAAATGTAACAAACAGTTCAAATATAAAGTCCAAACTGCTTTTCTTCTTATTTCTTCACCTCTGAGGTTTGGACTCACCTCAGAGTTTAATGCAGCCTGCTCCCAAGCAGGTTCATTCAGTTCCTCATTAACAATAGGGCTCAAGGCACTGGATACCCTATATTCAGTGCTACTAAAATGAAGCCTCTGGCAGTCATGCACTAAACTGCCAGGCAAAGGAGAGTGCCTCAGGTTTGCTTTAATTTTAGCTACAATATAGCCTACAAAATTCCCTCCCAGGTAACAGCAAACCTCTCCCAAATAACAGACATTATCAGCTTCATAAAATCAAAAGAATACCATCCAAAAACAAGATTCAACTCCAGCAAACAGTTTCTTCAAGCAAACAGCTGAAAAACATTCACTGTTTTAGGATTAGCACTTGCAGCTGGTGGAAAAACCAACTTCCATGGCTTCCTCACCAAGGCTCATTTCCTCTGGAAGGTTGTCAGTTTACATCGGGAGTTCAAGCTCAGATACTGATCTCTCCAGCATGTCTCCAGCCTCCTGCACCTCCATAGGTGAGGCTGGTTCGCTCCTGCTTGGCCCGAGGAGACTCTCAGGGAGGAAAGGTCTCAACCTTCTCCCTAGCCTGCCTGTCTGCTTGCTCTCAGCTGCTGGCTTTTGTATGTTTGGGACACGCCCTAACCTGGCTGATTCAGCAGTCCTCAAGGCAGCTCTAGAGCTCCTCTTGTGGTGACCTGAATACTGCTGGTCTAGTGGATTATTGAGAATTTCAGGCTCCCTCTGGTGGTCAGCCTGAAAATCAGCCAAATCCACACTAGGACAGCCTTTACACACTCCTTTCCGGGTTTTACTAGGGGTCCTCGTAGGAGCTTTAGCTGGAACCTTGGCATGCTTCTTGTCTGCCTGGTCACAATGTGAAGACCTTAAGAGGGTCAAACAGGTAGAAAAGGAGACAGTAAAAGCCAGAAGGATGCTTGGATGCTAGCGAGAGGAATGACCAGCAAGAAAAAGGAGATGATAGTAATTCCTTTGTATAAATCTCTGGTGAGATTTATGGGGTATATTTACTTAAGTGAATTAGGTTTTGGACTTAAGGTATAACAGCCAAAAGCAATGTACCTTAAGTGCAAAGGCTCTGCAGTAACTGTTGGGGGCAATTCCTGAATTTTCCCCTGCAGTTCCACATAGACATGTTCCCTGATACTCGTTAGTTTTAGGCGCTATTGGATGAATTCTATATATGATGCTCAAAGTCATGTTCCAAAATGTGAGCACATGCCCAAGCTGCATGTACAACGTAATTGATGAATGAACCCTTAACTAGTAATAAATGGGCACTAACTTGTCCACACACTCATTTTCTCAGTGGTCAGTTACGGATCCAAAAGCTGGACACCATGAAACAAGATAGAAAGAAGATTGACTTGTTTGAGCTTTGGTGCTGGAGAAGGATTTTAGACCTATCATGGACTGCAGGAAGAATTAACAAATTGATTCTAGAAGAGATCAAATCGGCTAGGTCACTTGAAGCCCAAATGATGAACTTATGACTACCTTATTTTTCGTTTCTGACCCAATGGTGGAGAGAGCTGTATGAATGGGAGAGGGAGCCTTGATAAAGCCCTTGGAATTTTACGGACGAAACATGTTGGCGATTGCTGTTCCCTCCCGACTAGCGTCAAACACATAAAGCTAAGTATTCTTAGCATATATTTAAAATAATATTTAAAACAAGTCTTAAAATATTTATAAAAATGTTTACTGGGTCCGATGAGGAATGGGAGCATAAAGCCACACACAATGAAACAGTTTGAGTGTGTGGTGGCCCGCTGAGGACCCAAAAGTATTGTTTAAGCCAGATAGAATGAAATTTGGCAAATCGGTAAGGTAACTTCTTACTGAGGCTGTACTGATAGATGACTATATTCTTCATTCAAACCCACGTTTATATTGCCTGGGGTTACCTTATTTTGGTGACACCATCAGAAAAGAGAGATCACTGGAGAAGGACATCATGTTTAAGAAGATCAAAGGAACCAGGCAACCTGTAATCAGATGGCTAGACACGTTCAAGCCACCCATGAGGATGACACTGGAGGACTTTTCTGGACTAGCACAAAACCGATTTCTTTATAAATCTGCCATTCATCAAGTCACTAGGACTTGAACATGACAACAACAACCAATTATTGAAGTTAATTGCCATCAATTAACATTTGCATGTGCAACTGGTTACATATTAGTCAATAAGGCTAGGCACCTAACTTGTAGCACATATCTGAAAGGGGGGCAAGGTTAGAGGCATTGTTAAAACCCAGTCATTGATGGTTCAGACTAGAGCTCATTATCTAATTTGCCTACACCATTTTAAGTATCATATATAGAATTTGAGGGTAAGCTAGTTCTCTGCTTTATGTTGAAAAGATAGAAATTGTAGAGTCTTGTTTTTATAAACTCTGAAATACTGAGCACAATTCACATCATCCTTGAGTACATATCTTGAAAGTTCCAAGGAGATATTTGCCAAAGAATAGCCAACATCTGCTAAAGCTATTTCTTACAGTAAAGGGCCAGGCTCTAGATACCTTGGCACAATAAAGAATTGCAAACTTGGATTGGCAATAAGACACTGGGTAGTAAGAAGAGGATATACTCTTTTCAGAAAATATTAGGGATTGGCAGCACCCATTTTTAAATATTTTATTTGACATTTATATCATTATTACAAAAAAAAAGAAAACAAGTAATAAAAGTTACTATCAAAGAAAACACATCACATCCCTCTAATCTACATCAAGGGGACATCCATCAACCTAAAACTGGAAATCAGTAATCATTAGTAAAAGGCAATACAGGCTAATTAAATTATTTTAGAACATTTTTTTTCCCTATCCTCAACTCCTTCAAAGAACAAAATAAGAAAAAAAATTAAAATCAATTATCATTTGAAGTTCCCTTAGCTGATTTCCCAGCCAGGCAAGTTTCCAGCTGCAAAAGATCCAGAAACATATACTGATTTTTTCATAATCTATCAAGCATTCACAAAGAAATTTAAGAAAAAAGATGTCCCTATATACAGAACCTGTGCTTTAAGCTACAGAAATGCCTTCATTCTCAACTGAGTTGGTTTAGAAAAACCTGGAATAAATAAACTGCTTCATAGGTAGTGGAATGCTTCTTTTTTTTCTGGGGTGGGCAAAAGCTCCACCCCAGACCCCACCCCCATAATAGTACTAATTGTAATACAATTTTTTCATTCATTTTCATATATACACACACAATATAATCTTATTAACAACACATACTGGTTAACCACAAAATTAAACTACACAAAGCACACTGTATGCTTCTCAGCATTCATTCCTACCAGAACACCTGGCCTTGATCACACATGCAGAACACAGATAACCCCTATGCAAATACAGGACCACAAACTAAAAGTACTAATATACTCAAAGAAAATCATAAGATAAGACTCTGCATGCAGTACAACTCCAGAGAAATAGAAACAAATGCATTTCTTCCAGAACAGTGCAAAATATAGACAGCAGATGTATGTTCTCAAAACTGACACATTTCAGTCACTAAATTGAAAATAAAATCATTTCCCCTATCTTTGTTTTCTGGTGATTTTATTTTTCTAATCATCTTTTCCCAGTCTCTGCCTGCACTTCCTTCTGTCTGTGCTCTTAACTGTGTATCCAGGGCCGCCTTATCCATTTGCTGTTTTTCTCTCTTCCTTCACTTTCTACCCCACATCCATCTTTAACATTAACTTTTAACATTCAACTTTGCTTCATTTTCTGCTTTCTTTTCAAATTTTTCTACTTTTCCATGTCTTCCCTTCCCATCTATCCATGTGTACCATCTCCTCCCTCTTTCTTCTCTATTCTCATTTATCCATAAGAAGCATTTCTTATCTCATCCTTGCCACACCCATTGCTGTGCACCATATCCTCCCTCTGTCTCCACTTCCCATCCATCCATCCATGTGCACCATCTCATCCCTTTCTCTCCCTCTCCAGTGGTCAGACATCTCTGTCTTCCCCCTTCCCTCCTCCTATGGTTTGGCATATTTCTCCTCTCCTTCCCATAGCCTGGAATCACTCTCCTTTTCCATGGTCTGGCATCTCTATCTTCTTCCCTCCCTCTTCCTGTGGTCTAACATCTCTCTTCTTCTCTCCTTTCTTTCTCTCTCTCCCCTCCTTCCCTTTCATTCCATTGACTGGAATCTCTCTCTTCCATCCTTCTATCACCTTTCTCCATAATCTGACATCTATCCCTTCTTTGAGTCATCTCTCCTCCCTCTCAACGTACTCAAACAGATAGATAGGCTAAAAACTGACAAATCGCCAGGCCCGGACGGAATTCACCCAAGAATACTAAGAGAACTTAGAAACGAAATAGCGGAGTTACTGCAACAGATTTGTAACCTATCCCTGAAAACAGGGGTAATACCGGAAGACTGGAGGATAGCAAATGTTACACCTATCTTCAAGAAAGGAACCAGAGGCGACCCGGGGAATTATAGACCGGTCAGCTTGACCTCAGTTCCGGGGAAGATGGCCGAATCGTTGATCAAGAACAGTATCAGTGAGCACATAGAAAAAAATAAGCTGATGAGAACAAGCCAGCATGGTTTCTGTATTGGAAGATCCTGCCAAACAAACCTACTGCACTTCTTCGAGGGGATAAGCGGACATTTGGACAAAGGTGACCCCATAGATATAGTATACCTAGACTTCCAGAAAGCCTTCGACAAGGTACCTCATGAGCGCCTTCTAAGGAAACTGTGGAACCACGGGGTGGAAGGGGACATACACAGATGGATCAAAAACTGGTTGGCAAACAGGAAACAGAGGGTAGGAGTAAAGGGACACTATTCTGACTGGAAAGGGGTCACAAGTGGCGTCCCACAAGGGTCAGTGCTGGGACCGCTGCTATTCAATATATTTATTAATGACTTGGAAACAGGGACAAAGTGCGAAGTTATAAAATTTGCGGATGACACAAAACTCTCCGGTAAGGTTAGATCTGTAGAGGAATGTAAAAAACTCCAAAGGGATCTGGACAAACTGAGTGAGTGGGCAGATAAATGGCAGATGAGTTTTAATGTGGAGAAATGTAAAGTTATGCACATAGGGAAAGGGAACCTGATGTACGACTACATGATGGGGGGGATGACATTGGGAAAGGGCAACCTAGAAAAGGACTTGGGGGTTTTGGTGGATAAAACAATGAAACCGGCAGCACAATGCGCAGCGGCCTCAAAAAAGGCGAACAGAATGTTGGGCATTATCAAAAAAGGTATCACTACCAGAACCAAGGAAGTTATCCTCCCGCTGTACAGGGCAATGGTGCGACCGCATCTGGAGTACTGCGTCCAGTACTGGTCGCCGTACCTAAAGAAAGATATGGCGATACTCGAGAGGGTCCAGAGAAGAGCGACAAAAATGATAAAGGGCATGGAAAACCTCTCGTATGCTGAGAGGCTGGAGAAGTTGGGGCTCTTTTCCCTAGAAAAGAGGAGACTTAGAGGGGATATGATAGAAACTTATAAGATCATGAAGGGTATAGTGAAGGTAGAGAGAGACAGATTTTTCAGACTGGCGGGGGCAACAAGAACTAGAGGACACTCAAAAAAATTGAAGGGAGATAGTTTTAGAACAAATGCTAGGAAGTTCTTCTTTACCCAGAGGGTGGTGGACACCTGGAATGCGCTTCCAGAGGGGGTGGTTGAGCAGAGTACGGTTTTGGGTTTCAAAAAGGGATTGGACGAATTCCTGAGGGGTAAGGGAATCCAGGGGTACAATTAGAGGGTTACTATACAAGACAAAATGCTCTTGAGTAATAGATCACTACAGGTCATTGACCTGGGGGGCCGCCGCGGGAGCGGACTGCTGGGCATGATGGACCTATGGTCTGACTCGGCAGAGGCCATGCTTATGTGCTTATGTGCTCTCTCTCATCTCCACCACTATCGTGTCCAACAATTCTCCCTCTTTCTTCCTTTCCCCATATATACCATCTCTCTTTCCCTCCCACTCCACACACACCTATCTCCAACAATTATTTTTTTTTCTTCCCTCACCCACTGGCAGCATCTCTTTCCCTCCCTTCCCACCACCCCACCTATGAAACTCTCTTTCCCCTTTCCCCTCAATTCCTAACCCCCAGCCCATGTCCTTTTTGCTTTCACAACCCCCCTGCAGCCCTTGCAGCATCTGTCATTCCCTCATTCCCAAACACAGACACCCCCCCCCCACCTCAGCTGGATCCTGTGGTACAACCTCTCCCCAGTTCCTGAATCCCCCACCTAGCACCTCTCTGCCGCTGTAATTTAAAATCTTCAGGCAGCTGGTGACACAATGAAGCCAGCCTCACGATGTTGGCCTGCCCTAAAAGTGTTCTTTCTGCAGCATTTCATCTTCCCACATTTGCAGAAAGAACATTGGCTGCCTTTGTGAGACTCGAAGTCTCATGAAGATTGCTGCGGGATCTTGCAGCAGCCATTTTATCACTATGGAGACTGCCGGGCAGTAGCCTAAGGGGATTGCACCTGCTCCGCCTCACCACTGGACCACCGGGGCCCTAAGGTAGATATGCAAGGGGGACCAGGAGGGATGGTCTAGTTATCTAGTTGCACAAGTCTTGTGAACATTGCCGCGGGATCTGATTGTGGCGGTATAGAAGAATAAAATTATGTTATGTTATATAGATTGTTTTCTTCTTTGTTAGGTATACTTAACACTGCAAAAAAAATAAAAAACCTTCCAGCAATCTAGACTATGGACCTTATCGATCAAAACATGTTTGGTTGTTTAAACAGATTTAAGTGTTCTCAGTTTCTGAATCAGCCTGTCTAATTGGATAATCCAAGCAAACAGGCGGTTACTTTCTGTCGACACTGGTAACTAAATTTACCCCCAATTTTAAATGATTTTCCAACAAGAAGTGTTAATGCAAAACAGTTCTGTACAGTGCAGTGTGTAGATGCATAGATCACTTTTATGTTGCAAGTAATAGGACTAGGCCATAAACAATGAAACAGGTTAGCTCTGGGCTACTTGACACCAATAGTTCAGCAAACCCTAGTGTCAATAAATAACAGAAAAGAAAAGTTTACAGGGAATGTAGTAAAATCCCTAGCATGTTCCACTTTCAGGAGATGCCATTTCTTTCTAAGAGAAGCTGACATGCACTTAACCCACATTGACTAAAAAAAGCTATTTCTCACTAAGTCCTGCAAATCTCAAAAGTAATACTGCTTTACAGTACTTATGTAGACGGTCCATAAACAACAGGCTCTTACCTTGCCACTAAACACTTTGAAACTACGGTAAAAGGTGTCTAAATTCAATAACTTTATGTTCATAGTTCTGTGTCTGTTTGATACTTTATTATCTAAACACAACAACTATAGATCAGAAAAGGATTTTTAGCGTCTTGTCCCTGCATGGAAGCCTTCAACTCAGAATTTGGTTCCAAATGGCCCAGATCCGGTCTGGATGATATTTAAAAGCACAGATCCAGTTCATAGGTGCTGTTAATCGGTTATGTGCCAGTGAGTAGGATACTGGGTTGCAATAATCACACAAGAGGGAATTCCGAGACTTGGGTGCCCCAAAAAAATTCAGCACCAAGCACTGCTCTATAAAGGACAGACGCCTTAAATGGAGTCATGTTTAGTGAAGATTTTACTACTATTACTACTATTTATTATTTCTATAGCGCTAAAAGGCATACGCAGCGCTGTACATTTTAACATACAATAGACAGTCCCTGCTCAGAAGAGCTTACGATCTAATTTAGACAGGACATTTCAGGGTTGGGGATGCTATAGTGGGTATAGGTATCTGACAGCAGTTAGGGGGAGTTAAGAGTTGAAAGCAGTTTCAAAAAGTGGGCCTTTAGCTTGGATTTGAACACTGATCTTAAGTGCTGGACTTAAGTGCATCTGCTAAAACCTGGAGTAAATGCCAGAACCCAAGTTAGGCACGGCAAAGCAGTGTTCTGCAATTCTATGCACAACTTTCAGAATGCCCCTGATATGCCCCCTGACCACACCTCTTTTTCAGATACCCGCTATGATAATTAGGCAATCATTGGTTACTGCTAGTTAAGGGTTCATTAATCAAGTCGTGTGCCCAAGTTTGGGTGCCATATATAGAATCCAGAGGATAGTACTATTGACTATTCCCTGTGACCACCTTGGAACCATTTTGACAGTAATGGAGCAGTCCATGGGAGGAGCTTGGACAAAACCAGAAGATTGCCAGCTATTCTGATATTGAAATCACTAACCAGGTAGCTATAGTAACTGGCCAGTTTGGGCAGCAAAAAAAGGCTCTCCTAATATTGGCCAGTTAGAAATCTGATTATTGGTTTGAATGTCACCATGAACTGGATACTAAAGTTGCTCAGTGCAGATATTGAGCCATAATACCCAGTATATTTTAATTGCAGTGGCCAGCGCTCCCGTAGCACACCCCAATTTTTTTTTTTACTGAGTTCGGTTGAACAAACACCTTCAGATTTATCTTGTTAGATGTTTGGAAGCTCATGAAGGGGGTTGAATTAATGCTTAAAAGTTCTGTTTCTCAATTATGTGAATTTACGTAACAGACTTCTCAGGCGTTAGCACGCAATGATTGATGTTCCTCAGCTCATTAGTTAATGTGTGCACAAAGTTGGGCACGGAAATGTACATGTGATATATAGAATTTGGGGGTAACGGGCATGTAAATGTTAGCACCTAGTTTACAGAAATGCCTTTTTGGAGGCACATAGAGCCAGAATCTATAAATGGTGCCTAACTGCGCCTAAAGTTTAAGTGCCAGTCCACACAGTTGTCAATCAACCGCTGGACTTAGGCATCGCTAGGTGCCATAAAAGTAGGCACCAGTACATTTGGCCTAATCTACCAGCTCAGTGGTTAGAGCCACAGCCATGAGGTTATGGGTTCAAATCCCACACTGTTCTTTGTGACCCTGAGCAAGTCACTTAATCCCCATTGCCCCAGGTACATCAGAAAGAGTGGAAGCCCACCAGGACAATTAGGGAATAATGCTTGAGTACCCAAATAATTTGGAATCCGCATAGGATATGCGTAATATAAGGTGTTTTATTTTTAACCACCTAAGTTTACCACACTTATTCTCTACCCTTAATCATGCCTATTCTTCAGGTAGGCATCGTTAGGCATTAGAGGGCACCTTGACTTAGAAATCCACGCTCAACTTTTAATTAGTTAAATTTTTTTTCAATTAAATTCAAAGGTGTGGTAAATTACCACACCATTTAAGCTAATTGGCACAATTTGGGTTTTACGTGGCTTATAAAAACTTCCCCCCTCCCCCTCTTTTTAACAAAACCGTGCTAGCATTTTTAGCACTGCTCACAGTGGTAACAGCTCTGACGCTCACAGAATTCTATGAGCATCAGATTTGTTACCACTGTGGCCAGCGCTAAAATCACTAGCATGGTTATGAAAAAGGGGGGGGGGGTTCGGTTTAGTTAGGTCTCAATAGGCATCCATGATTAGAGAGCCATGCAGCGCTTAATGTAGGTACCATTTATGGAATCTGGCCCCTAGTGTATGTGTTTTCAAATACTTATCGTAAGTCAGTTGTACAATGTCACGTAAGCACCTTGTTGTCTATATAAAACACTAATGTAAGTGGCAGAAATTGTGCCTTTATTGCAGGCACAGACATTTACACCTGTCCTGGAGAAGGTATAAATGTCTGCTTCTATAATATATTCTCTATAATAAAACATTAAGCGCACATGCGCACTTAGGGTTTTGTGATCCCTGACAGCGTGCTGTGTCCTTCCATGGCCATATTCTAATTACGGCGCACGGCGGCTTGAGGTGTGCGTGGTGGCATGCACCGGCTGTCAGCGCTGTGCAGGCATTTGGGTGGCGGTTTCAAGTGGAACAGCTGGAGGGTGTCGTGCGGGTGCTGCGAGGTGTCCCATGTTGGTAAACATTTTTAAATGCTCAGGGAAGTGGAGGGAGAGAGGAAAAGGGGGCTGCTTTAGGGGCAAGGAGTGCTAGGGGGCAGACAGCAATCATGCTTTGCTCTGGGGGGGGGAAGACAGAAGGGGGCCATGGAGAGACAGTCAGGTATGGTACAACAGAAAAATGCATGCAGACAAGGGGCCAGGGAGAGAGATAGGTGCAGAGAAGAGGTGCTGCTGGACAGTGGGGGGAAGGCAGGAAGAAGGCCTACTGCTGGACAGGGGGGAACAGGGAAGTGGTGCTACTGGACACAGGGGAGGTAAAAGGAAAGGAGAAGGGTACTGATGGACAGGGGGAGCAGGCAAGGAGTGGTGGTGCACAGCCAAGGAAAGCGAGAGACAGAAAGAAAGAAAGTGGCCAAGGAGAGAGAGAGAAAGAAAGACAGACACACACATCTATTCTAGCACCCATTAATGTAACAGGCTTAAAGACTAGTATTTTATAGTCTATTTGCCTACATGAATGCTCCAGCCAAACTCTGCCCCTGTGACACCTAGAGGCAAAGCTCTGTAGTGTCAAATACAGTACTTTTCTACCAGTCACAATTTCACAAAAAGCCATTTATGTTCGTATGTGTCCTCATATGGGTGAAAATGATTTTAAAGAATGAACCACTTAAAGTTAAGACTGCTATATATGGTCCACTTAAATAGATAAGTTTATTTGAAGAGCAGTTGAATATCAGCACCATGCAGATTACTTTTGGCTTTGATCCCAGAATGCTCGTGCTTCCTCTTATATTATATTTTTATTAATATTTATGCAATTTCACAATAATTAAACCTAATCAACTTTCTATTGTTACAGTCCTCAAAAAGGGGGGTTTAAACTACATCGCAGGGAACAAATGGCTAACAAGCCAAAAAATAAAATAAAGTAAGCATTTAAGAAAGCTTTATAGAAGAAGCTTATAGCCCTCCATCAAGGGGGTGAAACCATGGGGGTTTCCCTTCTCAGAAAATCTCAATTTTGATGGCTCAAAAACCACATATTTTACTCTTAAATAACAAATAATACACTTGCAAGGAAACTTTACATTAAACTGAGCCCCCAACCGAATTTCCCTATATTTAAATGAATATATATTTGGCCATGGCTACTTGTACAACCAAAAAGGGTAACTTTGGCTAATTTATACAAGTGAGGAAATGGTTATTTAAGCCTAGACAATGAAAACGAAGCTAATTATTTATATAAGGTTATATGAGTCATATAGCACTTAAACATTCAGAAAAACCCCCACAGTGCTGTCTATAAATGGTACTCAAAGCTAATTCATTTATTTCTAGACAAACACTATCCATTCAGTTCACATATTTAAATCCCATAGCAGATAAATCTACCTCACTGATTGTGGACAGTGCTTCAAAACCACACATCGGAGCCCAGAAAAATTGTGATGATACTCTAAACAGTGAGAAACCAGGGGTTCTTCTAAATGCCACTTATTCAAACGCGACTTGTGTACCAACAGACGCGTATGGATATTGAATCTCCTTTGAATGGGGATAAATGGTTAGAATTTGTTGAACATGCAGAGAGATTTAATTAAGTTAGAGCTACATAGTGCATCACTTGTAGATTATTGTAAGTTAGAGATTCTACCTCAGGGGTTGCGGATGGCTCGAGCCCCCAGATTATTTGAGGATGATGTGACTTTTGTTGAGTATTGGAATAGAATATTGAATCGTTGTTCCCTGGATTTAATGCTGCTTTGGATAAAAACTGCACAGCCTAGAATACAGAGGGAACAACAGAAGTATGCAGATGAATTAACTTCTTTATCCAAAACTGAGTTGCAAGAGTTAAATAAAAAAGCAGAGAAATTTAGGAATGAGTTACGTCAACAGAAGATTAAAACGTTTCTATGAGACCAGAAAGATTATTCTGCTGGGTATGCATATGTGTGGATAGTAGTATGACTGATAAGAATGAGAAAAGGAAACCTGTACGTTTCTAATCCTCCTCTCGGGGATCGAGTGGAAGTGAGGAGGTTTCAGAATTGGGAGCATTGAGGGGGAGAAGTGGAAGAAGAGAGGGGGCTATTGGTGTGGAGTCAAGAGAGGCCGAGGCAGGAAACCACAGACCTGGTGTCAGCTGCAGGTAGAGAAATTGTGGTAAATATTTCTAATTATCCCTTTATCCCTGTGGAAGAATCATTACTATCTAAAAGGCTTTCTGTTGTTCCTACTTGGAATCACCAGCCCTTTCAGTTCAGGGTTGAGGAGGGAAAGGTGAGTAATGGGAGTCCCTCAAGAATCAGTGCTGGGGCCGTTCCTGTTCAATATGTTTGTGAGCAACATTGCCGAAGGGTTAGAAGGAAAAGTTTGCCTTTTTGCGGATGATACCAAGATTTATAACAGAGTAGACACAGGAGAGAGTGGAAAATATGAAAAAGGATCTGCAAAAGTTAGAGGAATGGTCTAATATCTGGCAACTAAAATTCAATGCAAGGAAGTACAGAGCAATGCATTTGGTGATTAGAAATCGGAAGGAGCTGTATGTGCTGGGAGGTGAGAGGCTGATATGCACGGCTGGGGAGAGGGACCTTGAGGTGATAGTGTCTGAAGATCTAAAGGTGAAGAAACAAGGTGGTGGCTGTTGCCAGAAGAATGCTAGGCTGTATAGAGAGAGGCATGACCAGTAGAAGAAAGAAGGTGTTGATGCCCCTGTACAGGTCAATGGTGAGGCCCTACTGTAGAGTATTGTGTTCAATTTTGGAGACCATATCTGGCAAAGGCCATAAGATTTGAAGCGGTCCAGAGGAAGGCAATTAAAATGGTAGGATGTTTGTGCCAGAAGATGTATGAGCAGAGACTGGAAGCCATGAATATGTATACCCTAGAGCAATGGTCTGAAACTCATGGCCCAGGGGCAACATGCGGCTCACCAGGTACTATTTTGAGGCCCTCTGTATGTTTATCATAATCACAAAAGTAAAATTAAACCGTTTCTTGATCATATGTCTCTTTAGCTATAAATTACCATATTATTATTATTATTATTAAGACTTAGCCAAAAGGAAAGATTTATAAACTATAAAGAATTTTACCTCATGCAAAATTGTCATTTCTTTAATAAGACATTAACTATTTTTTCTGAGGCCCTCCAAGTACCTACAAATTCAAAATGTGGCCCTGCAAAGGGTTTGAGTTTGAGACCACTGCCCTAGATGAGAGGGACAGAGGAGATATGATTCAGATGTTAAAATACTTGAAAGGTATTAACATAGAACAAAATCTATTCCAGAGAAAGGAAAATGGTAAAACCAAAGGGCATAATTTGAGGTTGAGGGGTAGTAGACTCAAGAGTAATGTTAGGAAATTCTTCTTTACGGAGAGGGTAACTCTTATATACTTTGGAGGAAAGGCAGGAGAGGAGAGATTTGATACGTTTAAATACCTATGTAAAGTAAATGTGCACGAGTCAAGTCTCTTTCATTTGAAAGGAAACTCTGCAATGAGAGGGCACAGGATGAAGTTAAGAGGTGATAGGCTCTGGAGTAATCTAAGGAAATACGTTTTTACAGAAAGGGTGGTAGATGCATGGAACACTCTCCCAGAAGAGGTGGTGGAGACAGATACTGTGTCTGAATTCAAAAGGGCCTGGGATAGGCACGTGGGATCTCTCAGAGAGACAAAGAGATAATGGTTATTGCGGATGGGAAGACTACATAGGTCATTTGGCCTTTATCTGCCATCATGTTTCTATGTTTCTATGGAATGCGCTCCCGAAAGAGATGGTGGAAAATAAAATGATGACAGAGTTCAAAGAAGCATGGGATGAACATAGAGGATCTCTAATCAGAAAATAAAGGGTATACATTGAAGGAACTAAGGCCAGTACTGGGCAGGCTTGCACAGTCTGTGTCCCATACATGGACATTTAGTTGAGGATGGGCTGGGGAGGGCTTCGATGGATGGGATGGTTAAAATGGGCTGGAGTGTGCTTTGACAGAGACTCCAGTAGATAGAATCTAAGCACACTATCGGCCAGGGCTCTAGGTTATGGCACAGAAATATCTAAAAAAAAAAGGAGCATTTAAATTAAATGATTAATTTATGGAGCATATATGGCTGGGCAGACTGGATGGACCATTCATGTCTTTATCTGCAGTCATTTACTATGTTACACCCAGCCATGGACATGAAAATGGGTCAAGAGAACCTGCACAACCCACTGAGAAAGGTACAGCCCCAAAAATGTTAGCTACACATATAATCACAGATGGAGAAACATGGCTGACCAATCAAACTACTTCAGTTTCAAGCCATTCTTCACCATTGCACCAATAGCAATTTGAGGTTGTGGGGCCAAGAGATCACTGCACTTCACTTTAGGCAATAAGGAGCTTAATATGGTTTAAAATGCTCGAGATGAACTCTCAGAACAAGGATGGTCCTTCTAAGTAATATTTTATTGCTGTTACAAATCACCCACTGGTTTGTTGTAATTAAAATATTGATAAAAGAATTATTTTAATTTAAACATACTTTGCTTCCCAATGCACTCGGGCTGTTGATCCCTTAACAGAAAGCAGAATAAATATTCTCTTTACAGAGCTGGCCATCAGTGAGTCATAGCCTCGAGTGAGTCACCAAGGATATGCTATTTTCTATTTGATGTTCAGTCAGATTTTATTGTTTATATTAATTCTTTAGTTCACTGTCTAACTCAAGAGAGAAAACTAATTAGGAAAAATGTTTATTCTAGGACAAATGTGTCAATGTTCTGTGTCTATACTTTCACTTCAAAAGACAAGATTTAATATAGTGAACATTTAATTTCTCCTTAAGAAATATTTACTACATGCTAAAGTTCTCATTCACTGAAATTCTCTTCCCCTTCTAGAGCTATTGGAAGAAAGCTTAATAAATCTGGCTTTAAAATTCTTATTGATGTTTCTCTCCCCTCCCATGTCTGAGCCGAATGTTATGTAAAGCACTATGGGTTATTTCATGGTTGATACTTCATGTGATATGCAATTTATTAGGTTCCTTGGATGTTTGATATTGTGCTTTTGACATGCTACACTGCACCTTTGTATTTGTTTTCACCTTGTTGTTATATTTCTGTACTTATTTGAAAAACAAATAAAACTTATTGAACTTAAAAAAAAAAAATTCTTATTGATAGAAAAGCTTTAGCTTTGATAATAAAACATGCAGATTTTGGACTAGATAGATTATATATTTTCCTATAGAAACAAATAAGAAGAGCTAATGCGATCATATTTAGGAGACACACAATATACATGTACTGAATGTAATAAAGGTTTCACTCAGCTTTCACATTTAAAAAGTCACCAAGTGACCCATACAGGGCACAACCATATACATGTACTGAGTGTAATAAAAACTTCATTCTAGAAACAAAGTTGCCACCTTCCTCTACATTTATAATGGCTGCCAGCACGCTTCCACTTACCTAAACATCTTTGGTATAATGAACTAGCGAATAGGCCTTGCAAGATGAAATGTATTACCATTCTAATAAAGTATGCACTCTGAAAAAAAAAAAAGTAGTTTGTGGCGCTGTGGTTGAAGCTACAGCCTCAGCACCCTGGGGTTGTGGGTTCAAACCCCACGCTGCTCCTTGTGACCCTGGGCAAGTCACTTAATCCTCCAGAGCCCCAGGTACATTAGAAAGATTGTGAGCCCACCGGGACAGATAGGGAAAATGCTTGAGTACCTGATTGTAAAAACCGCTTAGATAACCTTGATAGGCGGTATATAAAATCCTAATAAACTTGAAACTAACAGGAGTGTAATTTTTTGGTGGGTTCAACAATATGAGAGTGAAAGTGGTTCTGCTTTATGGCAGTTGGTTTATTTGACCTTTAGAAGATCACTGGTTAAGAGGGAGTTGATGGGGCTAGAGCAGGGGTAGGCAATTCCGGTCCTCAAGAGCCAGAGCCAGGTCAGGTTTTCAGGATCTCCACAATAAATAGGCATGAGATAGATTTGCATCTCAAGGAGACAGTGCATGCAAATCCATCTCATACATATTCATGGTGGAGATCCTGAAAACCTGACCTGGCTCCGGCTCTCGAGGCCCAGAATTGACTACCCCTGGACTAGAGGACTGATTTGAATATTGTAGGTGCTTGCTTGGAAGACGGGGAGCTAGGCTGTGGGAATTAAATGCCAGATTCTATAAATGACATCTCCATTAAGCGTCTCTAGATTTCCTAATTGGCGGCACCTAGCAACACTTAACTTTGGCATTGGCAAACAACAATTTTATTATTGGCTTAATTGGTATGGTAATTGACTGTGGCATTTTTTTAGCCAATGAAAAGAAAAAAAAAATTAGCAATTCAGCACCAAACTCTTGGGATGCCATGCGATGCCTAAGTGGAGGTGCCCTCTGACGCCTACCTGAAAAATAGGTGTGGTTAAGGGCAGAGAATAGTTGTGGGTAACTTAGGTGTCAGAGATAGGTGTTGATAAATTAAGCCTGCCTTATGGATGCTAAGTCCACTTAGGCACCGCTAGGTGTGATTCTATAAAAAGCGCTATGTGGTTATAGAATCTGGCTCTAAGTGGCCAAATTTATTGAAAATGGATCTCTTTGGGAATAACTATAAAGCATCTTTCCTGCCCCCAATGCACTAGACACACAGGGTAGGCAGGAGATCCACAGGAGAGTGAAGGGTTTTGTTTGGGGTAATGGAGGCACCTTTGGATGGGGAAAATACTTAGGGAGGTCTTCAGGCTAGGAGGTCTTCATTGTGAGGACAGGTCCCCTTTGTGAATCAATGGCACTCTTTAAGAAGTTTTGTGGCCTGATGATCCCAGGATGAATAAATACTGCCAGCTTTTTGCTGGCAGTATATATCCAGTAATAAGGTGGCTCACAAGCCATGTTATTCAATTGCAAAGTATCTGGCACTACACATAAACATGCATTAAGGGGAAAGTAACACACATTAGAGCCCTAACACACCTTAACTACCACTCTAGAGGAGCTCAGAATCCAGTTTAATACACAATACCATTTAGCATCTCTTATTGAACACTGTATGTTAAAAAACATGAGATTTTGGATTTGACATGGCGAATTATTGATCAGGACCATAGAATCCAAGTTTATCCAAGTCTCCAAGTTTATTATGAAATTTGATTTATCGCCTATTCCAAATTCTAAGCGATGTACAATTAATAAAAAAATTACAGATTTGGGGGAAACAGACATAACTAACAAAAGCTAATGCTACTAAACATATTAAAATTCAGCATATGCATACAAAGTCAAACATAAGGAGAGCTAGAATGCATTATTGTGAGCAATACTGGATATAAGAAAGAGTGGACCCTCTTGGGTGAAATATGGATTTAAAGTGGTTCTCTGTAATCTTTCCAATTGTCGATTCCATAAAAATTCTGGGAGTGACTCTGGACCGTTACCTTACTCTAGATGCACACATGGAATTATTGGTTAAAAAAGGCTTCTCGACTTTATGGAAACTAAGAACCATCAGAAAGTACTTTGACGCAACTTCAGTCCGTTTACTGGTGCAATCCTCCATTCTAAGCATGCTCGACTACTGCAATATCATTTACTTGGAGTCTTTCAAGAAAACCTTACAAAGACTCCGAATTATTCAAAACTTGGCAGTACAATTGAATTTTGGTATTAAAAAATGGGATCGCATTACCCCCTACCATCAAGAACTTCATTGGCTGCCCCTGGAGGCAAGAGTTCTGTTCAAATTCACCTGTCTGTTTCAAATCTATTCTTGGCTTGGCCCCTATGTACTTGCTCTCTCATTTCAACTTGGATTATTCCATTAGGTCTACACGCAGAATCCACATGTTTATCCATCCATCTATAAAGGCCTGCCGATATAGAAGATTCTTGGACAGAACACTCACCTTCCAAGCAGGTCATCTGAACAATTGGCTTGATAACATTATTACACACTCCTCATCCTATCTAAGTTTTAGAAAACTAGTAAAAACTAACTTGTACAACAAATTTGTAACCTAAGATCTCTCAAGCCTTCTTAGTACCCTGCCTACTTGTACCTGACAACTTTACAGTGTGCCTATTTTTGCTGATCATGTGCTGATTGTTCCAGCTCCTCTTATCTCTGTATCCTGCTCACATGTATCAATTACTTTCCATTGTGCCTATCTTTGCTGATTGTCCAGCTCTTCTTATTGTAAACCGCCTCGAACTACTATTATGGCTTTGGCGGTATATAAAAATAAAAAATTATTATTATTATTATTAATTTCACTAAGAATAACAAAAATAAATAAAATGAAATTATGAATATTGATTGGTGCTTCTGGTGATTTGAATTTGGATGAGAAAGTCACGTGAACCTCTACCAAACACAATATCTTAGGCCCATTTTTATGAAGTTGCGTTGGGCTTTTTTTTAACTCCGACCGCAGCGGTATTAGCACTGACGTTCATAGGAATTCTATGAGCATCAGAGCTTTTACTCCTGTGGCCAGTGATAAAAAGGGCCTAATGCGGCTTCATAAAAGTGTATGTGTGTGGGAGGGGGGGGTTAGCTTATAAGACATCTGCATTATATTTATAATAATTTTTATTAACATTTAAAAATAAATACAGGGGGGGGCGTGGCCGTGCCGAGAGCAGGGAAGACGCGTTTTCCTTGAGCTCCGCTGCTCTTCCCCTGCCTCGGCCTCCCGGATCCAGACTCAGCGAGAAAAATCGCCACCAAGCATTTTCTCCCGACTCCTTGGGGCTTTATGGACAAATTTATACTAAAAGGGAGCGGAGACATGGCGGCGAAGGCGGGTAAAAAGGAGCGCGAACGACTGAAATCGGGGTCGGGCACGGAAGGCAAGATGGCTGGCTCGGGAGACGCTGCTGATTCAGCGGGGGCGGACATGATAGCGCGCCTCACGGAGGCAGTCGTGCTGGCGCTGGGATCGCGCTTGGATAAAGTACACGAGTCCATAGCAACCCTCTCTACATCAGTGGCTGAGTTTAACAATCGCGTTTCTGAAGCTGAGCAGAGGATCAGCACTGCAGAGGACACCATTACTTTTATGCAGGCAGAGATACAGCAACTACAGCGTAAAGTGGGGCAATGTGAGGAGAAGATGGAGGATCTGGAGAATCGCTCCAGACGAAATAATCTGCGCCTGGTGGGGGTCCCTGAAACCATATCGGATGGAGATCTCCTGCCTACCCTTGAAGCATGGCTGACGACTGAGCTGCTGGCTACGCGGGGCCTGGGTCCCTTGCGTATAGAACGGGCACATCGGCTGGGCAGGAGGCAGGAGAGCTCGACCAGGCTGCGTGTGGTAATCCTCCGCATCCTCAATTTTGCTATCAAAGATCTTCTGCTTCGCACCTATCGCCAGAAAAAGGATTTACAGTTCCAGAACCAGCGTATCCTGATGTTCCAGGATTATTCTGCTCAGGTGGCATCTCTCCGCCGAGGCTACTCGACTGTCTGCAAGCAACTCACCGAGAAAAAGCTGCGCTTCACTTTGCAATATCCTGCCAAGCTCCGGGTGCTACATGGGGGTCAACCCTTCCTCTTTGAAACCAGTGAGGCTGCCCGGGCTCAGGTTCTTCTGTGGTATCCTGATCTGGAGCCGAGCACTTGAGGGCCCCTGACAGTGGCTGGAGGTTCCTGTTTGCTATGAGTGGGGGAGCGCCCGTGGGATCCTGGTGGTGTTCCCCTTGAGACATGATGGCTCATATTATGTTGACTATCTTTGTTTAGTGGCTCCTCCCTGGGGGTCACTTTGGTTTGTTCTGGACACTGTTCTCTGGCTTTTTGAGCTAGATTGTTGTTGTGTCCTGCAGGGGTGAGACTTTGCGATTTGTTCTTCCTTTAGATGCTCTTTCCCTAAGGGGTCCTGCCGTTGTTGATGGTATTTGCCCCTTGGCTTTTGCCTTTTCTCCTTCTTGTTTTGTACTGCTTGGTATCTGTATGGGAGGTTGAGGGGGGGAGGGACTTTGGGCCCTTGGTGTACCCTCTTCTGGAGTGGTGGGCTGGGGTATCAGAGGGGGTATGGGAGGGGGATGTTGGGTTTGGGAGGAGGGGTAGGGAGGGTGGGAGGGGGAGTTGGGCTAGGGTGGGGTGGGGGGGGTATGGGAGGGGGGAGTTGGGGTTGAAGAGGGATAGTGGTTGGAGGGGTGGGGGACTTGGATCGGTGTGGTTGATGGTGGGAGGTCTGTGTGTGCGTGCTGGATGGGTGGCTGTCGGGAGGAGGGCTGGGACTCTCGGCAGGAGTTTTCTACTCCTTTATTTTGTAGACCATGTTGGTTTTCTTCTGAATGACGCCTAAGAGGGGAGTGCGATGTGTGACGTGGAATGTGTCGGGTATTAACTCTCCGATAAAGAGAACCAAGATTTTGCAGCATTTAGCCCGGCATCGGGCAGATATAGTGGGCCTGCAGGAGACTAAGCTTTCCGAGACAGAACATGGTAAGCTGAGGCAGTCCTGGGTGGGACAATGTTATTCTGCTTCTTCTCCTAAGGCTAAGGCCGGGGTGGCTCTCCTGCTACATAAGTCCATCCCTTTTGTTCACTCTCGGGTCCTGTCTGACTCGGAGGGTCACTATGTGCTGGTCCAGGGTACATTGTACCAGCGCCCGGTACTCTTACTGTCAGTGTATGCTCCCAATGCTGCCCAACGGTCTTTTTATAAGAAGCTTCTGGGGGTGATCCTGTCGGTGACCTTGTTACCTGGGACTCATTTGATTATCCTGGGGGATTTCAACTCTATTCTGGATCCTGTCCTGGATTCTTCTAGGGGGCCCTCTCGTTCCTCTGGGAGGTCGGATAACGGGCTAAGTGCTTGGCTGCAGGCTTTGGATGTGGTAGATGTCTGGAGAACCCTTCATCCTGGAGAGAGGGATTTTACTCATACTTCCAAAGTGCATGATTCCTCTTCTAGGATAGACTATGTTTTTCTCTCCCGCTCCTCCTTCTATGCAGTCCATCAAGCTGAGATTGGGGTGTTGGCTATTTCTGATCATACTATGGTTTGGATGGACCTTGGTCTTGCTGATGGGTCCTCTGCTGGGGGTGGGCGCTGGCGTTTTCCGGTAGCACTTTATTCTGACCCTGATTTTAAACAGTATCTAGAAGTGCAGTGGAGGGAGTATGTTGAGTTCAATGGGGTGCATGCGGAGGACGGAGCTCTTTTTTGGGAGGCAGCCAAGGTGGTGCTCCGTGGAGCTGTGATAGCCTACTGTGCCCGACGGAAGAAACGGATGGCGGCAAAGATATTAGCTCTCGAGCGTAAAGTGCGGGAGGGCAGGCTTCTAGTGTTGCATTCTCCCACTCTATCCCACAAACATGAGTTTCAGGCGGCCCAGGCGGCGCTCCATGCCCTCTTACATGAACGGGCACACAAGTCGCTCTTCTATTATAAATATCGCCTTCATAGGTTTGGTAATCGCCCGGGTAGAATGTTAGCGCAGTTGACTAGGGCGCGGAGGGGGTCCTCGTCCATCACCTCACTTCGAGGAGCTGGGGGGCAGCTGGTCACAGCCCAGCCTCAACTTGAACAGCTTTTTGTTTCTTTTTACAGCTCTCTTTACTCGGCGGAGGTGGTGGACCGGGACTCTGCGATTCAGGCGTACTTTGACTCGCTGCCCTTGCCTCGGCTCTCGGAGACCGACAGTGCGAACTTGGTCTCCCCTATTACTGGGGAGGAGGTCTTGGGGGTTATTAAAACCTTGCCTCTGTAAATCTCCGGGTCCGGATGGCTTTGGCGGGGAATTTTATCGTCTCTTGCAGGGGTTTGTGGCGGATCCATTGAGGCGGTATTATGAGCGAGCGGTGGAGGGGGGGTCCTTCCCTCCTGGTTCGAATCAGGCGCTGATAACTGTGCTGCCTAAACCGGGGAAGGACCCTCTCTTGGTGGGGTCTTATAGGCCCATTTCGCTTATCAACGTAGATCTTAAAATTCTGGCCCGGCTGCTGGCTAATCGGTTGGCTCCGCTTGTCCCTTCACTGGTGGGACTGGACCAGGTGGGGTTTGTGAAGGGCCGTCAGGCAGGTCATAATGTTCGGAAGCTTCTACTGGCTCTGGCCCACTGTGACTCTCGGCGTCAGCCTACCTTGGCCATTAGTTTTGATTCTGAAAAAGCCTTTGACAGGGTTGAGTGGGCTTTCCTCTTCCCGTTGTTACTCCGCTATGGGGTGACTGGCTATTATCTGAACGCTCTTCGTGCTCTATACTCTAACCCCGAGGCTGCTGTGATTGTCAATGGGGTAGCTTCCCCGGTTTTTTCCCTGCGGCGGGGTACTCGGCAGGGTTGCCCCCTGTCTCCTTTGCTTTATATTTTATTTTTGGAACCTCTGTTGCTTTGTATCCGCACTCATCCGTTGCTTGAGGGCGTGGAGGTGGGAGCTTCCTCCCTGCGTAGTTTGGCCTTTGCGGATGACATCATGATTCTTTTGTCTGACCCGGTCTCGCACCTTTCTTTGTTGCTGGAGTTGTTTCGGCAGTTTGGAGAGCTCTCGGGCCTCAAACTCAATGTATCTAAATCGGAAGCTCTCCCTCTTCATCTGCGTGTCTCTCACCTGTGGTCGGACTTTCCTCTGAAGGAGGCTTCGGCTCAGGTGAAATACTTGGGGGTTCTTATTCCCTCCACCTTGACGCGCCTTTATGAGATTAATGTTCGACCTATGCTTCGGTCTTCTGTTGAGAGTCTGCGCTTATGGGGGGCTCTGCCGGTTTCCCTTGCGGGCCGCGTCTTTTTATATAATATGATGATTGTGCCGCGGTGGCTCTACTTGTTGCAGACTTTACCAATTTGGTTGAGACATAGGGATTTGGAGGAGCTGTACCGGGCTTTGCGGATTTTCCTGTGGCGGGGAGGGCGTCCTCGCCTGCCCCTTCGCGTTCTGATGCTGCCAGAGGCGCAGGGGGGGTTCGGTCTTCTAGATCTTCGCGCTTATAACTTGGCATGTGGCTTACGCCAGATTCGGGATTGGTGTCTGGAGAGTTCCTCCTTTTTGACCTTCTCTGTGGACAGGGACTTCCTGTCCCCTGTCTCGGGATTGTTCTTGTTGCATGCTCCGTCGGTTCGGTTAGACTCTTTCCAGAGGGGTCATGTGGTGTGGTCATATATGAGATGTATCTGGAAACAGCTGTGCCACCGCTTGGGGGTCAATTATAGTGCAACACCAATGTTGCCCTTAGTGGGCAACGCGCAGTTCGGTCCTGGAAGTGACAGCCGAGTATTCCGGATTTGGCATGCACATGGGATCCGTAGAGTGGGAGATGTGCTCACTGAGAGGGGGATTCTTCTTTCTCCTGCTGAGTTGGCGTCCCTCTACGGTTTGGATCATGTGGATGCATTTGGTTATTTACAGCTGAGTCATTATGTTCGCAGTCTCGGAGAGCCGTCCTTGCGGTACTCGGTGGCGCAGGGTCTTGGCTTGAGTTTGGGTTTGTGGGAGGATCCGGCTCCGCGCCTGCGTTACTTTGTTACTGCGCTATTGTCACCATTGTCAACCGAGAGGGCGGACATGTTGGCTGGGGCGTGGAGCGCTGACCTGGGGTGCTCTATCTTGTCCTCCTTGATTTCTCGTTGCTTTGTCTTCCTGCGTGCCCTCTCCTGCAATATGCTCCATAGGGAGCAGGAATATAAATTCCTCCACAGAGCGTTTATTTCCCCACAGAGGGCTTATCGAGCGGGCTTTGCAGCTCAGGCCTGTTGTCCCAAGTGTCCTGTGAGTCCTGCTACCCTGGGACATATGTTCTGGGACTGTCCCCGGATACGGGCTTTCTGGCTGCGAGTGTGGACCTTTTTGTCTTCTATCTCTCCTCAGTTGCCTGCATGCACCCCTTCTATAGTCCTTTTTTATGATGGAGCGGCTTTCTCTCGTTGCTCCGTTGGGCAGCGGATGTTGGTGTTTAAGGCCCTCCTTTTAGCCAAGAAGGCCATTTTGATTTCGTGGCGGGCTCCCCAAGCTCCCTCTTTTTCTAAGTGGCACTTGTCCCTATATGACTTAGCGCTTCTGGAGCGCAGGATGGTGGGGAGACAGGACGAGGGCCGGTGGGCCACATTTCAGGGTGTGTGGGAGGGGTACTGGTTGTCTCTTCCGCACAGGGAGCGGAGTATGCTGTTGAACTGCTAACCCTGTCAGCTGTGGTGACGTGGGTGGGAGTTGGGTGCTGCAGTTTTCTCTATGTAGTCTGCCTCGTCTTTCTTTCCTCTTGGTCTTGTTCCACCTTTCTTTCTTTCTTTTTGGCCTGTTTTCTTTGTGGTCAGTTTTTTCTTGTCTTCCCATCTAATCACACGGGTCTGGGTTTGGGGGGGTATCTTTGGGGGAGTGGGGGGTTGGGGGTTTAGGATGTGTGGGGGGGGTGGGGTATTCTGGTAAAACCATGTATTGGGCACTCTAGCATTTTTGCCTGGGCGCTCTCCTGTTGTATTGTTTCTGAGTTCCCTGGCTGCCTTGTTTTAGCACTTTACCGGGAGCTGCGGCCGTATGCTTCTTTTTCTTGTTCTGTACGTTGCTGAATTTGCTCAATAAAGAAATATTATAAATCAAAAAAAAAAATAAATACAGACCAAAGTGGGCCACACATATTTCTTCAAGACAACTGTATTAGAAAAATTAGACCTGTGATGTCAATGCCAAGTCTGAGTCCCTGATGCGGGAACTACTACAAAGCACGATTCATATTTGAATTAATACTGGTGGATTAACTTCTTGAATCAAAAAAGTTATGTCAGTTACGTCTTACTTGAAAGTACAGTGCAAAAAATAAGTTATAGATATACAAGTGAAGAAATAAAATGAACTAAATTATGGACTGATGATATAATATTGAGAATTGACATAGAAAAGTGGTCTTCCATGATTTGATGGTCCATATAATGAGAAATGTTTGTCAGAAACGTATTGTAGATAATGATTAGTAGCAGGGAGTCATTCAAGCCACATATACACGAATTGCTGGCACAACACAAACTGTATGCAAAATCATCATACAACGGAGAAAAATAAACCTCAATTGTGGAAGGCTGGGACTACACAAGTGCCCAAACCTAAGCACATCATCACGGGTTTATAAAAAAAACTCCGTATACGTGTAAATAAATAAATAATTTCCATTCCTACAGAATCCACTTTTCTTCAGTAATTTTTTCTAATGTAAGCAGTGTGCACAAAGTTCAATGCATTAATCGTGTCCAAAAAAGGAGTGACCAGAATCCCAAACTGACTAAATTATTAGCGAGGGCTACAGCTCAACTTCACTTGTGTAAGCGGTTGTGGAGGCGTAGAGCATAGAATCACAATAACAGAGAAAATACACTCATCTGAAGGCAGAACTTCAAACAAGGCTTTTAACTCCTAGTCCCGACAGAAAAGGCTTTCTGTTTCTCCTGGGAAGGCTACTTCAGGGGATCCATGCTGTGTCCAAATATCTCCCCGCTTCTTACAACCTGACAATAGTAAAGCCGGCTCCTCTCAAAATGGTGCTTCCATAATTGAGGTTTATTTTTCTCCGTTGTATGATGATTTTGCATACAGTTTGTGTTGTGCCAGCAATTCGTGTATATGTGGCTTGAATGACTCCCTGCTACTAATCATTATCTACAATACATTTCTGACAAACATTTATTAGTTATTTACGATTGTATTCCTGAAAAAAATTTTTTAGCCATATAATGAGAAAACATTTAAAGTGGGGTACATTTGATGATTTAGGGACCCTTTTACTAAGCTGCGGTAAGTACTAACATGTGCTTACTACAGGTAAAAATGAACTACCACAGGATGCGTTGAGGCATACTGTGATAGTTTCTACATGTGTGCATGCGACCCATGGTGCCACTAAAAAAGCCTAGCTAATTCTCAAGCTGAAGCCAGCTATTTTGGGAGTGTCCTGTTGCGGAGTTGGTTAAGTGCTGATTTTCAGCATGTAACTGGCTAAGATAACCACATAAATAGGAACCGCATAAATGGGAACAATGGTGACTTTATGTGGTTCTTCACAGCTGGTTAAGGGCCAAATATCAAACTTTACTGGTTATGTTTAAACTGCTTCTATATACCTAGAAATTCAATGCTGAAGTCTGAACATGATCCTACACCCAATTTCTGGGTATAACACTATAACTATAAGGCCCATCTAATCATTTTTCAGTCCAGTGGCATTTCTAGACAGAAATATTTAGGATGGCAATAAGGGGGGAACTAGATATAGGATATGGGAGTGTGTGGCCTAGAAGCTAGAGCCACAGCGTCAGCATCCTGAGGTTGTGGGGTCAAATCCCATGCTGCTCCTTGTGACCCTGGGCAAGTCACTTACGGTAATCCCCCATTGCCTCAGGTACATTAGATAGAGTGTGAGCCCACCAGGACAGATAGGAAAAAATGTTTGAGTACCTGAATGTAAACCACATGGAGGGGCATAATTTTAAAAAAACGTCTAAGTCCCCTTTTGGTCTAAGCCAGTAGATGGTGAAGTTGGCAGCAAGGAAATGTCCATTCTCAAAAAAACATCCAAATTGAGGTGTTTTTTTTTGAGAATAGCCTACCTGCATGTTCAGTAAAATACTGGCCCAGACTGCCACTATGTCTATCCCTACACCACATTCCTGACCAAAAAATTGCCCAAGTCCCAAACGCCCAAACCCAGGCATTTTAGGCGAAGGAGGGGCCAGTCTTTCACCTAAAAGCAGGATTCTGTAACCGGCATCTATCAAAAAACAATGCCGGTTACAGAATCCTGTAACTGGCCCATGTTCGGGGGGGGGGCTATTCAGGGGTTTGGGAGGGCGTTCTCGGGGGTTGCACCTTCATCAGGGGGGCTTGTGCTCCCTCCTGCTGGTGTTGTCAGGGGGCTGGAGGGTTCTGGGGGTGTGCCTTGGCAGGTGGGCTTGGGATCCCTCCTGCCAGTATACAAGAGGGAGTGGGGATGTCGGGGGGGGAGTGCCTTGGCAAGAGTGCCTGGGATACCTCCTGCCGGTATTCAAAGGGGTTGGGGGTGTCAGGGGTGCGCCTCGGCAGGAGAGATTGGGCATCTCTCCAGTCATTCACGGTAGTTCGGGGGGGAGTATTACGGTAGTTCAGGGGGATCGCGATCATGGCAGGGGGTGGGCATGTTGCCGGGGCTGCTGCCGATAGCCACGATCAGCTCAGCGGCCCCTATTCAGAACTTATACCTGTTTTGACTTGGTCTAAGTCAAAACAAAGAAAACTGCAGACAGATGTACAAAGATGCAGGCTAAATTTATTAAACCAAAATAATGAATGCAGTTAATATTACCACCTTGAACCGAACCAAACCAAAAGACCCAACACGGTCCGTGTTTCGGTAAACATGCCTTCATCAGGGGTCCCAGGTGATAAGGTATCAAATCAAACCACAAACAAAAACTTAGCCTCAAAAGAAACACAAACTTCGGCCGGTGCAGGAGAAGGCAGGCCCAGCGAGGACAGCGGCGGGTGAGAGAAGAAGCAGGAGACAGAGGCAGGCAGCGAGCGGTAGCGTGGGGGAGCGAGAGGGAGCTCCGCCCACCCCCAACGCATCACCGCCAGCATCATCACAAGAGCACCGTACTCCCCCTTAACAGGAGGAGAGCGCGGCGCTACACAGAGCAGCTTCGGCCGGTGCAGGAGAAGGCAGGCCCGGCGAGGACAGCGGCGGGTGAGAGAAGAAGCAGGAGACAGAGGCAGGCAGCGAGCGGTAGCGTGGGGGAGCGAGAGGGAGCTCCGCCCACCCCCAACGCATCACCGCCAGTGTCATCACAAGAGCGCCGGACTCCCCCTTAACAGGAGGAGAGCATGGCGCTACACAGAGCAGCTTCGGCCGGTGCAGGAGAAGGCAGGCCCGGCGAAGACAGCGGCGGGTGAGAGAAGAAGCAGGAGACAGAGGCAGGCAGCGAGCGGTAGCGTGAGGGAGCAAGAGGGAGCTCCGCCCACCCCCAACGCATCACTGCCAGCGTCATCACAAGAGCGCCGGACTCCTCCTTAACAGGAGGAGAGCCAACGGCGCTCAGCCATTCGGCGTGCGGCAAAGGCGCTCTCCTTAGCAAAAGCGCCTTTGCAAAGGAGCCTGCAGAAGGAGCCAGGAAACTGGGCCAACTAACAGGGAGCCCCAATACGTAAGTTACATTCCGGTTATTGTTCTTTTGTTTATTATTACCTAGCCACACAACACACACCGAGACAAGCACTCTCAATCAGCTCAACAGCACCAACACAACCCAGACCAACAATCAACAGGAGGACTGCTATCAAGAGGGCAGGACACACACAATTGAGAAGGAGAACAAGACATGAGTGCCCATGGAAGCCAGAAGATGAGCTTTCCAGTCTTCTGCACCGGCTGCAGTATGTATGACTACCTCCCCTTGGGGACTAGGGCATACGTTTGCAGCCGATGCGAGGAGCTGGACAGCCTGAAACTGCAAGTTCGGCTGCTGGAGGGAACTGTGATGGAACTCGAAGAACTCCTTGCCAGGAAGGAGGAAAACTGCATGCAGGAGAAGTTGCTAGGGGAGCCCGATACCAGTGAAGGGATCGTGGAACTAGAAAGATTCATCGAGGAAGCCCACCAGCAACACGTAGAGATCCCAAGGCTGGAAAGCTGTACCCAGGATACCCAGAAAGAAGGCCTGGAAGAGAGGAGAGAAGACATCCATGCAAACACAGAAAAAACCGAAGATGAGGTAGGAGACATCCGCACACCAGGAGGAAGAGAAAGAACGCAGGAAGACACCCCCCCCATCTGAAAAGCCGAAAACAATTTCAAGAGTAGCACTGGAGGAAGAAGACTGGCCCTATACCATAGACGTGGACTTACAACCCCCAAGAAACCCCCGAATAAAGAAGATGGGGATCATCGTAGGCGACTTCATTATATGTCATGTGGACAGCCACACCTCAGGAGGAAGAGAGGACAGAATTGTCACCTGTCTGCCTGGAGCAAGAGTGAAGGATGTGGCCAACAGGATCTCCAGGATCATAGACAGCGCTGGGGGAGAGGATACTGCTGTGCTCATCCACGTGGGAACAAATGATGTGAGCGGACGGAAGTATGACAGGGAAGAGATGAAGGGCCAGCTCCGCTCACTTGGAAGACAGCTGAAGATCAGGGAGGTGAAGGTGGCCTTCTCAGAGATCCTTCCAGTACGAAGAGCGGATGGAAAGAGACAAGGGGAATTGCAAGCTATTAATGCCTGGATGAGACGATGGTGCGAAGAAGAAGGTTTTGACTTCGTGCGCAACTGGACGGCGTTCTGGGGAAAAAGCAAGTACTACAGAAAGGATGGACTACACCTCAACAAGGAAGGAGCAAGAGTATTGGCAGGCAACATGAAGAAGGCCATCGAGAAGGCTTTAAACTAATAAATAGGGGAAAGCCGACAGTCGACCACCAGTCGATGGCACGGACGACAGGATGCCCCAATGAAGGAACCATGGGCTACTACTCATACACAGGAGGGGACGACCTCACAGCAAATAAGGAAGACAAGGCAGGAAGGGACAACTCAGATACAGGAGGGGATGACCGCACAGCAAACAAGGGAGACAACACTGGAGCGGTTAAGGATACCGTGAAAGAAACAGTAGGGACAGCAAAGAGTAGAAAGTCCAAAAAGGTAACACGAAGAGAACTCAGATGTATGTATACGAATGCTAGAAGTCTAGGAAACAAAATGGGGAAACTAGAGACAATAGCAAGACATGATAAGTTGGAAATCATTGGCATAACAGAAACATGGTGGAATGAAGACAACAAATGGGACACAGTACTACAGGGATACAAACTATATAGAAGAGATCGAGTAGGGCAGAAAGGTGGAGGTATTGCTCTATATGTTCAGGAAGGAGTAGAATCTGTTGGAGTGGCTATGACGGAAACGAAAGAGAAGCTGGAGTCCCTCTGGATCAAGATTCCTGGTCAAAATGGCGCAGACACGAAAATTGGCCTTTACTATCGTCCCCCAGGACAGGTGGAGGAAACTGACTCAGAAATGATAGAGGAAATCAAACAAGAGTGCAAGACGGGCAATGTAATAATATTGGGAGACTTCAATTTCCCGAGGATAGACTGGAAACTAGGAACCTCCAACTGCGGCAAGGAGGCCAAGTTCCTGGAGGTGCTAGGGGATTGCTTCCTGGAACAAATGGTAAAAGAGCCAACAAGAGGCAACGCCACCCTGGACTTGGTACTAAATGGCCTCATGGGACCGACAAAAGAAGTAGAAGTTACGGCACCACTGGGGACGAGCGATCACAGTGTGATCAGCTTTAAGCTTGACATCGGGAATAGAAAACGTGCCAAAACCTTAACCACAACCTTAAACTTTAAAAAGGGCAAATACGATCGCATGAGAGCCATGGTGAAACAACTACTCAAGAAAAAGGTGGACAAACTCGAAACGGTAGACCAGGCATGGTCCCTACTGAAAAATACTATCACAGAAGCACAAAATCTCCACATTCCGAGGATTTCCAAAGAAGGGAGAACAAAAGGTAAGGGAGAACCGGCATGGCTTACCAGACAGGTGAGGGAAGCCATAAAAGAAAAGAAGGACTCTTTCAAAAAATGGAAACACATGAAAACAACCGAAGCATGGAAAAAACATAAAGATGATCAGAAGAAATGTCACAAGGCGGTAAGGGATGCCAAAAAGGACTACGAGGAAAAAATAGCGCAAGAGGCCAAAAACTTCAAGCCCTTCTTTAGATACGTGAAAGGGAAAAAACCCGCAAAAGAGGGGGTGGGACCCCTGGACGACCAGGGAAAAAAAGGGTACATCAAGGAAGATAAACAAATTGCAGACAAACTAAATTCCTTCTTTGCGTCCGTCTTTACGGAGGAGGATACCGCAAAAATACCAGAAGCAGTGAAAGTGTTTAGTGGAGTAATAGAAGACAGCCTCACCACAGTTGAAGTGGAGTTGGACCAGATATACTACCAGATCGACAAACTTAAAAGTGACAAATCCCCTGGACCGGATGGAATTCACCCAAGAGTCTTAAAGGAATTGAAGGTTGAAATCGGAGAGTTATTGCAAAAACTTGCCAATCTGACAATCAGAACTGGACAGATACCAGATGACTGGAAGATAGCGAACGTCACGCCAATTTTCAAAAAAGGATCGAGAGGAGAACCGGGCAACTACAGACCTGTGAGCCTTACGTCTGTCCCTGGAAAGATGGTTGAAGCACTGATCAAGGATAGCATAGTCCGGCACTTAGATACACACGACTTGCTGAAACCCAGTCAACATGGATTCAGGAAAGGGAAATCATGTTTAACGAATTTACTTCAATTTTATGAGACCGTGAACAAGCAAATTGATAGTGGAATGCCGGTGGACATAATATATTTGGACTTCCAGAAAGCGTTCGACAAAGTTCCACATGAAAGACTTCTCAGGAAACTACAAAGCCATGGAATTGAGGGAGATATACAAAGGTGGATAGGCAAATGGCTGGAAAACAGAAAGCAGAGAGTGGGCATAAATGGGAAGTACTCAGACTGGGAAGAAGTGACTAGTGGTGTGCCCCAGGGCTCGGTACTTGGGCCGATCCTATTTAATATTTATATCAATGACCTGGAAGATGGAATATCCAGTGAAATCATTAAGTTTGCAGACGACACAAAGCTATGCCGGGCAATCAGATCGCAGGAGGATAGCGAGGAAGTCCAGAGCGATTTGTATCAGTTAGAGAAATGGGCAGAGCAATGGCAGATGAAGTTCAACGTGGAGAAATGCAAAGTAATGCATTTAGGAAATAAGAATAAGGAACACGAGTATAGAATGTCAGGCGCAACTCTGGGTAAGAGCGAACAAGAAAAGGACCTGGGTGTACTGATAGATAGGACCCTGAAGCCATCGGCACAATGCGCGGCAGCGGCAAAGAAATCATACAGAGTGTTAGGCATGATAAAGAAAGGAATCACGAGTAGATCGAAGAAAGTCATAATGCCGCTTTATAGAGCAATGGTCAGACCACACTTGGAATACTGTGTCCAACAATAGTCTCCCAACAATGGTCTCCCAACCTAAAGAAGGATATAAAACTGCTGGAGAGGGTGCAGAGACGAGCAACGAAGCTAATAAGAGGTATGGAGAACTTGGAATATGAGGAACGACTCAAGAAACTGGGACTGTTCTCCCTTGAGAAGAGGAGGCTGCGAGGGGACATGATCGAGACGTTCAAAATACTGAAAGGCATCGATAAAATAGAGCAGGAAAATAAATTATTTACATTGTCCAACGTGACACGGACAAGAGGACATGGTTTGAAGCTAAGGGGGGACAAGTCCAGGACAAATGTCAGGAAGTTCTGCTTCACGCAGCGAGTGGTGAACGCCTGGAATGCTCACCCAAAGGAGGTTATTAAGGAATCCACTGTGATAGGATTCAAAGGCAAATTAGATGCACATCTCCTTACGAGAGGCATAGAGGGTTATGGGTGACTAAAACTACATCAGGTGTATACCTGACAGAGCCTCCGCGTGTGCGGATCGCCGGACTTGATGGACCATGGGTCTGATCCGGAGATGGCAGTTCTTATGTTCTTATGTTCTTAAACAGCTATCACACAATCTCTTGGAATGCTCCGCCTTTGTTGTTTGCTTTGATCTAAGTCAAAACATATAAGTTCTGACTGGGCAACCTCGTTAAACTTTTGGTTATCCTTGCTGTACGACTAAGTCTAGGATGGCCCACCTCCTGCCCTTTCCCTTCCTCCAAAAAAGGCTTTTTTCGCTCTTGGCATTCAGAGGCAGGGGAAAGGCTTAAGCTGGTTTTAGATATATCTAAATCCAGCTTTGATTATCGGTACATGAACGATCTGTCTTTTTGATCGTCCAAGTACCGATTTAGGCCACTTTTGGATGTGGGGTTTGTTTGTTTTTTTTAATTATGATCCCCTTAGGCTATAAGTGGTATATATAATACTAAAAATAAATAAATATAGGGAGGGCAAGTCAAAATGACATTTTCACCTATCATATTAACTCCATTTCCATTCTCACTCAACTCCCTTCAGAGTCCCATCTCCTTCTTCTCTCACACCCTTTCAGAGCATCCTATTCTGGCCTCAGTCACACATGTAGAACACTGATAGCCCTTGTTCAAATACAAAATAAGTGACCACAAAGTAAAGGTACTAGAGTAGGCCAAAATTAAACTGAAGCCTGAGATGCATTGCATTGCAACACCAGAGAAATAGAAAGAAATGCATTTCCTTCTGTACAATGCAAAATAACTGACATAATTCAACATTTAATTTTTTTTTTTAAGTTTTTTTTCTACCTTTGTTTGCCAGGTGACATTACTTTAATCATTTTGTTCTGCTTCTCTCTGTTTGTGCTCTTAAGAAAGATTTGGACAAGTTCCTGGAGGAAAAGTCCATAGTCTGTTATTGAGAAAGACATAGGGGAAGCCACTGTTTGCCCTGGATCAGTAGTATGGAATATTGCTACTCTCTAGGTTTTGACCAGGTACTAGTGACCTGGATTGGCCACCGTGAGAACGGGCTACTGAGCTTGATGAACCCAGTAAGGCTATTCTTATGTTCTTAACTGTTTCCAGGGTCTTCTACCCCTTTCCTATTTCTTTTCTCGCCTTATTTATTCTTCGTTTTCAGCTTTACACCTATCTCCAACACACTTTTTTTTTTCATATTTTCTACCTCCTCAGATCTGACTTTTTACCTTTTTCCTTCTATCCAGGCACAGCATTTCTCCTTCCCTTCCATGCACATTTTCCCCTTCACCCTTCCCATTTTATGTAACATTTACCCCTGTCCTTCCTTTCCAACCATTTGGAGCATTTGACCTGCCTCTTCCTTCTCTGCCCTTTCTACCGAGTACAGCATCCATGTACACCAATTCTCCCATTCCCTTTCTTTCCAACCTTGTACATCATTTCCCCCCACTCCCTTTCTTTCCAACCCTGTGCAATATTTCCCCCACTCCATTCCCTCACCTCCATATAAAGCATTTCCCACCCTACCATCCATATAAAGTATTTTCCCCTACTCCCTTCCTTTGCATCTGTGTGTATTTCCCCCTTTCCCTTCCATCCATGCACAGCATTTCTTATTCTCTTCCCTTGGGCATGTGCAGCTTCTCCCCCTCTCCCCCCCCCCACCTCCTGCAAGTCCAGCCACTGGAGGAGGGTAGGGTGGATAGAGGGAGTTAAGGTTTGGTGTGGGAAGGGTGCTGATTGCATCTGCCAAATGTAATATACTTTTAAAATATGAATAAAACATGAAGCAAATTAAATGTACAGTACAAGGAACAATAACTTCACAAAGTATTTAATGTCCCCTTACATCATCTCTTTGTTTACAGTGTATGCCAGGTTCCAGATGACAGGACATACATAATTCATAGTATTTATAAAGATACAAAATGCTGAGTTTTTTTTTTTAATAATCAATGCTAATCCTTGGGTTATTTTGCAATACATTATTTTATTTTGTGTTTCCACTTTGAAGCTGATATAGTAAAGTTTGCCTTTGCAAACAAGATATTGTGCACAAAATGGTGTGCGATACAAGTAATCATGTTATTTTCTTGTCTTACTAGAGTTATTTTGTAAATATTACCATAAATACAAAAATTATGCAAATCCTCTAATGAGCTGAAGAATCAAACAAATCAGCTCACTGATTTTCAGATAGTTAATGTTTGTATTTTCAAATTGCAAAAGAATTCCTCCCTCCCTTTTTTTACAAAACCGTGGCAGCAATTTTTAGTGCAGGCTGGAGTGCTGAATGCTCTGCGCTGCCCCCAGATTAGAGAGTTGCGCGGGGACAGAAATCCCACCCGTCCCCACCCGTCCCCGTGAGGAATCCCACCGTCTCCACCCGTCCCCGTGAGGAATCCCTCCGTCCCCACCCGTCCCCGCCCGTCCCTATAAACTTCAGAAATAGTTATTTCATTTAATTATGCTACTGAATTAAAGGCTCTGGTAGAAACCCATTTACAAATAAGCAAAAAGACTTTATTAATTTGGAAATATTAATTGGGAAGAATACATACTTTGTAAATGGGTTTCTACCAGAGCCTCTAATGTTTATAAATTTTTATCAACACAACTAATATACTACTTTATCCTGAAGCAAAAAAGAAATTATTTTTCTACCTTTGTTGCCTGGTTTCTGCTTTCCTCATGTTCTCATTCAATTCCTTCCATCCACTGTCTCTCTTCCTTCTGCGTCTTCCATTTGCTCTGTTACTGTGCCTCTCCCTTTCTCCCCCCTTCCAAATTGGTCTGGCACCCATCTTCTTCCCTCTGCTCCCCCCATAGTCTGGCATCTCTGTCTTCTTCCCTGCCAGCATCTTCTCCCCACTCTCTCTTCCCCATTTCCTTTCAGCGTCCTTCTCCCCCCCATCTTCCCCATGTCCTGTCAGCGTCCTTCTCCCCCCTCTGTCTTCCCCATGTCCTTTCAGCGTCCTTCTCCCCCCCGCCCGTCTTCCCCATAGCCTTTCAGCGTCCTTCTCCACCCCTTTGTCTTCCCCAGTGCTTTCAGCATCCTTCTCCCCCCTCAGTTTTACCCATTTCCCTTAAGCGTCTTTTCCTCTCCACTCCACCTTTCCTCCCTTTCTCTCTCCATGCCCCCTTACATTCGTGGCGCTTCCCCGCCCGACCAACAGAACAGGCCCGGTCCGACAAACCTCCCTGCCCTTAACCGCGAATCTAAATTACCTTCTTACAGCTGCTGTAAGAAGGTAATTTAGATTTGCGGCTACAGGGCAAGGGAGGTATGTCGGACCAGGGCTGTTGTCGGTCGGTTGGTCGGGGAAGCGCCACAAAAGGGGACCTGGCCGGCTGTGCTGCACCCGGGGCGGACGCCCCCCTCCCTTGGTAGTCACTTGTTTAAGCCCACCCTCCCCTCCGACGTCAGCGCTGACGTCGGGAAGACTTCCGTTCGGCTCTGTGCTGCAAGCAGAGCAGGTAGGGAGAAGAAGAACCGCGCGACTGAGTACATCCAGCCCCGCAGGAACCTGGCGACCCTAGGGGGCATCCCCACGGGATCCCCGCGACCCTAGGGTGCATCCCCACGGGATCCCCGTGACCCAAAGGGGGAACCCGCGGGATTCCCGTCGTCCCCGTTCCCATGCAGCTCTCTACCCCAGATGGTCATAGGAACTCTATGAGTGTCGGGAGCAGCATAGAGATTCAGCATGCTGGCCTGCACTAAAAACCACTTATGCGGTTTTGTAAAAGGGGGAGTTTATTTGCAAAATGACTAAGGGGTCCTTTTGCAAAGGTGCAGGAAAAGGTGGCCTTAGAGTAGGGTTACTAGATTTTACTTATGTAAAATCTGGACCCATAAACCTGCTCCCCAGGCTCGCCTAGTTCCACCCATCCCCGCCCCGTGGAAGTGGTTTTTAACACAGGCTGGCGTGCTAAATGTTCTGTGCTGCCCCTGATGGCCTCCAGAATTATACACCATATTCTAAATGAGGTCTTATACAGGGACATCACTACCTCCTTTTTCCTAGTGGCCATACCTCTCCCTATGTACCCTAGCATCCTGTCTGCTGCCCCAAGATCATTAAGCCTCCAGTGGCTGAGAATGCCTTCAACAGCCAACACTGAAGGCTTCTTTTACTAAGCTGCATTAGGGCATTAACGCACGGAATAGCCCGCGCTACATTGCCGCACGCGCTAGACGCCAACGCCAGCATTAAGCTGACGTTAGTTCTAGCCGCATAGCGAGCGGTAATACCTTGCGTGCGCTAAAAACGCTAGCGCACCTTAATAAAAGGAACTCTGAGATTTTGTAGTGTCTGCTTGACAGTCTTGGCAATTACCACTTGATAACTGCAAAGCCTTACCACAGTTTAGAACTTGGATCCATGTAAGAATATGGATCTTAATCTGAATCAGGCAACTGTCAGCTAAAAAAAAAAATTAAAAATTTACACAATATTTCAAGCCAAGACAAATCTATCTGAGCTGAAACTAGAAGGAGGATAGAACTAATTTGCCCATGTCTTCTTTCATTGCTTCTCCTCCCACTTGAGTCTCCGCTGACAAAAATATAAATCTCATCATTCCTTTTTCAACCTTCTCTGCCTTTTTTGTGTGCATGTTATATGTTCATTAACATCCATCTGCTCACTGTTATATTTAGATATTTAGACATAAAATCAATATTACAATATTACAAAAAGATGTGCTTTTTTTGGATTCTGGCACATGGAATATTAAAAAGATTGTTTTAAAAAAATGATTGAGATCCATCTGTCCATCTGTTAAAAAGCACAATAACTCTTAAAAAAAAAAATTGGGAAGCAGAAAGAAAATGTAAATATCTCAGTTAAGCTTGAAAATCAGAAACATTGGGTCTGCATTTTCAGAGAATCAAGCTATTGAATATTGAGCCCCTCTCATCAGTCTGTTAGCAATTTGATCCATAGAAGCACAGACAGAGACAGGGAAAAATAGCAAGGAACTGGTGAAGAAAGGTACTAAAAAGTCTCTTCTATCAAGTTTATTAATATTTTGATATACCGACCATCACAAGTATCTGGTCGGTTTACAATAATAAAAAGATAAAAATAAAAATAAATTATAAAAAAGTTATATCTAGAAAGGGAGAAAATAAAGAATCTAAATGAAAATAAGGGGGATGAGGTCAAGACAAAGACTTGATTACGAAGGGTATGAGACAAAGGGGAAGAAAAGGGAGGGTAAATTTTTAAATTACATTGTATAAATGAAAATAAAATGAGGGGAGGGGGAGGATAAAACAAGAGGAAAAAATGGGGTATTGCTTCCTAGAAGCGTTTTTATTTTCCCGTTGTTGTTTGGGGACTCAATTGGAGTTTTGATAGACGTCTTTAAAGAGGAATGTCTTAAGGCAGGGGTGCCCACACTTTATGGGCTTGCGAGCTACTTTTATAATGACTAAGTCAAAATGATCTACCAACAATAAAATTAAAAAAAACCCACAAAGCACACTGAAAGGCAGAGAAAATGTTAATTATTCATATTCCAGGTTTTTTCAAAGAGGTCACGGCAGATGACTCTATGCAATGTCACCTCAGTAACAAAATACAAAAATAGACAAATACACCCCCTCCCTTTTTACTAAACCACAATAGTAGGTTTTAGCACAGGGAGTTACGCTGAATGCCTCGCACTGCTCTCAATGCTCATAGGCTCCCTGCGCTAAAAAAACGCTATTGCGGTTTAGTAAAAGGGAGCCATAGTGCAAAATATAGAAAGCAGATATAAATTCTCAAAACAGACACATTTTGATCACTAAATTGAAAATAAAATCATTTTTCCTACCTTTGCTGTTTGGTGATTTCATGAGTCTCTGGTTGCACTTTCTTCTTCTGACTGTGCATCCAATCTTTCTTCCTTTCTTTCAGCCTCCTGTATGTTTCCTCTCCTCCAGACCTCATTCTCTCCCCCAACTTTTTCTTTCTGTCTCCCTGTTCCCCCTTCTTTCTGTCTCCCTGTCTGCCCCCTTTCTTTCTTTCTCCGTGCCCTCCCCCAAGCCACTCGGTTTGCTGCCACCACCATTGGGGAACAGCCCCCAAGCCACCGCCGTCCCAAGCTTTCCCTGCAGAAATGTCACGCTGACCAGCATTCCTCTCCCTGATGTCAATTCTGACGTAGGAGAGGAAGCTCTAGGAAAACAAGGCATTTCTACTCATTCCATCCAGCCTGAGCCCCATCTTTCCTTGATCCAGCATTTCCCTTCTGTGTCTGTCAAAATTACCATTCCACCTATTTTCCAGCATCACCCTTCTTTGTGTCCATCTCACCTATATCCCTATCTCACCACTTTTTCAGAATCTTCATTTGTCTCTGTCCTTGTCTTTACCCCATGTTCACCATTTGCCCTTTCAATGTCTTTATCTCCCCTCCCACTTTTTCAGCATTACTTTTATGTCTCTATTTCACCTCCTCTTCATGTCCCCTCTGTATCTCTATCCTTATTCAGTAGGTCCTGCTTACCCTTTCTCTTCTTTGTGTCACTATCTCCATTTTCAGCTTTCCCCCCTTTTCCTTTGTTACTGCACCCTGTAGCCAGAATTTTTCCACCCTCCCTCCCAGCCCAGTATGAAATATTTCCTTTTGTTTCCCTCCCCTCTCTCTTTCTCTCTCTCTTCTCCTCCCTCACCCACGATTCCTGCATCTGGCCCTCTCCCTTCTACCTGCACCTGGCAACACCCCCCTGCTCGCAGCTCTCTTCAGCAACTCGTCAGCAGCGGTGATCAAGACAAGCTGCCGACATCGAGGCCTTCCCTCTACGAGTCCCGCCTTTGTGGAAAAAGGAAGTTGAAACAAGCGGGACTCGCAGAGGGTAGGCACCTACATCAGAAGCTTGTGTCGATCGCTGCTGCTGAGTTGCCGAAGAGAGCCGTGGAGCAGGGGGTGTGGCCGGAAGCAGGTAGAAGGGAGAGGGAGATAGGAAGGTTGTAGAAGCTCCGGAGCATGACACCGACCCCGGCCAGGATGATTTTTTCCCGCTCCCCCCCCCCCCCCCCCCCCGAAATGACAAAAAAACAGCCTAATGCCCGGCATCGGCGTCTTTGACGTCGGTAAGAGGAAGGCTGATAGGCCCAGTAGATCGGGACGGCAACACGAGTCTATCACGGAACCCGGGATGGGCTCTGCGATCGACTCACGTTGCCTTCCTGAGCTACCGGTCGATCGCGATCGACGTGTTGGGCACTCCTGTCTTAAGGAGTGTTTTAAACTTGTTTAAGGAATTTTCAGAACAAAGGTTCGATGGCATTGCATTCCAAAGGGAGGGCACGACCACAGAGAAAATCTTATTTCTAGTGTAATATATGTCCTTAATGGAAGGGACTGTTAGTAAATTCTGGTTAGGACCCGAGGGCTCTGGATGGGGTTTGTGGAGTAAGACATTTATCAAGAAAGGCAGGCTGGTGAGAAGTCTTGATCTTAAAGGCTAAGAGAAGAATTTTATAGGTTGTTCTATGAGAGAGACTGGTAACCATGCCGCTTTCCCATATTTCATATCTCTCAATCTCTCAGTCTCTCTCTCTCTCACCGCTCCCCCCCCCCGACACAAACCCCCACCACATATACACCTATAGCTACATACCTCTACCCAAATGACCCCTACTCCTCTTCATACTCATACCCCACACATTGATACATCCTCACACACATAACCCATGTTTCTTTACCTACATACCCCCTGTGATCATCCACCCATACATCCTCATGCAAACATGTATATACCATATACACATACATCCCCTACATACTTCCTCCTACCTGGTTTCCTACTCCATTATAACACCTATATTTCTACATACCCACCATATACACAATCTCACATCTTACACAGTCCTGTACCCACACAAGCACACACCCCACACACAAATTTCTTATCTACAAATGCATAGCCCACCATACAGACAAATGCTTCTCCCTCTGCATATCTCTCCACACTCCATCTATACTACTTATAAATATCCATACCCAAAGACCCCCCAGCACAACCCTCCCATATCTACCTTTCCATAAACACATTTCTATACCCATAGAACTAGTACTCTAATCCCCCCCAACACACAAACTTCTATAACACTGTGGAATAGAGGAGTAGCCTAATGGTTAAAGCATCAGGCCAACATACAGAGAAGCCCAATTCAAATCCCACTTCTGATCCCTTTGACCTTGAGCAAGTCATGTAACCTTCTATTGCTTAAATTGTAAGCTCTCTTGGTACAGTATACCTGAATGGCACTAACTTTGAGCTACTACTGCAAAAGGTATAAGCTAAATGCAAATAAGACATTATACCCATATATGTATTATAGAAACATATATTTTCTATAATCACAGCTATTATAAACGCTAAATCATAAATTAAATGAAAAGTGAAGTGCTCAGACCTTATAACCAATGTGTTTTAGTGCAATGACCAAAACGAGGTTAACAAGGGGACCATCATAGCCTTCACAGTCCCCAAACCACCTGTATTTAGCAATAGAAAGGAGATGTACTTATCTTAGTCAGGTGGTTATTAGTGATGCTAATCCTCGTTTAGACCAGTAAACCATGTGATGTGACTTTAAAATTTTTCTCAGCTGGTGTTGTTCTAACTATGGTCGCTGTCCCCCCGACCCAGGTTTCGTCTCTTCGTCAGGGAGGGACGTTAGTGCTAGAGAAAATATCATAAAAACATTAAACGACTTTATTCAACATGCTAAAAACTATTTTCTAAATAGTAACGAAAAGGTCATACTCATACATAGTAAATTAGTGAAAAGAATCTCATTAATTTTCATACCTATTGCTGGTTCACTAGGACTGGACCGGACCAAAGTTTTGGGTGAATTGAGTGCCTGAGCCCAGGACAAGCGTTTTATAACAAGAAAACCGGAACTGGTGTAAAAAATTCAACCGGAAATGAGATCAGGCAGAAAATGACATTACGATCCGAGAATGATTATACCAAAAGCCATTCTATCTCGGAATTCAAGCCGTCTGGATAAAGGGTACGCCAATTGTAGATGAAACGCTGTTCTTTTTGTATTAATAACCTGGATAAATCTCCTTGAAAATGTTTAACGTGAATCAATACTGTGTATTGAAGATCACTGAGAGAATGAGCTTCACTCAACCAGTGAGAAACCAAAGGGGCGGTGATACGCTTAGTGCGAATGCTGCTCATATGTTCAATGATGCGCGTTTTAATTTTGCGGGTTGTTTGTCCAATATATACTTTATGACATGGGCATCGGATGTAATAAATAACGCCTTTAGAGTCACACGACGTGTCTGTGTTTAAATAAAACTTGCGACCTCTCGAAAATGGAATGATCAGATGAGCAGCATTGATGACATGATTGCATACTATGCATTTACCACAAGGTTGGTGAGGCGACCTCTGTACTATAGAAGTATCAGAGTGTTTATACTTTAATTTCTCACCTAAGTTTGGCCCTCTTGAGAAGGCAAACTTAGGTCTTTGACTAAGTGAAGGATGACTTTGGAGAATTGGCCAGTATTTTAAAATAATATGCTTAATGGCATTACTACTGCCCGTAAAAGGCATAACACAAACGGTATCAGGTTCTTTTTGTTGTCGGTTACTAGGTAACATTAGCCATGGGCGGTGACAATTTTTCGCCCTCTTCCATGCTCTTCTTATGACTTTACCAGGGTACCCACGGTCTTTAAATTTGTCATATAGCTCCATTGCTTGTTTGTTAAAATCTTCATCGTTTGAACAAATTCTTCTTAATCTAAGACGTCCAGTCCCTTGAAGTTACACATAATACTAACACACGGTCAAATCTAACAACCGACCAGTGGAAGATAATTCAAAATTTACAAAATGATCCTTCCATAATTATATCTAGAGCCGATAAGGGAGGTGGAATTGTCATCCAAGATTATACAGATTATCATAACGAAGCAATACGACAGTTATCTGATAGTGCATATTATAGTCAAATACCATATGACCCTACTTCGGAGATCAAGCAGAAGATTGACGAGATCCTATATACAGCCAAAGAGGAGCAGGTCATAACATCCAAAGAGTTTAAATTTCTTACTTGTGACTTTCCCAGAGTACCCACGATCTATTTTATACCAAAAATTCACAAAACGTTGATTAAGCCCCCAGGGCGGCCTATCGTTGTTGGCATCGGCTCTGTTTTAGAGCCCATGTCTCAATATATCGATGGCCATTTAAAACAATTTGTGCCTCAAGCTAAGTCATATATAAAGGATTCTTCTCACTTCTTACAGTTTATAGATCAAATGGCTCAACAAATATCTATAGAACATTTTTTTCTAGTTACAGCTGACGTTGTGGCCCTTTATACAAATGTACCGCAGCTAGCGGCTGTCACGTTAGTGGAATCTTACTTGTCTAAATTAGACATAACAGATAGAAAAAGTTCTATGCTGAAAGAAATGATATCTATGGTCATTAATAACAATTACTTTAATTTTGAAAATTCAATATATCTTCAAACACAAGGGGTAGCCATGGGAGCCACAGTGGCTCCCACAATAGCGTGTTTATACATGACACAATTTGAAGAGCTATTTGTCTATACGTCTTTGCTTTTTCATCAAGTTATTTGTTGGAAAAGATTCGTCGATGACGTCTTTTTTGTATGGGGAGGCAGTATAGAAGATTTACATAAATTTATAAATGATATTAATCTCAAAGATCCAAATATAACATTTACTTATCAATATAATCAACATCAAATATCTTTTTTAGATATTATGATTAGTAAATATAATAATCAAATTTCTACCTCCCTGTACAAAAAACCGTCTGATCGTAACTCACTCTTGCAATATGGAAGTTTCCATCCAAGAGCTTTAAGAAATGGCATTCCGGTAGGCCAATTTCTTAGATTAAGAAGAATTTGTTCAAACGATGAAGATTTTAACAAACAAGCAATGGAGCTATATGACAAATTTAAAGACCGTGGGTACCCTGGTAAAGTCATAAGAAGAGCATGGAAGAGGGCGAAAAATTGTCACCGCCCATGGCTAATGTTACCTAGTAACCGACAACAAAAAGAACCTGATACCGTTTGTGTTATGCCTTTTACGGGCAGTAGTAATGCCATTAAGCATATTATTTTAAAATACTGGCCAATTCTCCAAAGTCATCCTTCACTTAGTCAAAGACCTAAGTTTGCCTTCTCAAGAGGGCCAAACTTAGGTGAGAAATTAAAGTATAAACACTCTGATACTTCTATAGTACAGAGGTCGCCTCACCAACCTTGTGGTAAATGCATAGTATGCAATCATGTCATCAATGCTGCTCATCTGATCATTCCATTTTCGAGAGGTCGCAAGTTTTATTTAAACACAGACACGTCGTGTGACTCTAAAGGCGTTATTTATTACATCCGATGCCCATGTCATAAAGTATATATTGGACAAACAACCCGCAAAATTAAAACGCGCATCATTGAACATATGAGCAGCATTCGCACTAAGCGTATCACCGCCCCTTTGGTTTCTCACTGGTTGAGTGAAGCTCATTCTCTCAGTGATCTTCAATACACAGTATTGATTCACGTTAAACATTTTCAAGGAGATTTATCCAGGTTATTAATACAAAAAGAACAGCGTTTCATCTACAATTGGCGTACCCTTTATCCAGACGGCTTGAATTCCGAGATAGAATGGCTTTTGGTATAATCATTCTCGGATCGTAATGTCATTTTCTGCCTGATCTCATTTCCGGTTGAATTTTTTACACCAGTTCCGGTTTTCTTGTTATAAAACGCTTGTCCTGGGCTCAGGCACTCAATTCACCCAAAACTTTGGTCCGGTCCAGTCCTAGTGAACCAGCAATAGGTATGAAAATTAATGAGATTCTTTTCACTAATTTACTATGTATGAGTATGACCTTTTCGTTACTATTTAGAAAATAGTTTTTAGCATGTTGAATAAAGTCGTTTAATGTTTTTATGATATTTTCTCTAGCACTAACGTCCCTCCCTGACGAAGAGACGAAACCTGGGTCGGGGGGACAGCGACCATAGTTAGAACAACACCAGCTGAGAAAAATTTTAAAGTCACATCACATGGTTTACTGGTCTAAACGAGGATTAGCATCACTAATAACCACCTGACTAAGATAAGTACATCTCCTTTCTATTGCTAAATACAGGTGGTTTGGGGACTGTGAAGGCTATGATGGTCCCCTTGTTAACCTCGTTTTGGTCATTGCACTAAAACACATTGGTTATAAGGTCTGAGCACTTCACTTTTCATTTAATTTATGATTTAGCGTTTATAATAGCTGTGATTATAGAAAATATTTGCTGACTTTCATCACAGAATTAAACTGATTATTCCTCCTGATATAATCTATTATAGAAACATATACCCATAATACTTATCCCAACTGTGCATTCACCCCATTTACGTGCCTTCAATACACCTATATGTCATAAACACTTCATCTATATGTCCTTTATGCCATACTTTATGCCACTCGTACCCATTTGTCCAGTCGTGTATGTTATTGTTTTTTTTAATCGTGTATGTTTATTTTGTTAAAGTTATGTTAATTTGTATTATCTGTTTTTACCCTATGTTAAAATGTATAACCACCTTGAAATAAATGATAAGGTGGTATATCAAATTTTTAATAAACTTGAAACTTGACATGGATCCCACCTACCATCACCAAAACACAAACACATCAACACCATAACCCTGAGAGAAAAAGCAGATCATGGATCAGCAGAATAGAAAGGTTCACAATAATCCAATATTTGTATCGTGGATAGGAATCCAGAAGCTTGATGGTTGGATCTACAATCAAGTTGGTTAGAAATCTTGTTGTAAACCACATTGCATCCTTGCCAAAACTTGTGGTATAGAAGAACATGTATGGTATAGTACAACCAAGAACATAAGAATAGCCTTACTGGTTCAAACCAATGGTCCATCAAGCCCTTTAGTCCAATCCATGTCACTAGTACCTGGCCATAACCCAAGGAGTTGCAATATTCCATGCTACCGATCCAGGGCAAGCAGTGGTTTCCCCCATGTCTTTCTCAATATCAGACTATGGACTTTTTCTCCAGGAACTTGTCCAAACCTTTCTTAAAACCAGCTACCTCTGGAAATGCGTTCAAGAGCTTAACTATTCTCTGCATGAAAATACATTTCCTGTAACTTCATCAAGTATCCCCTAGTCTTTGTAATCTTTGACGGAGTGAAAAATCGATCCACTTGTACCCGCTCTACTCCACTCAGGATTTTGTAGACTTCAATCATATCTCCCCTCAGCCGTCTCTTTTCCAAGCTGAAGAGTCCTAACCGTTTTAGTCTTTCCTCATACGAGAGGAGTTTTTATCCCCTTTACCATCTTGGCCATTCTTCTTTGAACCTTTTCTAGCTCCACTATATCTTTCTTGAGATAAGGAGACCAGAAATGAACACAATACTCCAGATGAGGTCACACCATGGAGCGATACAGGGGTATTATAAGATTCTCAGTCTTGTTAACCATCCCTTTTTTAATAATTCCTAGTATCCTATTTGCTTTTTTGGCTGCCGCCACCAAGCACATTGGGCAGAAGGTTTCATCATATTGTCTATGATGATACCCAGATCCTTTTCTTGGGCGCTAATCCCCAAGGTGGACCCTAGAATCAAGTTTTTTATTGGACACTTTTTCTGAAAACCCAATTTCACATTTATGATTCTCAGCATCCAGAGATGTTGATGATAATTTGGGCATATTTAAAGTTCCTAGTTCTGATTTCTACCTTCTGTTCAAAAAGGGGCTGTACAGTATATATTATTACTACTTATAATTTCTATAGCACTACTAGACATACAGTTTGCATCACTGTACATTAACATGTAAGAGACAATTCTTGCTCAATAGAGCTTACAATCTAATTAAAACAAACAGGACAAATAGGTTAGGGAATTTCTCACCGAGGGAATGATAAAGCAGACATGTGTACTTTACAAGTGAGTGGGAGTTAGGAGTTAAAAGCAGCCTTGAAAAGGTAGGTATAGATACTGTACTCTATATATGCATTGCTTTTCCCTGACTGGAATGGAGTGAGTGGGGGCTGAGAAACAAAATTGGGATTTCTGTACATGTGGTCTTATTTACTAATGTGATCTAAGCCAGTGGTTCCCAACCCTGTCCTGGAGGACCCCCAGGCCAGTCGGGTTTTCAGGATAGCCCTAATGAATATGTATGAGAGAGATCTGCATATAACGGAGGTGCCAGGCATGCAAATCTGCTCCATGCGTATTCATAAGGGCTATCCTGAAAACCTGGGAGTCCTCCAATTCTATAAATGTGTGTGCACACCTTCATGCTTAGCACGTAAAGTTGTAGGTGCAAGTTATAGAATAGAGGCAGTTAATTTCATAATTTAATTCAAGAATTAGCTGTTGATATAATTAGCAATAATTGGCTACCTAGTTGGCGCTAATTTGCAGTTACAAGCCTAACAGTCTTTTGTTGGTATTCTACAAAATGTGTACACAAAATCTATAGTACGCGAATGCAAGGACAATGCGTGGACCTCAGGAAATAGAATGTTCCATAATGTGGGACCTATAACCTTAAACAGAGATCTCCTATAGGTCTCCAACCATACCAAGTGAAAAGAAAGGACTTCCAATAATGTATCATTGGAAGACCGTAACACTCTAGAACAGCGGTCTCAAACTCAAACCCTTTGCAGGGCCATATTTTGGATATGTAGGTACTTGGAGGGCCGCAGAAAAAATAGTTAATGTCTTATTAAAGAAATGACAATGTTGCATGAGGTAAAACTCGTTATAGTTTATAAATCTTTCCTTAATTGCTTCTGATAGTGAAGTTTAGATAGTTTTTCACTTTCTGCATGTTACACTGCTTTCAGCTGTGTATAGCTGAAATTATCAGAAGCAATTAAGGAAAGATTTATAAACTATAATGAGTTTTACCTCATGCAAAATTGTGATTCGGATTCTAATCTAAAGTATCAACTGCAAGAGACAAGATTTTGGTGTAATCTTCTAGGCTTTTTTGTAGAGGGAAGAATCAAGGAAAACTTGTGCCTTATGTGTCCGGTGGTCACATCCGCAACCACCTTCAGCTCTCACCTCCTCCAGCACCGGACACAACCGCCATCTTACATCAAGCAATCACCGCCAGGAGAGGTGCCGAATTTCATGAGAGTTCATGCGATTACATACACACGCACAAGCTGAACTGCTTCCAATGCTTACTTCACATTCTGGAACGTTGCCCGCCTCACTGCTGTAACCTCATTCAAGCACTTTTCTGCGTCTATACGCGATTATCCTCTCCACGCCACCTCACAATCGCATACAGATGCAGGAAAGCGCTTCTTTGAGGTTACAGCAGTGAGGCGGGCAACTTTCCAGAACAATGGTAACATAGTGAGGGCCTCATAATAGTACCTGGCGGGCCGCATACAGCCCCTGGGCCCCAGGATTGAGACCACTGCTCTAGAAGAATGGTAAAATCTCAACATAGATGCTAAGTAAGGAAAGACTGTGTGTTCAACTGTTTATAGTATGTAACTCATAAGAGGGTATGGTCTTGGGTGGGGCATGGGTGGGTCAGGGGACCTCTCAGAGTGTAAGTACGATCGAATAGTGTGATTTATGTATCCAGCTGCTATTGGTAATGTATCAGCATTACACCAAGTTTCATCAGGTGTTCAGAACCCCAAGTTAGATATGAGATCTTCATTAAATTACTATTTTATAAATAGTGCCCTGTGTAGAGCACTCTGCAGAATACCAGTTTATCACAGATCTTTCTGGTACTTAACTTTGGGCACTATGTATAGAATCCCCCCCTCCCCGATGTAAATGTGTCAATTTATAGAATAAGCACACTTATGATAGAAAATAACAGAAACCAAACTTAGAACCAAATTTTGTCACTTGGTTTCAGTCAAAAACAAAACCATAACCAAAACCGGCTGCCCAAAATCAATTCTGTGCCCCTTCCTTCTTTCATTGAACAGTATCAGCTCCCCTCCCAGGCCCCCTCTGAACAAACATCAGCCCCACTCCTGGACCCACATCACAACCTGTAGACACTCCTGAGATCTACCTTATAAGAGCTGGTGGTCTAGTGGTGCAATTAGAGCAGGAGCAATGACCACTTGCTCCTGTCTCTGCTATCTCTGCTGTCAAAATGGCTGCTGCAACTTCATCTGGCACTCTTGTGGCAGCCATTTTGAGATTGGAGCCAGCATGAATAGGCAATTGCTCCTATCCATGCTGGCTCTGATCTCAAAATAGCGCTGCAACCTCTGGTGACAGTCTTGTCAACAGAATTTAACCAAGAAGGAACTTCTGCTTGATTAAATTGTTCTGAAATCTGGTCCCAATGTTAAAGTTGCTAATTATCAACTCTTTCAGCAATATCAAAATGTATAGATTAGGTTTTTCAAATTATTTACAAGATGTCTTGCTGAATATAGGACCCATACTACAATTACATGCAAACAGCTATAAAATTGCCTCCCCCCCCTCTATTCTGCATAATGTTGATATGATTTTAAAATAGGTCTGATAAAATCATGCAGCCTATTATACAAAGCCGTGCAGCAACAGCCCCGAAGCCCTTTAAATCTCTATGGGCTTTAGGGCCATTCCCATGCGGCTTGGTAAAACAGGCCCATAGTTTCCGAGTAATAATTCCAAAACTCATGCTCTGGACATTTTCTAATTTTTTTATTCTGTAATACTGAAGAATGTGGGTTTCTGTTTTTTTTTTAATGGTGAAACTAAATTGGTTTTTGTCTTGTTTTATTTGCAGAGTTTGCATAAAGCAGTACTGCAGTTAAACAAGTAGGTGACTGACATATAAAACCAATGATCCGTACAGCCAACCATCATTGCTTCTGATACGATGGCTTTGACTGCTAATTCGCTTCATTTCGGGTAATGACTGCTATTATTAAAATTAAGGATAAACAAAATGCTAGTAAATTACATTTCCCTGTTTCCCTTTCCTTGATTGTGTAATAACGGCCCTAACAGCAGAATGGCTCTGGTTTGAAGTTACCGAAAGATATGCTTCCTAGTTTTTCTTAAATCAAAAGCCCCTGCATATTACGGTATTGTACTTATTACCAACACACTAAGGCCCTCTTTTACAAAGATGCATTAAGTGTTTTAGTGCAGATTTAGCACGTGCTAAATCAACGCGTGCACTAACCGCTAACGCGTCCATAGGCTAGCATGCATGCATTAGCATTTAGCTTGTGTTTAGCGCGCACTAATATTTAACGCACGCTAAAAAGCATAACGCACCTTTGTAAAAGAGGGCGTAAGGCCCTCTTTTACAAAGGTGTGCTAAGCATTTTAGCGCGGATTTAGCGGTTAGCTAACCGCTAACATGTCCATAGGATAACATGCACGCGTTAACATTTAGCATGTGTTTACCGCACGCTAATATTTATCACGCGCTAAAAAAAAAAAAAAACATAACGCACCTTAGTATAAGAGGGGGAAAGTAAGTTTAGAATTAATTAATTCTGAATTCTACATGAGCCCTGCACACACACAAAACAAACTGCCTTATCTCATCTTAGCTGATTTTATGCTTAGTGCAGTGGACTGAGATCCTGGAAACAGATCTTAAAACAATGAATAGTCAGTAAATGGTGCTGAGAAAAATCAAAAGACTTAATTTAAACTTCAATGGAGTGCAGGGCTCATTGAAAGATGAGTGTTAAATACAGGTAACTATCTCTTCTGCTATCTCTGCTGGTCCCTTCGCCGACGTTAGGTTAGCCGCTGTTTCACCTTCAAGCTGCGTCAGGGCTTTGGACCGCAGTGAGCATGAAATTTAAATGGGTCTTCCTTTTTTAATACTTGGAAAATATCTAGTCTGGGTTTCCAGGATGGTATTTTTGAATAACATCCACACCCGATGTATATTTTTGACCTTTGCAGCTGCTCCTCTAAGTTTGTGTTTTACCATTCTCCTCATATTATCATAGTCTCCTTTTTTTGTATTATATTTCCTGTGTGAACTTATTCCAGGGATTATATCAAATCCAATCGTATTATGATCACTGTTATCAAGCAGCCCCAGCTCCATTACCTCCCGCACCATTTCATGCGCTCTACTAAGAACTAGGTCTAGAATTGATTCGCTTCTTGTCAGTTCCTGAACCAGTTGCTCCATAAAACAATCCTTAATTTCATCAAGGAATTTTTTTCTCCCTAGCATGCCGTGATGTTACATTAACTTAGTCAATACCGGGGTAGTTAAAATCACCCATTATTATTGTGTTACCCAATGTGTTAACCTCCCTAATTTCTGATAACATTTCAGCAGTTGTCTGTTCATCCTGGTCAGGTGAACAGTAGTACACTCCTATCACTATCCTTACCCCTTTACACATGGAATTTCTACCCATAGGGATTTCAAGGTGTGTTTCTGCTCCGGTACAATTTTCAGTCCATTAGATTCACGCCCTTCTTAACATATAATGCTACGCCTCCACCAATTCGATCCACCCTATCCTGGCAGGAATGAAAGTTCGTTCTACAAGTATACAAAACTTATTTCAGAAATGCACAGTGCAATATAACTAGTGCTGTACAGTAATTGAATGCTTTTGCTCTTCAATACTCACAAGTAGAATCTATGGGGCGCATAAACAAAACTTTAAAAAATCTAAAAACCTGCCTAAGTCAGCACTTTGACGTCCTAATAGAAAGGTCATCCAAGTGCCGATAATCAAACTGGCTTTCTGGACGTGTAGTGGAACTTATTCTTCTGAATGCTGCTGTGCACCCAAAGCTGAAATGGGTGTATTTGGAGAAGTGGGCAGAGTAGAATGTGGGCAGGATTCGGGCCGACTTAAACTTAGATGACCTGCAGGGATAATCAAATGTTTTACTAGACATCCTTGATGAAACAGACACTGTGAGGTAGACGATGTGAAAACAGGTATAAGTGCCTAAAGGTATCCAAAGTGACCAGATAACCACTGCAGGGACAAAGTAAAGATCAACACACACTCACCCTGTGTTCACTGACCCCCTCACACCCCGACAAAGATCAGAATAAAAAAGTACATACCTGTCTAGAGAACATCAGCACCTGCTATAGGAAAGCCTAGTAGAGCTGCACACAAGTGTCTTAAATAGCCTGGGGGGTGGACTAGTGAACCATAGATAAGAGTAATAAGCCCCATATGTCCCTCTAACCCAGGGGTTTCAAAGTCCCTCCTTGAGGGCTGCAATCCAGTCGGGTTTTCAGGATTTTCCCAATGAATCTGCATGAGATCTAAGTGCATGCACTGCTTTCAATGCCTATTCATTGGTGAAATCCTGAAAACCCGACTGGATTGCAGCCCTCAAGGAGGGACTTCGCTACATTTATGGTGGAACATGTGAGCCCACCAAATCTCTCCCCCCCCCTATTCTACTGCCATATAGGCAGCCGTAAGGACTATTGGGGTTGTAGACAGGTGGGTATAGTGGGCTTTGGGGGTGTTTGGAGGGGGCTCACCATAACCTATAAGGGAGTTCTGGTGAGATGTTTATGTGGCACCCTTTATGTGAAGTTCACAGCAGTGCCCTGTAAGATGCCCCAGTGCTCTGTTGCTATGTCTGGGTGGCCAGTCTGTTACAAGATTGGCCCCTCCCATGTCCAAATGGTCTGTTCTGGGCATTTGCGACATGGATGGAATTTTGTTCAAAAATGTGGTATAAAGATAGACGTCCAGGCGGTCTCGGAGACTGAATGGCCTGGACATCCAGATAGATGATTTTCGAAAATATATTATATAGTTCAAAGTCTAATAGATGCTGGCACTGTCATCTCGAAGCTGGGACTATGGATCATTTATTATACTATTGTCCCTTGATACTTAAATTTTGGCGGTCCATATGGGATCAAGTGAACAACATATTGGAAAATCCAATGGCATTAACGTATGACACCATTTTATTTGGTACATTGATGAGAGCTAAAAGCCAAATACCTAATCGAAATAACAAACTTCTTTTTATAATGACAGGAGTTGCCATACAGCTCATTTTAAGGAACTGGAAGAATTGGGATCGATTAAGTTCCAATTTTTGGTGGTAATCGCTGTGTTACATTTTTAAAATGGAACATTTTATGGCCATACAGCAAGGGCGGTACAGAAAGTTTATGGATGTTTGGGAGCCATTGGCTAAATTTTGTAAGGAAGAATAATTGATTTTATTTTATAGGCTTGTAAACATACACATCCAGGGTGGGTTGGGGGTTGAGGGAAGGGAGTTGCATTGGAACTTGATTCAGGGTATATATAGATAGTTTCTTGTGGGTTTTATTTTATTTGAGTATTGGGTGGGAGGGTGGGGAAAAATTTAATTGTATGTTAATGTCTGAAAGTTTATTGTGCTTGCCTTGTGATATTTCATGTATATTAACTACTTGTTGAACAATTGTAGTTTGAAAATCTAATAAAGATATTTTTTTTTTTTAATGGCTATTTTCCCACTGCCGGCTAATCTCCAAATTTCAACATCTACTGATGTCAAACCTTTTCCTTAGCAGCGCTCCTACGATCTCAGTGTAAGAGGTTGTATTCTAGAGTTTGCATCTCCTACTATGATTGTCCACTATCCAGCTTTAATAGCATGGATTCTGGGAAGCTTAGGAATCTTATTGTGGTACTTTGCTATGAGCTGAATTCATCAGATAAAGAAACTACCGTACTAGAAATGAAATATGTAGCTAAGTCTGCAAAAAGAGCTTATCATCACGATACATTCTAAAATAAATTCTATCTTAGTGTGTCATATTTTATTTGAGACTTATGGCATCTTTTCCATATGTCGACTATAGAATTACAATCCAAAGTTGATGTTTTAATGGCATTTTTAGCTCCATTGCTTCCACGTCTTTGAATGTTCCAGTAACTGGAGCAGAAAGAATTATACCCAGCCTTAATGCATCTTTGGGAATACTTTCTCTTTACCTTTTTCAGTCAAGTATTTCTAAGTGGAAACCATAAAAAATTGAAATCACTGGTACTTCCAGGGCAGTGAGCATAATTGGTACAGATTTTGTGCATAAGCCTGTCCATATATTAAAAAAAAAAAACTGAGGGGGGAATCCATCAAGGGTGCTAACCAATTTGGTGCATGCTAACAGTGAGATTGTGCACTAAATGCGAAGATGTGCATTATTTTCCTAAGGGTATCTTAGCGTTTAGCATGTGCTAGCATATTTAGCAGGGCCAGCTTAATCTATGGACCAGGTGAGGCTCTGGCCCAGGGCCAAAGGGCACCAAACACCCAGGGCTGTAAGCCATTGTCCCACAAGTTAACCTACCAGCACTTCCCTCCTCCTCCTCCCTCTTTTGATACTGCTATCTAGTCCTGACAGGGTGAGGATTATAGGCTAGCTGTCATGAACGGGAAAGGCCAGTGTCAACGTCAGAGGAAGGAAACACAGTACTTCTCTCCTCCCTCTTCTGATGCTACTGCTCGACATTGACACTGGCCCTCCCTCCTTGTGGCAGCTGGCCTAAGAAGCCGCATCTTGCTGGGCCTTGTCAGTAGAGTCAGCGAAGGGAGGATGGAACTGGCTAGGGGAGGGGCATGGGCCAAGGTGGCGAAATCTCTTGAACTGTCCCTGACGGTTAGCATGCGCCAAATCGGTTAGTGCTCCTTGATGAATTCTCCCCCTGAGGGGCCCTTTACAAAGCAGCATTACAAAAGTGGTGCTAGTATGCGCTTACGCTGGTCTCTCCCATGTGCTAAGGCTGTTTTTAGCTCTCACTAACACATGGTAATGTGGTATGTGTTTGTGCTATGTGGTAAATGCCGGCCATATGTCGGCCATACTCCCTGCATTTACCGATCAGGTTTTGCATTCACTGTGCATTATTTTTTGTAGCTAATGCACCCTAACTGCTGAATTAGATATAGTTCACCCAAAGTTGGGTGTGAATGCTAGATCTTCATCTAATTACCAATTAGTTGTTGGTGTTGGTTGGCATTAATTAGAACTGGGGTAATTTGATATTTGTAAGAGGAAGAAGATGATGTATTGTTGCTATTGCTATGAAGTCAGTATGTAGTAGTTTATGTTTATTCTTACTGTAATCTGCTTAGGCTTTAAGCAGAATAGAAATTTTAAAATAAATAAAAAAATTTACACACAGAGCTGCCCTGTGCCCTGTTCTATATAATATGTGCACCTAAATTTCATAGTATACAACTCCAAAGGGTTAAGGCCGTGAGATGGGCATGAGAGGATCAGGGGACATTCCCAGAAGTTAGGTTCGATGTTATAGAATACAGTTCTCTCCCGGTTATTTGCGGTTGGCGATTCGCGGTCCCAGTCATTTGCGGTATTTTCCGACTGCGAATGACCGGGCAGGAGAGGGCAGCCGGAGAGGCAGGAGAGGGCAGCTGGAGCGCCGGCGAGTGAAGGAAATCACTCGTGGTATGCTCCAACGGTCTCTTCCTGCACTAAAGTCAGGCCTCACCAATCAGGAGCTGCGTGTCAAAGCAGCTCCTGATTGGCGAAGCCCGACTTTAGCACAGGAAGAGGCAGTCAGAGCATACCGCAAGTGATTTCCTTCACTCACCGGCGCTCCGGCTGCCCTCTCCCATCTCCCCCGCTAAAATCCGTATTCGGGGTTTGTCAACATTCGCGGGGGTTCCTGGAACGGAACCCCCGTAATTATTGGGGGAGTACTGTACTATCAATTCAACGCCCAACTGCTATCAATTGGAAGCCACCATTTAGAACCAAGTTTTTGTAGGCATAACTGCTCAAGCTCATAGTTAGGTATGAAATGCATGCTTATCTAGTATTCTATAATGTGCACTCTGCCTTTTATAGAATACTATCTCAATGTGAATCATTCTGGTGCCTAACCTCTGCGTCTCAATAATGATTAAGAGAGAACAAGTGGGGAGTGGGATAGAATACGTCAAACTTGGCACAAGCAATCTTTTATTTCTATAAATTCAAAATAAATACAGAAGCATATTATTAGATGTTTATATACCACCTATCAAGATTATCTATGCGGGTTTTTTTTACAATCAAGTACTCATGAATTTTCTCTATCTTTCCCGATCTGTATAAAAGGGTTCATAGCCAACAGCGCGAAAGACAAAAGCGCGCGCCGATAATTGAGTGCAGCGTGCGCCGCTGCGCCGCTCTAAATTACAGTTTTTAGGGGCTCTGATGGGGGGCTTTGTTGGGGAACCCCCCCAGTTTACTTAATAGACATCGCGCCGGCGTTATGGGGGGTTTGGGGGGTTGTAACCCTCCACATTTTACTGTAAACTGAACTTTTTCCCTAAAAACAGGAAAAAGTTAAGTTTTCAGTAAAATGTGGGGGGTTACAACCCCCCACACCCCCCACAACGCCCCCACAACGCGGCGCGATGTCTATTAAGTAAAGTGGGGGGTTCCCCCCACGCCCCCCCCCGTCGGAGAACTAAAAACAGTAATTTAGAGCGGCGTGGCGGTGCGCGCTGCGCTCGATTGTCTGGGCGCGCCTTTGTCCCGGCGTGCTTTTGACCTGACACCGTATAAAAGTCCTACAGATGTGATGTCCTTATATTGAAAGGATCCAGCCAATGACCTGACACGGTGCATGTTTCGGACCTTAGGTGGAGGCCTGCCTCAGGGGTGTATTCTATCCCATTTCCCACTTGTTCTCTCTCTTTGTTGGATTGTACCTGGGGTTTCTGTTCCCTTTACTTACTTCCTTACTTACTTTCTGTTCCCTTTACTTACTTCCTTTACTAAGGTGCGCTAGCTGAAAAATTACTGCCTGCTTAAAAGGAGGCAGTAGCGGCTAGCACACGTGGCATTTTAGCGTGCGCTATTCTGCGTGTTAAGGCCCTAACGCACCTTTGTAAAAGGAGCCCTAACTATCTATCTTAGTTAAATTTTATGTTTTTATATATTTTACTGTTTTGGCCATATGATGTTTATATTTGATTTCCATCATTTATGGTTCATGATACATTTTATCCATGTTCTGTATGTTTTTTTACACCGTATAGACATTTATAAGTTACTCATATATTTTTATGTACATTCATGTGTAGACGTTAGGCCTTATGCTTAATTACATTTGGGGGGGTTATTTACATGCTGTTTAATTTTAATAATTTATTCTTGATTGTTTTGGAATATATACTTATTTCTTTAATGATTCATTTTATATACTGTATACGTATTCATATCTATGGTTTTTATTATAGCTTGCACGATTAGTCCCCTGAAGAAGGCATTCCAGATTGCCGAAACTGGGATCCTAGTCGGGACTTTAACCTTGTCAAGTAAACGTACTAGGAATTTTATACTAATAAATGCATTTTTCTTTGTTCGTTACACATTGAGGCAAGCCCTCTTCCCTGTTCTTGTTTGTTGGCCTAACCTTGGGTGCCATACTGAAGCGCACCCCAAGTGTGAAACTTTATCACATTTTAGTAAAAGGGTCTTTAAATACCTTCAACTCAGGTAGGTCACTTTCAGCTGAAAGAAAGCTATGGAATGAGGGTGGATAGGATGAAGGTAAAAGGGGATAGACTCATAACTAATCTATGAAAATGCTTATGGAAAGGGTCGTGGATGCAATGGTCTACCAGTGCAGGTAGTGGAGACCAGAACTATATCTGAATTCAAGAAAGCATGGGATACACATTTAAGAGAGAGGAAGAGATAGTACAAATTGCCAGTGTGTATGAAATCTGTGTCTGCTATCATTTTCTATCCACAAACAGGTCCTCAGCAAGTATGATGTTACAACACTGTGATTGGAAATTCAGCAGCTTTTTTAAAGTGCATGACATGTTGTAACATCATACGCTTTGAGGACCTGTTTGTGTATACAGTTTTACCCATTCTTCTATTGGGTTGTTGTTTTTTTTTTTTGTATTGATTATTTTCTATCCAGACAATTTTCAAATCAATATAGTGGCAAGAGTAGCTCTGGCCTGCCTAAATCTCCTGGAGCAGCCCAACTACTGATATTTGTGGCACTTAACCAGGCAATGTTGTTGAATATTGGCTCTTACCAGCCTCCCCCCCCCCCCAAAAAAAAAAAAAAATAAGTGTGTGTAGCGCAAGGACAGTGTATGTATGGGGTCCCAGCACTGAATATCGGCAGAGACTTGCATAATGTTTTAAAAAAATTATCCCCCTCCCCAAGCCCACTGAAGCTCTCCTTCCCCTTCCCCTATCCTGCTTCAGTAAGCTCCCCCATCCCCTCTGGAATGTTGCCCCACTCGTTCCTGCCCCTTGTAGCTGCCTTCAGAAAATGGCTGCTGCAACCTCTCACAGGTGCCTGCAGTACTTAATTGCCAACTCTTACTCTCAGGGCCAATTTAGCTGGCCACAGTCAGGCCCTGATTCTGTATAGGACGCTGGCCTACATTGTAAGTGTCTCTTCCTCTACTAAGGAGATGCGTAGGGCTGCCTAGGTTCACCTAAGGCCCTTAAGTGAGCTTAGGCGGTCTTAAGGGCCTCCGTAGGCTCCCGGAGGCGCCTTCAATATAGGCGGCCTGCCTGGGGAGCATTTTTTAAAAAAACGTGCAACCCGATTGGCTGATTAGACAGCTGTAGGACGCCTACAGTTGCCTAAAATCGAGACACACTTTGCAGAATCAGGGCCTCAGTGTTTAACAAAATGCCGACCGCCATATTTTTCCGACGGAATGAAAAATGGCCTAAGTGTATAGCCCTCGACAGAGACTGCCCCAACTTTGTTGGTTGGGCTGAGAACTTTTCAGCAGCCCTTTATAGAGGGAACAGTGGTTACAGGGACATCAGATGAAATGGTGACTTTTATGTGAAACGTCGTAACGGATGCATTACTTTTTGGGTTATTCTTTTGTTACTAATTGGTATTATTTATGTCTTTAAGGGCTAGCATTTTGTGAACATAAGGACTTTATAGTCTACCAAAATTATATTATGCACCATTAAATTCAGATCTTATTTCTATTAAAGTTTGATTATATCAAATATGAAATTAAACTAACAAGATAATGAACAGCAGATGCTGGCATTTTTAAAATGCAACACATTATTTGTCATGTCTAATGTAATGTCAGCCTTTTGAAAGATATGGTTTTATCTGTCCACTCCTAAAGTCACATATAGCTAAGACATTTCTCCTGCTAGTTTTTACCTGTCAAAATAAACCCACAAATTTAAATCATATACAAGTGACTTCATAGCACTTGCCTCCTCTGACAGCTGAGACATTTTCAGTCCTTCAGAAAAAGACTTGATACTAAAAAGCTTAGTGTGATTTAAGAGAAATAGCAGGCTTAAAATTTCTATGGTAAAGATTTATTTATTTCTAAAATTTATATAACTAAGGGCTCCTTTTACTAAGGTGCACTAGCGTTTTTAGTGCACGCTAACCACACACTAAACAAAAAAATACTAACATAAGCTCTATGGAGGCGTTAGAGTTTAGCGCGCACGGCATTGTGGTGCGTGCTAAGCGGGTGCTAAAACCGCTAGCACACCTTAGTAAAAAGAGCCCTAAGTGGTTAACAATAAAATCATTCACAATAAAAACACAGTTCACGACAGCAAAGTTAACATTTTGGTTACAGTACATCACACACTAACATAACACCTTGGAACAACCTCAAAACCCGAGGAAGTATCAATCATCACTGAATTTTATCACAGTAATCATAGTTCAGCTAAATCCACACCAAAAATTCAGGAAAAGGCCTCAACATATAGTTTGGTCGTCAACTTTTTCTGAACTTTAACTGGTCAGAACAGGTCCTCAGGATGCCAGGGAGGTAAATCCACAATTTCACTCTTGCCAAGGACATCATTGCTGCTCTAGATTTAACATAGCGAACAGTATTCTCCTTCATAGAGGCCAGTCTCAGAATACCTTCTGACCTCTATGCCCTATTTGGTTTATACACCTCCCACAGAGTTTGAAAATTTACTGGCACATATCCATATAAACTCTGATGTATAACTGATAGCTTAGAACAAACCCTTTGAGCTACTGGAAGCCAATGCAGTTGTTGTAACACCAGGGTAATGTGTTCTCTACGCATTTTAGAAAGGAACTTAATAACATGCAAACATAAACATTGTCATGCCATCAAACCCTCCAAGATGCAAATGAAATAGTGCATACCTGCCTGTGCGACAGCTTCAGATATTATGGCCACTCCTATTAGAGCAGCAAGCAGGTTCCTGGAATAACTTGGTGGGCATTGTAGTAAATCGAAGTGATAGGAACTTAAGCCCATACTTTGCTCTAATCACTCCACTTACAATGGAATTTGTGAGCCTTCCAAACCTCACCTTAATCCCACTGTAGGTGTCACCTGCAGGCATAAGAGCTATTGGTGTGGTGTACAGTTGGGTAAACTGGATTTCAGTTGGGTTTTGGGGGGCTAACCATACAAATTAATCCCCTTATTTTCTAACTTCTCTTACTCTATCTTTTTTATGTGCTCCTTCTTTGCCAATGCCTTGTGCTGTACATTAAAATGTTTGATCGCATATTGTGATGGCATTGTAATATAGCATACTATGTCACATTTTGTATTGTTATTTGAATATTTTTTTTACTGTTGTATTTCTTAGGTTTGACTTATTCTTGCTATATACTGCGTTGAGTGAATTCCTTCTAAAAGGCAATAAATCCTAATAAATAAATAATGTAAGGGGGATTTAGTGAGATGTGTACTGTGACCGGGAGCGGCCAAGCTGGGCTCAGCAAGTGTCCTAACCCAGTGCACACAAACCTCGGCTGCGCGGTTTGCGAGATTGTTTTGGTAGCTTGGTAAGGCTCAAAATAAAAAGAGTTCAAAACTTTGGGTGCAATTTGATTGGGGACTGTTTATTGTTTCACCAGCAAAAATTCTCAGGTTTATATCACCTTGTGCTTACGTCCAGCATTCACAAACCAGAACAAAGCAATTGCTGTCCAAAAAAATAAGCCAGAATATAAAAGCCTTATTCCAACAAAATAAAAGCTTTTCTTCTGCCAGGCAAAACTCCCTTGGGGTTAGGCTTAATGCCCCGAGGGTGGGACCCTCTCCATATAATTTTCCCTCAAGGGATCCACTTGGAAAGATCCCCTCCCCAGATCCCAACAAAATGGCTGCCTATGGCATGTATTTAAAGTTTAAAACAAAACTTCAACATTTCCAATCAACTTAAGTAGACTTTACTTTTCCCTCCAGCTCCCTTATTAGCAATGGCTCTCAGGCTAGGTCCATCCCTTCAGAGCTGGGCCAATCAGAACATTCTATTTCCATATCCTAGGTAATGTCATTATCCGCCATTTCACTATCCTGCACTAACTCAGAATCAACCTGATCATTAGCCTCTTCATCACAAACTTCTGCCTGAGTTTGTTGCCAAGAGGTGGACTGTAGCTTTCTGGTTCTCTGTGGCTGGAGTCTGCTGCTTTCTTTTTGCAATGTAGCGCTGGGTCTGGAGCAGGTGTTGCTTCAGATGCTGGTCCTGGCTCTGTCCCCTCTCCTGTGGGAAAGCTACTCCCTTTTCTTTCACTTCAGGGAGCTGATTAGTCCTCCCTGAAGGTGTGTTAAGGTAGCTTGCTCTCAGAGAACTTCTCACCTCACCTAAACCATTTTGAGCCTGTTTGGGTGTGGCCAGTATTCCATTCCTACTCTTTCCTTTCTCTGGCCCTATGCCTGCTGGGAAATGTAGTCTTTCTATCTGTTTTCCCACAACTGGCTTAGAGAAAGCTAAATCAGATCTGCCTGCTTTAGACAGGGCTTTAGGAGGTTTCATTGCTGGAAGGCTTGGCTTATAAATATTCTTAGGGACTGCTTTGGGACTCTCCTTAACAGGCTTAAGAATATTTTCAAAGGTTTTAACCTCATTTCCTTCTTCCAGCAAGGCTTCATCGCTAGGAACAGGGCCCGCCCTGTGACAGTACCTGGGCCTTTTTTATGTGAAGTTCACTGCAGTGCCCCCTAGGGTACCCCACTGCTCTACCTGGATGTCTGTGTGGCTAGTCTACTAAGAATGCTGGCCCCTCATAATGGCTTGTTCTGTGTGTTTTTGTTTTGGATGCATTTTGGGTTTTTTCAAAAATGGTTCAAAAAGATAGATGTACAGAGCACAAACACATCCATTAAAAAAACAACCAACAAGATAGATATTTTGCAGTTTTGAAAATGGGCATGTTAGGTACTCAATTTTTTTTTTTTTTTTTTGTAAAACATCCAAACTCAAATTTAGATGTCAGACTGAAAATGCTCCTCCACATTATTTTACCTAGGCATAAAGGCTTTAATATATTCACATTTCTCCTGGCCTCTGCATATGTCATGGAGAAGAACTATTATGTAGACACTACATAGTGTATAAATTTTTACTGAATCACGACAGCAGAAGAACAGCAAGCTAGCTTTTCCTGGAGCAAAAGTCCATAGTCTGTTATTGAGAAGGGCATGGATCGTTAGCTTGCCCTGGATCGTTAGCATGGAATGTTGCTACTCTTTTGGTTTTGGCCAGGTACTAGGGACCTGGATTGGCCACCGTTAGAATGGGTTACTGGGCTTGATGGACCATTGGTCTGACCCAGTAAGGCTATTCTTGTGTTCTTATGACCTCCTGATTGTCACACATTCACACTTGTGGTCCCCACTAAAATCTCAAAGCTTTAACCTCATCTGCCTTGATGTTTTAAATTCCTCTTTTCTGGTCTTTATAAGTTTGTTTTGCCTTCAGCCGCGTTGTGATTTCCCATTCCCAGTTTTGCTGAGTTCTTCTTGTAAAGCATCACTGGTGGTATACGTTTATAAGACTGAATACACTGTTCACTATAGTGTAATAAGTTCATTTCTGAGAATGGCTCTGTGCAGAAAGACTGGAGAAGCAAAGCGGGACCATGAGAAGTCATGCTTCTTTGCTTGCACAGTTGCTTAAGAGCTCTCTAAATCATTATACTTCTAAACAAATATAGAATTAGCATATATAATATTTTAATTGCCTTATATCAACAACACAATATACTCATTACTTATGAAGCACAATACAAGGCTTTGCATACCAAAAAGCTATTTTTACTCACTTTTATAACTTGTGCATTGCTCTTTTTCACAGGGTTAAGATGACTGACTCAGGCGATTACTGCCCCAATGGCCTGGACTCAGTTTGCACATTTGTTCATATTTCCAAGAAGGATTATTGACTGGTTGAAATCAAAACTCAAAGCTTTATTACTGATTCAAGTTTTTCTTTGAGTCAGCTCTCATGTTGGATGCAAACTAGCTGATTTGTTTAGCCTGACAGGCAGCTGGTGGGTAGGAACATTTCTTGACTTGCAAGCATCTTTCCCACCAGAGTTGCAATTTTTGGCAGCAACTTACTACAAATCAAGGTAGCATCCAAATAAGAGATACTCTTGTCCTGGCTTGAAGAATCAGATTAAAAACTGAAATCAGAAATGAGTCAGAATTGGTTTGGTGTTTGTCCACACAAATATGCAAGCAGAACTGCAGTCGGAGGGTGAAAGGAAATAAAACATTTAGCAAAAGAGAAATAAAACAGAAATACCATATGTATGGGGTATGCAACTTTGTACTATAACAGTGGAGTTTTCCATCCATTTTGAAGCTTGCCTACACATGCAGTGGAGGAAAAGCCAAGCAATTAGAGCAGTAGGCTGAGAACCAGGGAGCCAGAATTTATGTAATTCCCAATAAATCTCCATTAGGCATAAGCTTACATTACTACTGCCTTCCAAGACTCACACTGGCTCCCTGTACAAGCACAAATTCTCTACAAATTCTACTGCATGCTATTCAAAGCCCTGAATGTAGACGGACCAACCTATCTAAATAGTCATCTAACCAGGAACAACATGTTCAGACCAAGAAGAATACAGGACACCTTCACTCACCCTCCCACCCTCCCATCAGAGGCATACAATGTAAGAAAATATATGACAGCCTACTAGCCACCCAAGCAGCAAAACTAGACCAACACATCTCCAACCTGCTGATCACAATGTCCAACTACAAAACCAAGAGAGAATTAAAAACCAAGTTATTCAGGAAATTTGTTAAGTCAAACTAACCTTCTCAACATATCCCCGGACCCTAATGCTTCTTCTAATTATCTATCTTGTAATCTCACTGGGTTTGCCCAGACTAATTCTTTTGTAATCCGCCTGGAACTGAAAAAGCCCTGGGTAGGTGGGGGGGGGGGGGTGGCTTGAAAGGAGGCCTTGGATTGCAAAGGGGCAATCCTGCCTGTTTTCATTTGCCAATGATTTAATGGTTAAATAAACTGAAAATGTCAAGGAAATGCATTAATCATGATGACACTTTCTGCTGCATTTGCTGTGAGTTTTGTCTGATAGTGCAAAGAGCCATGATGTCATCAGTGAAGAAGACCGATGAACTGTATTTTGGATATAAATTCGGCGATCAAGACAAAAGTCAGGATCACCATATCTGTTGTGCGTCATGGGTAGTTATTTTTTCAGTTTAATTAACCAGCTGCTCATCAACTTCTCTTAGAAGCAATTCATATAAAAAGGGCTAAATTATGTCATAATATATTTAAACTGAATAGCATTAATTTACCAATGTTGTTGTGTTGACATGCAGATATCATAACAAATTTCTGGATACCATACATTAGAATAATGGTGATGTCATTTCTGTAATCGCGTCCATAAATTTATAAGAAACAGCCAGTCTTATTATGGAAACAAAAACTATAGACTCCTTTTTTCTAAACTGCGGAAGATCTTCTTACAGTGGGCTGGTGAGGTAAATGCCCCGATGCTCATTCAGTTCCTATGACTGTCGGAGCATTTAGCTCACTGGCCTGTGGTAAGACGCTCTATGTTGTCCAGTGTAATGCAAGGGGCATTCAATAATTTATCTACCTGAGTATGACAGAAAGTAGCAAGTGTGTTGCAACAAGCAGTGGTGTACCTAGGGTATGTGACATCTGGGGCCGATCATTTTTTAACACCCCTCCCAATATAAATTTTTTTTTTAGTAATTGTATTTATTTATTTATTTATATAGCCCATCCTCACCAAAGAGCTCAGAACAGTAATATTCACGGTGTTACAATATAACATTATATAGGGTTACAACCTCTCCAACCCCAAACAAAATAAACAAAAGATACATTTCCTCTCTCTGTTAGCTCCTAGCTCACGCTTGCTAATACCAGCTCTAGGAGGATACACATTTCAAATCTGACATTTTGTAATCACAAAATAGAAAATAAAATTATTTTTCTACTTTTTGTTGTCTGGTCACTTTATTATTCAAATCACGTTGGTCCCAGGCTCTGGTTTCTGTTTGTCTTCTGTTAACTCACTCGGCAGGGACTGCTGCCCGTTTGATGTTTTGTTCTTTCTCTGTGCTTACCATCTATCTTCCATCTCTGTAACTTCTCATCCATTGCCATATCCAACATTTCTATTTCTTTCCCACTGTCTACCATTTCTCTTTCTCTCTCTCTTCCTGCCTTGTGCCCTGAGTCAAACCTTTCTATTCCCCTCCATGTAGCATCTATGCTGTCCTCCCCTCCATCGTCAGAAAACCTTGAAATACTAACTTGCAAAATCACTAACGCACAGTTAGAAGAATCATTAATTACAACTTTGTTCTATATCCCACCAAAAAAATGGTCAAACGCTAAAGAGGAATTCACAGAATTCCTTACCTTATCCACCCTAAAAGGATCTTATAACCTGCTTCTGGGAGACATCAATACTCACCTAGAGCAAAAGACTAAACCAGAAATAACTGAAATCGCCAACTTCTTAATGTCACTGGACTTTCCAAACCCAGACGCAGAAATAACCCATGAAAAAGGACACAAACTAGACTTAATCACCTTCTCCCACAAAGAAACAATAGATCCCAAAATACAATATTACCCAGGACCCTGGGAAAAATGCATCTGGTCAGACCACTACATTGGCAAATTCAATCTACACTGGCTAAAACAGAATACACAGCAAAAACACAAAAACGTCAACACGAACACAATAACCAGCCGGGGCATTATTAACCCAATCGAATTTTGGACCCACTACGAGTTACATCCCACAACCAAAGAAATTCAGAATTTCCCTACAAGATGGGAAACTTACAGCAAAGAACTCCTAGACCAAATAGCACCATATAAAACATACAAAAAGAGAAACAGACCGCCAAATGAATGGTTTGACAGTGAACTACTAACCACCAAACAGGAACTAAGAAAATTGGAGAGAATCTGGCTAAAAACAAACAAAGAATCAGACAAGATAAACTGGAAACAAAAAATGAAAATATACAAAAATCTGATCAAAGAAAAACGCACTAAGCATTATGCGAAAAAAATTGGTACCTCAAAAATAAACAGCAAAGAATTGTTCAAACTAGTAAAAACAATAACCGATACAACACAAATACTGAAAAAGGACAATGAGCCCACCCCATCGGCACAAACCCTAGCCAACTACTTTAAAAATAAAATTGCGGAGTTAAGAGCAACTCTACCCACAACCACAACAAATGCTCTTCATTACCTCGAACCCCATGACCAAGACACCAGAGTAGACATGACATGGGACCACCTCGACTACCCTGACTGGCATCAGTTCCTAAACTTATTCAATAAGTACACCAAATCTAACTGCCTACTTGACGCATGTCCCCCAAAAATCATGACAGTTGCCCCTCCAGAATTTAAAAAGGAACTATTCGCATGGCTAACATCCGCCCTCACAAGCGGAACATTAAACAAAAAAAATGGGTCACATACTAATCACTCCAATCCCCAAAGATCGGAAAACCTCTTCAGCTCTGATATCCAATTTCAGACCCATAGCAAGCATTCCCCTCTTCACAAAGATACAGGAAGGATTGGTCAACCTTCAACTAGTAAACTACCTGGATAAATTTAACATCCTTAGTGAACACCAATCAGGATTCAGGAAAGGATACAACACAGAAACTGTCTTAGCCTCCTTACTGAATCACCTTTATGATCTCTTTAGCAAGGGCAAAAGCGCACTGATCCTACAATTAGACCTCAGCAGCGCGTTCGACTTGGTAGACCATGAAATCATGCTGCTGTGCCTTGAAGTAATGGGAATCTCTGGAAAGGCAAAGAAATGGTTCCAAGAATTCCTAATAAACAGATCCTACCAAGTAATCAGCAACGAAAACTACTCCAAACCATGGAAAAACCCTTCAGGCGTACCTCAAGGTTCCCCCCTATCGCCCACCCTTTTCAATATCTACATTGCCTCCTTAGGTCTCCTCCTACAAAAACTCAACTTAATACACTACATTTACGCAGACGACATATCCATTCTAATCCCCATAAATGACATCACAAAAGAAATTGTAGACAATCTCTCTAACATAATGACCGAAATTGACAAATGGACCACGAATTTCAAACTAAAACTAAACGCAGAGAAAACAAAAGTCTTTCTGGCTAGTCCTAATGACAAAATCACGAGAACATCGATAAAAAGAAACAATCACGAATACCCAATTTCCAAAAACATAAAAATACTCGGTATCACCCTAGACACTCATCTAACCATGACTGACCACACAAACTCACTAGTGAAAAAATGTTTTTACACGCTATGGAAACTAAGGACCATAAAAGAATACTTTGACCCGACATCATTCAGGTTGCTGGTACAAGCACTGATCCTATCCATTCTTGACTACTGCAACATCATTTACCTGGGCATCCCACTAAAAACAATAAAAAAACTGAGATTAATACAAAACACCGCCGTTCGCCTAATTTTCGGACTAAGAAAAAACGATCACATCAGCCCCTACTATAAAAAACTGCATTGGCTTCCAATAGATGCGCGAATACTATTCAAATTTGCATGCACCTGTTTCAGGCAAGCCTGGGGACTAGCACCTTCATACCTGCAAACTCACTTCATCCTGCACAACCCCGCACGAGCAACCAGAAACAATAACTTCTTTGCATACCCAAAGATTACAGGCTGCAGATACAAATCATTCCTGGACAGAACCTTTAAGTTCCAAGCAAGCAGACAGCAAGTTTGGCTGAAAAACTACATAAACGAACCCAATCTGTCTTACAGTGCCTTCCGTAAATCGATCAAAACCGCCCTATTCGCTAAATTCGTTGACTAAAACTGTCCCCTTCCTCACGAGGACCCTCCCTCACTAGGACTCCCCTCCCCTTAAACGCCTTTTTCTTCCTCTCAAGAAGCTCCTCACCTATCCAGATTTCCCCTACTCATAGAACTCCTACTCATATGTAAGCTCTAAAGTATTCAGGTATTCATTACCCATAGAACTCCAATTAGCACGATAGTTTCCCATTAGACTATTATATTGTATTAGACACATTGCATGGTATTGTATCTAGTCTTATTTTATTGTATTGTATTTAGACTCACTGTATTGTACTGTACTATTTTGTATTGTATTGTATGTAGACTTATTGTTTTGTATTAAGATCTTTTGTTATTCGCTGAATGTCCAGCCTTCTTACAATGTAAACCGCCTAGAAGTCGCCTGACTATGGCGGTATAGAAAAATAAAGTTATTATTATTATTATTATTATTATTATCATGTGCAACATTTCTTTCTCTCTCTCCCCATGCTCTATTTCTCCCTGACCTCCATCCTATGTCCAACATTTCTCCTTCTCTCTTCTCCATGCATGTCTCCCTCCCTCCACCATATGCAGGATTTCTCCCTCTCACCCCTTTCTATCTCTTTGTTGCATCTCCCTTCCTCTTCTCCAGCCCATGTCCAATGATTCTTCCTCTCTCCTTTCTCCCCCCCCCAAGTGCAGCAGCTTTCCATCCCTCCCTCCCATCCCCCTGTGCATCACCCCCAGATCCTACCAAACCCCCCTCCACCCCCCCACCCCACTGTGAGATTTGACATTCCTTTGGGCCTCTAATAGCAGCAGCAGTAGTACCAAATGGGCTGTTTGTGGCCTGCTCCACCAGAGCTTCTCTCTGCCACGTCATTAATGACATGGAAGGGAAGGCCTCAGTGGACTGGGTCACAAATAGCCTGTTTACTGCCACTGCTGCTGCTGCTTTAGAAGGCAGGATCAGAGGTATGTGAGTTCTCTATTTGTCAGCAGCCTTAACTCGCTGATCTGCTGGCATCAGGTCTTCCTCTCTACTGGTATCACCTACTTCCTGCTTCTTTGAAGGCAGGACCCAGCAGAGAGGAAGGTCCGGCAGAACAGCAAAGTTCCCGGACCATGACGCCGACACCAGGAGCACCCCTCATGGTCTGCACACGGGGCAAACCAATGGCAACAAGTCTGTGCATGTTGTGACTTATCTCAATGTTAGTCATACACAGTTGCGGCTCAGCACAAGTCTAGCATTCCAAGAGACAGGAAGTCAGGAGAGTCCTTGTGCGAATCAAGTAAGAAACTGCTAGATTTGGAAAACTATTCAGTGATAAAAATTTCTCACAAAAAAAGGAAAAAAGTCAAAGGAGATCCATGAACACATGGCTGCGGTTTAGGGTGAGTCTGACCCATCATCCTATAAAGTAAAATTTGGATCAAGCAGTTTAAGTAGGGTAGAGATCCCATTGAAGATGACCCTCACATTGGACAGCCTGTGAAAGCAACTGCCACAGAAATGTGCAAGAAAGTTGAGGATTTAATTTTGTCAGATGGATGAATTAAAGTTGCCCAAATAGCTGAAGAAATGGGCATCTCAGCAGGTACAGTTTGGAAAATAATTCATGAAAAGTTGGGCATGTCAGAAGGACACAAGACTCCAGTGCAGTCAGGAGAACTTGGAGATACTCCGTGATGACCAAGTGACTTTATCATTTGGTGACTAGAGATGAGACTTGGATCTATCACAGAGATCCTGAGTCCAAAATGGAGTCAATACAGCAGGAACACAAGTCATTGTCCAGGACAGAAAAATATGCAGGCAAAGTCATGGCAACTGTCTTATGGGATGATGAAGGACTTTTGCTTCTGGAGCTCATTCCACATAAGACAACAACAACTAGGAAGAGTTATGCCAACACAATGATCACTTTGCAAGAGTCAATCAAAGAGAAAAGATGAGGAAAACTCACAGCAGGCATGCTGCTTCTTCATGAAAATGCGCCGGTATTCATGTCACAACAACTCTAGAGTTGTGAGCTGGCTCACTCAGATTATTTCCTGTTCTAAGTTTTGAAAAAAATCTCTCCATGGACAGTGGTTTTCAAGTGATGAAGACATCAAGGAAGCTATGATGTACTGGTTTGAAGGTGAAACAGAAGAATTATTTTCAAAAGGATTAAAGTCATTGCAGAAAAAGTGGATGAAGTGTATGGAGCTATCGGGGGACTATGTTGAAAAATAAAACAAAAATTTTTTGAAAATGTTTTTCTTTCCTACTGAGGTAGATAAATTATTGAATGCTGCTTATATGATAGTTTTATTTCTAACATGATATTTTGCTAAAGTTTTGACTTTCTAAAAACATTCCTAAATAGTTTTTATTCTTTCTTTCTAGGATTCCCCCCCCCAAAAAAATTAAAAGAACCAACAAAATTATGTTAAAAGCATGAGTACAGCAACTAATCTTTAAATCAGCAGTCTGCGACGAGAGGCCCCTGAAGTCCTCTATTGAGGCCCTCAAACAGATGACATTCTCTTCAGATCCTGCAAATGAGTTAATTTCAATCTTGCTCACTTGATAGAGTAACTGCAAACAACCTCATAAGTGCATTACTCATGGAATTTGCTACTGTTGACAATCCAAAATAAAGTGAGCTTTTAAAACACATCTTTGAATTGTTATAGAATCAATATTATCATGAATTAAGTTGTGTGTGCACATTGGCAATGTGTACAGATCTGCATGGGCAATTTTGGTTGCACTGTACAGAATCTGGCCCTACAAGTCGACATCAGGATATTTAAAAAAGCTGGAGAACGTGTTGATCCCTGTGAAACTTCACATTTAACCTTCCATGGATCTGAAATGATGTTAGCTAATTTATGTCGAAAAGTTCTATTTTTTTTTTTAGGAAACCCTCATACCAATCAAAAGCTCTTCCAGAGATACTCACTCCACTCAATATCTGTAGCAATAAGTTTTGATCTACAATAGCAAAAGCTGATGACAGATTAAACTGCAACAGGGTGGCCTGATGCCCTCTAGATATTAAAGCTTTAATCTTGGCTGTCAAAGCACCTACAAAGAGTTTCCGTGCTGTAACCTTTACAGAAACCAGACTGAGATTCATGAAGTACTTGATGTAATTCTAAATAAGTAGTTAGTTGCTCAGCAACTATTCCTTCCACTGTTTCTGTAAAAATGGACATTTTGCAATCAGTCTAATTTTATGGGCTCCTTTTACAAAGGAGCGCTAGGGCTTTACCGCGTGGAATAACGTATGCTAAATTGCCATACGCGCTAGCCGCTACTGCCTCCTTTTGGCACAATCCTTGGATTCTTTATACTGCAGCCAAAGTTACGCACACAAATCTGTGCATGACTTCATTGTTTAACAAGCCAATCAGCACAAATAATTAACAATTGTTGGTACTAATTAGAATTTACACACACAACTTGCTAAGCATATTCTATAAATTGGTGCATGTAAATTCTAGCATGCAGATCTCAAAATGGAGCATGGGTGGGTATTAGTTACGCCTATTTTTAATAGTATCTCTAAACCAACCAGAAACTACATTTATCCGGCATCTACTAAATCTCTCATGGGTGCCAGTTAACTGAGAGTCTACCGTATTCTTATTTGCTAACTCTCTTATGAAATGCATAGGTGAAATCCTGTGGAATCTAAGTGCAGTTTCAATTCAGTTCTATGGAATAGCCTGGATGGGACAATGGACCAGCTCAGAAGAGTGCTGTAATGATTGTACAGTACAAATTGGCAGTTATGAGTCCTAAATAGAATGGAATTGAGGGTAACCAGCACAAAGCAGCAGTTACACCCCTAAACTGAATGACATCAAAGATAGCCTGGACAAAGTGGCAGTTACAACTTTAAACAAAATGCACCAAGAATAACCAACACAGAGGCACAGTTACATCCCTAAACAGAATGGCATTGAGGTAACCAGCAAGGAATGTCAGTTACTACTCTAAAAAGAAGAGCACTGAGCAGTGGCCACTGCTGCACGGGTGCAACGCTTCCCTCCCCCTTTCCTCTGTAACGTTCTGGCGCAAACAGCAACTCCCATGATACTGTCATGTCAGTATCAGCTCTTCCTGTGATGTCACTTCCTGGACCCTGTGCCTAGGAAGTGACATCAAAAGAAGAGCTGATGCCGGCACAACAGCAGCTTAGTGGGTTGCTGCTCACGCCAGGAATGTTACAGAAGTATGGAGGAAGGGAAGTGGCATGAGTGCAGCAGGAGGGAGCGAAGAAGGAGTGTGTGGAGAAGAGGGACACCACCACCCCTGGCGCATCTCACCCTCACTACACCACTGGCACTGAGGGTAACCTATACAGACTGTTAGTTACTGCCCTAAACAGAATAACATTGAGCGTAAGCAACAGTGTCAGTTACAACTGCTAACAGGATAGCAGTGGGGGATCAGCACAGAGCAGTAGTTACACCCCTAAACACAATGGGGCCGATATTGAGAGTGATCTTTAAGTGGGCCAGAAGCTCCCCTGTCCGCTTAAATCACATGCTGTCGATTAAGAGTGGATAATCAGCAGCACGTAACTGGAGTGAGCTGCTGAATATCTCCTTAGACTGCCCAAGCAAAAAGTGGGAAGGTCAGGGGTGGCACTGGGGAGGAGCTCAAAAGTTGTCCTAAATCAGGCCACTCACTTATATGGGTGCTGGCTCTGAATATCACACCAGCATCCACCCAACATTTTTTTTTTAATTATTTGAGCCCTGATCTCCTCCACCCCCCCAAAAAAAATTCATGGTCCCTCTTTCTTTCCCTGTCCCTCTGTCCAAGAGAAAAGCTACCCTGCCATCCATCCATCCATCCATCCCTCCCCCTAACAGAAGGCCCCTGGCTCCTCCAGAGCTCCCAGTGCCCCTCTCAATAACCCCCAATCATTGCCCTCTTTCTCTCCCCCTCCCCCAGCCCAAGGGAAAAAAAAATCATCCTGGTAACTCTCCTTATCTTCCACCCCCAGCTGTCTAAGTAGGTCCAGACCCACTCCAGGTCTACCTGCATTCTTGGGGGTCCAGCAGCTTTGATTGGGGGGGGGGAGTAGAAGTGCAGCTGCCTCGTTCCTGCCCCTTGCGGCACCTTTGGAAAATGGCTTCTGTGACCTCTCATGGCAGCTTATGGTCTTACAGGATTCTATTTCACCATTTGCTTAGCATTGGTTATGCGTATTAGTAGCATAAGAATTGTTATAATAAAATATGTAGTTTAATAAAATATAGAATATCTCAAATGAGTGCTGAGAAAGGATAGTTTTTTAATAATGCCATTAACTTGAATATGCATATTTGAATTTCATTTATACAGCTATCACAGTTCTCCAATAAACAATGAATTTAAAATGTTTAACACTGATATATTCAGTTCTCTCAGAGAAATTCAATTATCGGTTTTATTAAATGTATCCTAGTTAATTCAAGAAAGATTCTTACATAAATAGAATTTTTCCTTTGCCATCTGCATCTGCATTCATAATAATGGTATTGTAATGATGTTTTGTTGAAAAATTATAAAAGCATCATCTTTTGAAATCCTTGCAACCAAATGACTGTATTATCATCCAACCAGACTATGGGCTCCTTTTACGAAGCTGTGGTAGCATTTTTAGCGCACGCTAACCCCTGCGCTATGTGGAGAAACTAATGCCAGCTCAATGGAGGCATTAGCGTCTAGCACGCACAGCAATTTAGCGCGCTAAAACCGCTAGCGCAGCTTAGTAAAAGGAGCCCTATATTCTTATACAGAGGGGTTTTTTTAAATATATATAATAAGTACATAAGAACAGCCATACTGGGTCAGACCAATGATCTATAAAGCCCAGTATCCTATTTCCATAGTGGTCAATTCAGGTCACAAGTACCTGGCAAAAAAACAAATAGTAGCAACATTCCATGCTACCAGTCCCAGGGCAAGCAGCGTCTTCCCTCATGCCTGTCTTAATAGCAGACTTATGTGCCTTTCCTCCAGGAACTTGTCCAAACCTTTTTTTAGACCCAGCTTTGTTAACTGCTGTTACCACATCCTCTGGCAACACGTTCCAGTACATAACTATTCTCTGAAAGAAAAAGAAAAAAATTTCCTCCTATTGGTTTTAAAAGTATGTCCATGTAACCAGGGCAGGATTCATTCATCGAGGGCCCCTAGGCACACAAGTACACTGGGCCCCTCTGCCCCACCCCACCATGCGCCCAGGTGGAAACAGGAAGCTGCATCTGAGAGAAGCTTTGGGCAAGCAGCACCGCTTGCAAAATTACAATTCCCGTTGCCTTTCTTACTCACATTGCTTGCTTGTCATACTTTCCGTCGATGGGGGGAGGGGCACGTTGCCGATCAGGGTGGGGCCCGCGTTGCCGATCGATGCTGGAGGGGCCCATCACCATCTGGAAAAAAACAATGTTGATGCCCTCCTTCATCGGGGCCCCCTGACCATTTCGGGCCCTAGGCACGTGCCTACTTGGCCTATTGGTTAAAACTGCCCTGCATGTAACTTCATTGAGTGTCCCCTAATCTTTGTAATTTTTGATAGAGTAAAAAATTGATTCACTTCTACCTTTTGTACACCACTCAGAGTGACAAATGTGTGCTATCACATTGGCATGTTTTAATGCTGTTAATGCACATTATTGGTAACTAGATCGCATTGCCTAAAATGTGACCTGTGGTAAAATTATATACATTAGCATGTTACTAACTTTGAAAAGTTCTTATCGGAGTAACAAATCTTGCTATCCAGACAGATGATTTTGATCTTGATTTTTAGAGGTGCTAACCTTATAGGAGGTAATTCCGTACAAGTACCTAAAGTTGACCCCCTAGGCCCTGATTTTATAAATGGTGTCTACCTTGTAGGCGCCATTCAGTGCAGTTGTAAACCATCGGCTGTTCACCATTTATAGAATCGTACCTAGTGGCACCTAAGCAGTCTAAGGCAGTAGTTCCCAACCCTGTCCTGGAGGACCACCAGGCCAATTGGGTTTTCAGGATAGCCCTAATGAATATGCATGAGAGAGATCTGCATATAATGGAGGTGCCAGGCATGCAAACCTGCTTCATGCATATTCATTAGGGCCATCCTGAAAACCCGACTGGCCTGGTGGTCCTCCAGGTCTAAGGTATCAGTAGGCGTTGAATCCTTAGACGCACTGTCATTTAGGCCATGGTTTTCTTGGCTAAAATGATTGCGCCTAAGGTAAGTGCCTACTAATGCTTAATCTAATCTAATCTAATCTAATCCTTAGGTCTTAAGTCAAACTATGCCCCATATCCACCCCATATCTGCCCCGACTCCACCCCTAACCATTTCTACTTGCTGGTAGGCGCTTCAGCGTAGAAGCCTACTTTGAAGTGTTATGCACCTACTGAGTTCAGTGTCTAAAGGTAGTTTTTTTAAATTGTGATTTCAATTATTAGCACTAAGTAAACCAATTTAAAAAAACTACCCCTCTTCCCTTTTTACAAGACCACAGTAGCATTTTTTAGCGCCAGCCACAGTGGTAACAGCTCCGACGCTCATAGGAACTCTATGAGTGCCGCAACCAGTGATTAAAAAATACTAGCGCGGTTTTGTAAAAGGGGGGGGGGGGGTAGTTAGACAACTAGATCAGCTAGGTGCAATGATTTAGGCTCCTAATTTTAGGCATCTTTTATAGAATCAGGACTCTAAAGTCACCCCTAAAGCAACAGAAGTACTAAATCGGATGGAGCAATGGATGACTGAATTCAAACTAAAACTAAACTCAGAGAAAACAAAATTTTTCATAGCATCGCCACACCCACTTGACACTAAAGCATCAATGTGCATCAATAACCTCAGTTATCCCATTCAACCCACTATGAAGGTATTGGGAGTAACACTGGACCAGAGCCTGACAATGAAAGACCAGGTAGACTCCTTGATTAGAAAAATCTTTCTCACCCTCTGGAAGCTTCAGTCCATCAGAGCTTACTTCGATGCCTCATCATTTCGAATTCTGGTACAATCCCTTATATTAACTCGATTATTGTAACATCGCCTACTTGGCACTCCCCCAGAAGAATATGTGGCGATTGCAACTGGTACAAAATGCAGCGGTTAGACTACTTTGTGGACTGAAGAAGTTTGATCACGTAACACCTTCCTATCGACTTCTACACTGGCTGCCGATGGAGGCACGTGTGAAATTCAAGTTTGGTTGTTTTTGGTACTTTATGGCTTAGCCCCTAAATATATAACAGACCTTTTCTCTTTCACAACCAACAGATATAGGCAAAGCTCACACCCGAATTTTGTTTCTCCACCAGTTAGAGGTTGTAAATTTAAAAGTCATCACCAATATCTTTTCTCACATCAAACAGCACTAGGGGGTAAAGATCTAGAACAATTACTCGTGCTTCCTACTTATAGGGAATTCAGGAAATGCCTAAAAACACATCTGTTCCTGAAATACTTAGGAAACTAACCGATACAATCTTAGTCCTCAACAAACGATCTCTAGAACTGTTAATTACTAAGTCTGAACTTTGTTTATTCCACTCAATCTGGAACATCTTTAATCATTGTAAACTGCATAGAACTTCACGGTCCTGTGGTATATAAATTGTTGTTATTATTATTATTATTAAAGTTTGTATAATAAACCTCAGGGCCATTCCAAAAAGTCGTGCACATAGGAATACATGGCATCAGCATTTACACCAGATTTCAGCAAATGCGAGTATGGCACCTAAAGCTTGGGCGTGGGAGCTGGCGCTCTTAGCACCAGTATTTTCTGATGCCCATTTTTGAGCCTGATTTATAGAATTTGGCCCTAAATTCTATAATGGCAATTAAGCATTTAATTATCATTATGGAATACTAGTGTATGTCCACAGTCACGTGCATAATAAGGCATGGACACTTATGGCAGACATAGATGTTCATGTACAACTGCAAATTAGAACCATTTAGTGCCAATTAACTCCAATTATCACTGATTATTGGTTGTTAGTGTCAATTTTCACATATTTAGGCAGTTATCTAACTGGCACTAGTCTATAACCTACACGTGCAATATTGTGCGCTAATCCTTGGATTCTTTATACTGCAGCCAAAGTTACGCACACAAATCTGTGCATGACTTCATTGTTTAACAAGCCAATCAGCACAAATAATTAACAATTGTTGGTACTAATTAGAATTTACACACACAACTTGCTAAGCATATTCTATAAATTGGTGCATGTAAATTCTAGCTTGCAGATCTCAAAATGGAGCATGGGTGGGTCATGGGCATTCTTAAAAGGGAAGTGCATTGTTATGGAATATGCCCGATCCTTACACAACTTAGATGCAGACATTTAGGATTGTTTTTTTGTTAACATAAATGCCTGAATGTTAGTCTCACTGTGCCTAACTCCTCAAGTGGTGTACAGAATAATGCTAAAAGTCGACCTTTTCAGCGCCAATTTTTTAGGTGACATCTATAGAATTTACCCCTATGTACGAAAATAGGCATAAAAGATTATGCAAAGATGAGAATAGTGCTTATGGATATCCTTACAGGCTGCCTTTGCACTATGAAGACAATGGCCAGGACAGAGTGTGGATAGAGCCAGGGTGGTTCCAGAACTTATGCAGATAGCTCTGGGTTCTATAAACAGCTCCTGACACTCTACCAGCACCTAACTTAAATTGAAAACGCTGTTAAAATGAAAACGCTGTTAAAATAAAGAAAAATGTTGGCGTCTAAAAAACCGGCACCAGAATCACACCTTCAGAGGCGTTTTACGTTGCCTAACACCACTGTAGGCATAGCTAATACTGAAAGTGGCGTTAGGTGTCGAAAAGCTCCTCCATAGATGCATCCACATGAAAGGTAGGCACCAGAAATGTAGGCCTTGAAAACCCTGGCCTACATTTCCAATGCCTACCTTTCCCAAAGACATGATTCTATAAACAACACTGTCACGTGATTGACACACAATCAGCGGCCATTTTAAAGGCAGCCATAACCAATGGTTAAATCCGGGCCATAGTGACTCAATATAGTCACTATCTGAATAAGTTTGAGTACCGTACTCACCATCTTACCTGGATATTCAGCACCAGCCACTAACTAAATTGTGCCACTGAATATCCAGGTACTTTTAATTTCTATGACAAAAATATAAGGATGGGTGGTATCCTGACTGATGCTACCTCTGCTGCTGGTGGGGCAGTACTGAGCCTGGCCTTGTGGCTGCATACCCTACATCAACTGGATGAGTACAGTGAAAATATAAAGAAAAGGGGAAGGGGTTAAGTGCACAATCAAATTATTAGATGGTTTGGCCAATGATGGGTTTATAAAAGAGCTTGCAAGTTAAAAACTGGGTTTAACTGTTGTGAACTGCTACTGCAAGTTTTTGCATGGGTAGAATAAGACAGTATCAGCTATACTCAATGTACACATACTTCTGTGTAAGTACTATTGGGACCACCATTCAAACAGTTTTGCAGCACTTTTTTCATTTTCTGCTTTTGAGTGATTTCATTTTTGGCAGCGTTTTCGGTGTAATACACAGGCATTTGTTGTTATCATCATTTTTTGCGGTACATTGTATACCTTATTTACCATGGACCCCTGATGAAGGCGTGTTGTCCGAAACACGGACCATGTTGGGTCTTTTGGTTGGTAAAAAGGTTTTTATATTACTGCATTTTAACTTTGGTACAATAAATTCTTGCCTGCATCGTGTACATTGTCTGCAGGTTTTGTTTGGTTTTCCTGCTCCGGTGGTTTTCCTGCAGATTCGGTTGGATTTCTTTTTGTTGCTCACCACCATTCAAACATCCATAACTGAGACAGGTGAATAATAAAATGCAAAGTGGAGAAAAACAGACCTCAATAACTTGGCTCCTAGACTCACAAAGCGTCCTTTAGAACCCGTATCATCATAGGCCTGTAAAAAAAACTCCACATAACATGAAAATCAATAGTCATTTTTAATCTTCTTACTCTTCAGTATGTGTTCTTTTCAGTAGGAGTCCACAACAATAAAGGCCTCTTTTACAAAGACACGTTTGCGGCTGCCGTGCGGCAACAGCCCCGAAGCCCTTTAAATTTCTTTGGGCTTCGAGGCCGTTAGCGCAGCGCAGCCACTAGAGCGGCTTTGTAAAAGAGGCCATAAATTTGTAAACGTGACAGAAACTAAAGGAAAAAAACAAACTGTGGAAACTGCCTGAATGGCAGTATTCCTAGTGAACTCTCATAAGAAATGGCCCACTTTACACTTTAATATTTATCTGTCTCAGTTATGAATGTTTGAATGGTGGGCCCAATAGTACTCAAAGTCACACAAAGTAGAACAAGTTCCTGGAGTCCCAGGAGTTTAATACGTAAAATGAAATGTTTATTAAAATCAAATAAACAAATTACAACAGTCTGTGTCGAGCACTACATGGGTCACAACATATCTAGGTACTGTAAACTTGATTTCTAATCTTATTCAGTATCTGTGCTCGAGGTTACTCATCTGCATTGGCACTGAATATCTCAATGGTACCATTCACAATTGCTCAAGGAGACAGGACCCCTGAGGAAGGCAATTTGTTGCCGAAACATGGCACGTGTAGGGCCAAGTTTTCAGTACTTAGATATGTTGTGACCATTGAAGCGCTCAATACAGACTGTTCTAATTTATGTTTATTTGTTTTTAATAAACATTTTGCTTGTTTTGTGGAACTTTGGTCCTTCCCTGTGGATTCTGGGTTCACTGTTCCAACTGCGGACCCTTCCAAGGGAATTTGTGGATTTTGCTGTGGTCCCATTAATCGAAACTGACTTTCTGGATGTCCAGTAGCACTTCTAGGCCACTGTGCATCCAGAGCTCATATAGGGGCATGTTGGGAGGTGTGTTATGGGTGGATATTGGACGGGGTTAGACCTGGACATCCTGCAGCGATAATCAAAGCTTTCCCAGGACAATCCTAGATGGAACTTAGAGGCTTGTAATTAGCCCTGTTTTAGTTGCGTTTAAGTGCCCCAAAGCTGCCCAAACTAAGCAGATGACCACTGGAGGGATTAAGGCATGATCCCCCTTACTTCTCCAGTGGTCATTGACCCTCCCCCTCCTATCACCTAAGAATGGGGGGGGGAAGCAGTACATTGAGGGCTTGCCATCAGCTGAGTTGGTTTTGTGGTTTCCTGTCAGCTCAGCTGATGGAGATTCCCCTTGCCAGGATCAGCTGAACTGGTAGGGAGATTCTTCTCTCCCTCCCTCCCTCCCTCTTTCCCTCCCAGGCACTGATCCCTCCAGTACACCTCCAAACCAACCAAATAAAAAAAGAGCCGCCGAGCCCTACACTCTTCCTCCCAACATTCCACCAACATCCCTGGACACCCCTCAAACATCCCCCTCACATCCCCCAACATTCCTGGACCCCCATGATAACCCCATAATTTCAGATGACAAATCGGCAGGAGGGAAGCCCACTCAGAATGATGGGCCTTCCCGCTCCCAATGCATCTTGGGATATAGTGCAAGGGGCCTAAGGCCCTGATTGACTCAAAATTGAAAATGGCCAAAAAAGATAGACATACTACAACACCTACATAGGTCATTTAAAAAAATAAAACATCTGGCTGTTTTGAAAATGGACATTTTCTCTACTGGATTTCTAGATGTTTTTTCCATAATGTTCAAATTAGACTTAGATGTCCTATCGAAAGTGTCTCTCCACCTTTTTGGAATAGTGAATTTTCACTGTGTATTAAGTCTGCCTATTAGCTTTTGATCTTTTGTTATAAAATGAAACAGCAATGATACGAGTCTGTTGCATTGGAAATCCACAGATGCTAAAAAACAATCACTGATTAATCAGGAAGTAGATTGAAAATAGCTAATTGGCAATTACATTAGCTTTTAATTTATGATAATTATGACTATATTTTTAGATCCTGGAACACTAATCTATTTACTTTTCTAAGTACATTATTTGTCAGATTATGAATAGAATTGTTCTGTGAAAATGATGTTCCATAGTGTACATATTTTTGCCCACAAACAAGATGGCCAACTGTCCAAAAACTCTTTTAACTAGGTAAATGACATTTATCCAAGTAAATGACTTTTGCCCTTTTAGTGACATCAATATTGATGCAAAAACATAATAACAGATGAGCTACGAGAGAGAGAATGCTTTTGAGATAAAATATCTAATCTTAGGTTCCAACCAATAGGACACAGGAAGCATCAAAGCTCTATTTCATCTTCTTTAGTTCATTGCAGAAATTCTGATATATCAAAACATCCATCCTCAACTCCTGATCAGTTCCAGGTAGGAGTTCGCTTCCAGGTTCTCCCCAGGCATACAATAATTTGAGTAGGTGGTACTTCATTATATTATATCTTTAGAACTTCCAAATAATATCTCTTCCATGTTTCCAAAGGCAAAATGAGAGGAGAACATGGGAAATTCAAGAATTTCAAATTTAAACATCTTTGATAGTTCTCAAAAGTTTCCAAACATGAAAATACAATTAAGGAATCACTCATCAGAGTTATATATTCTCAGTCTTATATTCCTTTGGATATTTTTAAAATCCCTTCAATTGCTCATTCTGACTTTGAAACAAAGTCTGAGGTTCTTAGACCTGGAGGTGCCCTAAAGTATTAGTCAGGTCAGGTTTTCTGCTAGCAACTATCTTCTTCAAATTAGTACCAAATAGCCTTGAAAGACACCACCTCTGGATTAAGTAGGGGAGTTCCCATACTCTCCACAGAACCAGAAGACCTGCACCATTCAGCTCACAACCTTCAGGGAGCTTGAGCACCTCTCAGGAAGTTCTGTAATTTACCCAGGTCTCACAGCAGACACCATTCCTTCTGCTGTAACTGTATTATGAGCTATCTTGACTGGCATTCCCCCATTTTTACCTGCAACTGGTGTACTATCAGGCACTAACTTCCCCCTCCCCACCAATACCCCACTGTATAAGCACAAGCTCTGAAGAGGAGCCTGGGAAAAGAGGCTTTGGGTCTTAGAGCTGTTTCTGTGTCAATCACAGTTACACCCCTAGAGCAGGGGTAGGCAATTTCGGTCCTCGAGAGCCAGAGCCAGGTCAGGTTTTCAGGATATCCACAATAAATATGCATGAGATAGATTTGCATCTCAAGGAAGCAGTGCATGCAAATCCATCTCATACATATTTATTGTGGATATCCTGAAAACCTGACCTGGCTCCGGCTCTCGAGGACCGGAATTGCCTATCCCTGCCCTAGAGCAACTGAAGTGACTGCCCTACTAACACTACTATCACTGATATCTGATGAAGCAAATAAACTGCAAACCAAAGTCTGGTTCATTACCAAGTCTAATGGAAATAATGGGTTTTGTCTGCCCTTCTGCTTCACCATTGTCAGAAAAGGAATTAAAATAAAATAAACGTACAGAGGCCAAGCAGGCTGAAAGTAGGTTAGTAGCATCTTAACAGCCCATTTCCATCTTGGATCCTGTCCTCTCTGATATTTTGCTTTCTGGGTTTTATTTATGTTATTTTGTGGTGGATTTTAATGTTGTTTCTATGGTGTTATTTATTGAAATTATACCAGTTAATATTCAACCAGTGGCAATCAGCATTTCTTTTAAACACTGTCCACCATGTGCAGAATTAGGCTCCATTGTTCAATGTTGGACCATGTTTAGGCACTGGCTTTGAAGGCCATGCTGCTGGATCTTATGTAGCTTCCTGCTGGGACCCACATATGACATTTATGAGAGACCTACTGGAACCCATAAATATGTAAGCAGTATTCCCCTACCCCCCAAAAGAACCAGATCCTCCATCAAGACCCCATTCACCCCTACCCCCCTCTAGGAGCTCCAGTCTACCTTTGAGATTCCTGGTGTATAAGGGTCTAATAGACTCAAAATGGATGCCATTTTGTGGTACTCCTGCTAGTACCTTGAAGCTGCCATTAGAGGTTGTGGTAGCCATTATCAGCCACAATGGGAGAAGCGAGTGGGCATTTTTCTTGCTCATTGGACTCATAGACCAGCAGGAATCTCTAAGGCAGCCTGGAGCTTCCAGATGAGGTGGGGCTGGAGGGGTCTTGATGGAGGATCTAGTTCTTTTTGGGGGTGGGGAAAACTGCTTACCCTTATATAGGTTCCAGCTAAATATCAGGGACCTGCATATGATCTAGCAGCATGGCCTTTGATATTCAATGCCAGCATGGCCTTTGATATTCAATGCTGGTGCCCTGATAGCCAACCAAACAAAGATAGGACTACTTTTTGTTTGGTCCTCTCTGCCCAGTTAGCTAGCCATACATCAGCACTGACTACTGCTGGTGCCCGGATCAGTGCTGTCTCTTTCCAGACTCCAAACCTGCATCGCCCCTCTCCTGCCTGGATTTTGGATGAAAAGTTAGTGGTGATATTCAGTGGTGCTGCTGAATATCAGCAGATACCTGGCAGCGATTCAGATACATTGCTTTGAATATTGATGCCATTAATTTTGCATTAATTGGTTTATTATTTTAAACCAGAGCAGAAGATTGGAAAACATATAAGAAACGGAAGTAACTGAAGTTAGATCAGTTTTCAAAATACCAGGGGCTCTCTCAGCTATGATCAAATGTTTTCAGTGAACAATATGAGCCAGACAATGATAGATATTCAGTCACAGGCAGATCAAAGCTTTTGACAGATGAACCCATCTATTGTTATCCTCTATCTCTAACAAATATATTATTGGCATTAAAGGATTCATACATGCTTACATCTACAGCAGGGTTAAGGTGCCAGTTTTCTTTTAAAAAAAAATCTACTTTCAGTAATGTCATCTGTCAAAAATCTTATGTTGTTCATTTGGGCTTTCTTTGCCTTCTTGTTTTGCAGTAGTCAATATAATACAAGACTCTTAGGTAAATAGAAGTTCAGAATGTGGCAATCTCTTGGCAGTGGCTGAAGGCCGATAACACCTAGTACAGGGGTGGGCAACTCCGGTCCTCGAGGGTCGGAATCCACTCGGGTTTTCAGGATCTCCCCAATGAATATACATTGAAAGCAGTGTGTGCAAATAAATCTCATGCATATTCATTGGGGAAATCCTGAAAACCAGATTGAATTCCAGCCCTCGAGGACCAGAGTTGCTCACCCCTGACCTAGTACCACAACTGATGCGCAAGCTATGTGCATTTATTGAGTGTTAGTTGGCACAAGCCTCCACTGTACCTCATAAGAACATAAGAATTGCTGCTGCTGGGTCAGACCATTGGTCCATCGTGCCCACCAGTTCGCTCACGCGGCGGCCCTCTGGTCAAAGACCAGTGCCCTAACTGAGACTAGCTCAGAGGTAGGCAATTCCAGTCCTCGAGAGCCGGAGCCAGGTCAGGTTTTCAGGATATCCACAATGAATATGTATGAGATGGATTTGCATGCACTGCCTCCTTGAGATGCAAATCTATCTCATGCATATTTATTATGGATATCCTGAAAACCCGACCTGGCTCCGGCTCTCGAGGACCGGAATTGCCTACCCCTGGACTAGCCCTACCTGCAAACGTTCTAGTTCAGCAGGAACTTGTCTAACTTTGTCTTGAATCCCTGGAGGGTGTTTTCCCCTATGACAGACTCCGGAAAAGCATTCCAGTTTTCTACACTCTCTGGTTGAAGAAGAACTTTCTTATGTTCATACAGAATCTATCCCCTTTCAATTTTAGAGTGTGCCCTCTCGTTCTTCCTACCTTGGAGAGGGTGAACAGCCTGCCTTATCTACTAAGTCTATTCCCTTCAGTGCCTTGAATGTTTCGATCATGTCCCCTCTCAATCTCCTCTGTTCGAAGGAGAAAAGGCCCAGTTTCTCTAATCTTTCACTGTACGTCAACAGCTCCAGCCCCTTACCGTGTCCTTCTTCATGTACGGTTTGTTTTGTTTTTTTAAATACATTATAAGCTGCCTTTCTAACAAATAATAATATAAAGCACATGACAATAATAATAAAGCATTCATAATAAAAACGTGAAAAATACAAGACTGATTTTCAGCAGCTGTAGCTTCTGAATAAAATAAAGCATTGACTCCAGTGTGTTATCCATTTATTCTGATTTGTCAGCTATTTAAATGGTGCCGCTGAATATACAGTATATGTAAGTAGGAACTTTGCCTCTGCTTCTCTATATAAGTTAGGTCTGCATTTTTGGAGACCTCACTTACATACTGAAGTTATATGGAGAGTGTCCCAATTTAACTGATCTCTATGTCAATTTTTACAGACTTTTGGTCCATCCCTATGTCGCTGCCTGGTTAATGCATAATTCATATGTATGTAATCTGTGCCTGTGGGGTATATACATAAATCTATAAATATAACCCAATGGAGTATTTATTAAAACAACTTATGCAATTAGTATCAGCATTGCCTTGCACTGCATTGTAAAAATAGCAGTCCCTTTAAAAAACTGAACTGTAATCTAATATACAAATACATTTAAATAACAATTCAACAAATGCACAATCCAATCAATTTTTAGGACTGCTGCACAAAGACACAACATTAGCTCTTCAACCTATAGAAATCAATCTCATATATTTATTTTAAGCATTTATGAACTATTAATCCAAACCAATTTTAAACAATTCACATAAAGAATAAAATAATTACAACAAACAAAAAATATTCAGAATGCTATACCAAATAAACATCAAAAGTAGATAAAAGTAGACCTGTTCATGATCCAAGATGGCAATTCGGACAGTCGCATAATACTGAGCTCTACGTTAGCTCCGTCTCTACCCTCTTCCCGTGGCTGATTTCCTGGCGCTGCTCGGAGGTTTCCCATGCAGGGCTTTGCTGAGCTGCTACTGGTTTCCTCGTGGTGTGTTCTGAGGTTGTGCCGGTTTGCTATGCTGTGGGAATGGGGAAGAGGAAGGGAGCTCTGCTGCCAGAACCTCCAGTGTCCATGAGCTCCAAACAGCTGACCCAGATGACACTGGACACCAAGCTTCAGCGTCCATCAATGGGAGCCACCCAGGCCCTATCAACGGTACCCGCTGCACTTATGGGTGAGAACACTTCCACTTCAATGGAGCAGTTTGGGGAGATTCTTAAGCCTAACATAGTCTGTATGGATGACCTGTGGAAGGACATAGCCACTATGGATTTGAACCTCAAAAAAGCCGTAGCAATGGTACGTTCAGATTGTGCTGCTATAACCTCCCAGGTAAATGCAAAAGGAGTTATTCTAAGTGAACATACTGAGAGTATTAAAAGGTACGAAGAGCAAATTGTTCAAATAAAATCTTTGGAGTCAGAAAATAAGGAAAAGGCATTTATTCAAAAAAAGTTAGAATATATGAAAAATAGGAGAACAAGAAATAATCTGAGATTGCTAAATTTTCCCAAGTCTCCGATAATCTCCCCTTTGGAAATGGTGCGAAAATACTTTAAAGAGATTTTGTTAATACCTGAAGAATCTTTGCCACCTATAACAACAGTCCAGAGTACTTCAGCAGGTTCCAAGAAACAAATGGTTTCCACCCCAAGAGGAAAAATGGAGCAACAACAAGCCGAATGAGATCTAACAAAGTTTCTGGAGCGTTCCATAGAAGTAATTACAGTGAGCCCTCCGAATCCACGGTTTCAGTATCCACGGATTCGGTTATTCGTGATTTTTTTTAAAAAAATAAAGCTGCATTCTGGACCTTCCCCGCCTCCCTCCTAGCATCCCAGACCTTACCTGATGGTCTAGCGGGCTTTCGGGGCAGAAGCGATCTTCCTGCGCTCCTGTCCCATGCAGATCACTCATAGCAAATAACTGCGGGAGGGAGGCAGGGGTGGGTCAGAGCCGGCCCAAAATTTATTCGCGAATATTCAATATTCGCGGGCTTGCTCTGCCCCTAACCCCCGCGAATACAGAGAGGGAAGTGTACAGAAAAAACTACCCTTATAGTGACATTTGCCTTGGAGTTCGACGGAAATTTAATCTTCCAAACTTATTTTAGGCACATGAAAGATAGTTTTCAGGGTTCGTTGGTAAGAACTTATTCAGATATATCTAAAGAGACACAAAAGAAGAGAAAAGATTTCCTGTCTTATAGGCTCTTGGCGCGCAAAACACAGGGGAAACAAATCCACAAGGAACAGAATAGCAGAAAAAAGTGGAATTGTCCAATAAGAAAAAGTGCACAAATAAAAGTGTCTTTTAACTCATCTGGTTATTCTTTATTCTTCCAAAAATACTCGACCCGACATGTACATGTTTCGGCCTAAGGCCTGCGTCAGGAGTCTTGGAGATCTTTGGGTATATAACCACGAGTATGGACCACTTTTTTTGATTTTTTTCGGTTTTTGCCTTACAGCAAGTAGCGACACGACGGCGTTCTGACATAAACGGCATTCTAAAGTGGTCCATACTCGTGGTTATATACCCAAAGATCTCCAAGACTCCTGACGCAGGCCTTAGGGCCGAAACATGTACATGCCGGGTCGAGTATTTTTGGAAGAATAAAGAATAACCAGATTAACCAGATGAGTTAAAAGACACTTTTATTTGTGCACCTTTTCTTATTGGACAATTCCACTTTTTTCTGCTATTATAGGCTCTTGGCACATCCTTTGTGTTGAGATTTCCAGTGAAATGTTGTGTCTCTCATGAGGGGAAAAAAATCTCTGTTTTTCGAACCCAAGCAATTACTTGAGTTTGTAACGGCTAGAGAAGGGGGAGGGGTGATTATTGGCACAATGTCTCCAACCACAGTTTAACGAATCGGCTGCCTGGGTGTATGATCAGGATTGAGTAGTAAACTTTGTGCTGTTTGTAAAAATAAGCAAAACCAAAAAAAAAAATTGAGGCCCTATTATTATTGTACTGTATATCTTTTCATATGATCTAACATGAAGTCAAAGGCTCAGTCATAGAACTGATAATGTTCAACTGTCATAGCTACTAAAAATGAGGCAGGAAGGCTTTTTTTAACACACACATACCTTTTTACAAAACTGTAACACGTTTTTTAACGCTGGCCATGGTGGTAAAAGCTCCAGCGTTCCTAGGAATTTTATGAGCATCAGAGCTCTGAAAACCATGCTACGGTTTTGTAAAGGGGGGGGGGTGCAATTAATGAAATGGCCACTCTTTTTTTTCTGAAAAGCTGTATTCCGAAGGATATGCAATGCTTAACAGATTTAAAAATTAAACTAAAAGCATCTTTAGGAGAAAAAAAAAACCTGAAATGTGGATCTTTCAAGATATTAGGCTTCTTTCAATAACTGAGTAGGATAATTTCATCACAATTTAGCCTGGAAGAAAACCACCAGGGTCGATGCTAAGAATCAATCAATCAAATCGGGCTGCTAATAGAGTATTCTTTGGTTGACTTATTCCTTGGGGAGTTTCTCAGACCTTTTTTTGGGACTCCTTTTATCTGTTCTAAACCTATTGTTAGGAGAGAAAGACTTCTTCCAATAGATGGGAGAGGGAGGCAAAAGCTTCCTCAATAATGGAACTCAAATCCCTGTTTCAAAACAAAAATTCCTGACTCTCTGTAACTTGGTAAGTTAAGAGTAAAATAGTTCTCTTCCAAAAATGAACTAGGAGATCATTTCAGATCTTCTGAGTATCCTCTGTAATAAATCCCGACGGCGTGTTCCCTGACAGCGTGATGTGTCCCTCCATGCCGAATTCTATTTCGGGCGCGTGGGGCAATTTCAGCGGCAGTGGCGGTTTGGCTCTGAGTGCTCTTCCGCCTGTGTGGTGTGCGTCGGCGTTTGCACCTGTGCGAGGAATACGGTGGTTAATCAGGTCCCAATGGACCTGGCAGTCGTTGAGTCTGTGGAAAGGAGCCGAACCCGGAAGGAAGAAGGCCTACTGCTGGACAGGGGGAGCAGGTAAGAGGTGAACCCAGAAGGAAGGGAGAAGGCCTACTGCTGGACAGGTGGAGCAGGGAAGAGGTACTGCTGGACAGAGGGGGAGGTAAAAGGAAGGGAGAAGGCTGGACAGGGTGAACAGGCAAGGGGTGGTGGTGGACAGCTGTGGAAAGAGAGAGACAGAAAGAAAGAAAGAAAGACAGACAGCAGCCAAGGAGAGAGACAGAAAGAAAGAAAGACAGACAGAAAGCGGCCAAGGAAAGAGAGAGAAAGAAAGACAGACAGATACATCTATTCTAGCACCCGTTAATGTAACGGGCTTAAAGACTAGTTGTTAATAAACTGTGTGAAATTTCCTCAGTATGGCATCATAGTTGTCCTTGGATCCTGACTTGTTTGCATCTATTATTGTTGATTCATAAGTCATGGCAATTGTTTTTTTTCTCTCAAAAATGCACCAACACTGGAAATCTAATATATATGAGGGTGGTTTGAAAATTTTGGTAAAAAAGGTACTCTGTGAGCGCTGGGAGTAGCGCGAAGCATTCAACACGGCTCCCTGTGCTAATAATCACTATCGCGTTTAGTAAAAGGGGAGGTTAGTCTCCATCGAGGGCTATACACTTAGTCCAGCGAGTGTTCATTTTTTCATAATCTATTTTTCCTATGATACATTTGGAAGTGTGTGACATGTACTTCATAATGTTGCCACCAGATGAGAGATGAGTGTAGCGGTCCCTGGTAGGGCAGCAGCAAAACACATGACATTTTAAATCATCATTTTATGAAGGCATACAATGTATAACATGAACAACAAAGTACAAGCACAAACTATTTAACTGTTAACATCCTTCAAAGTAGTCTCCTAGGTTGTTTTGTGTGTCATCCAGTGACTACACAGCATTACAAGTCATTTCTGCAGCACCCTCTGTGTCATGCAGTACAGGAGAAACATCCAGAACTGTTGCACAATGCCATAATCCTACATTACAACGCTTTGAAGGAAGTTAAACGTACCCACTCTCAAGCTGATTTTGTGCTTGGTTTAGTGAAACAGCTAACATTTATTTCTTTGTTAATAAAACAATGATTTCAAATATCATGTGTTTTGCTTTTCCCCTACCAGAGACCGCTGCGCTCATCTCTCATCTGGTGGCAACATTAAGAAGTACGTCACACACTTTCAAACATATATATTAGATTTCTAGCGTTGGAGCAATTTTGAGGCAAAAATAGTTTCACAAGTATTCTTGAACTGGCAACAGAATATCTATCAATGTAACTAATGTTACCAGCCGATGGCGGGCTTACCCACAAGAAAAAAAAAAGCATTAATCAAAAAGTGGGAAAAAAAAGCCTCAAGCACTATTTCAGAGTTGGCAATCACCAGTGACTTCAAGCCGCTCACTTTTTATCATAGGCAATAAAAAAAACTCCACAGAATAATGCAAATTTCAAAAAGGGACCTAAGCCTACCAGTATGCACAGGATTTAAACAGAACCATAGAAAAACTTGGAAAAAAAATAGTTGCCTTGACTTATCAATTAACCCTCATATATATCCAGGGCTTTTTTTGAGGGGTACTGAGGTACACTAAGTACCAACACCTTTTACATTGCTTGATAAAAATGATTCATGGGCCCAATTAATAAAAGAGCTCAGGTTTTGAACTCAGTGCTGCCTTTTCATAGATTCTGTGGCTGGAGCAGGGTCCCAGCTACTGTAAGTGGGTCCTTTACAAGGGGATGCTAAAAAGTTCTCAGCCCGGCCAAGAAGGCAATGGCGTAGAGCCATGAAACTTACAAGTTATTCCACATATTCACCCCTACATTCAGCATACTTGGCACATCGTTTCAGAAGTTTCTGTAACTCTTCCAAAAATTACTCTGATATCTGGTCACTGAAATACTGCTCCGCTGCTGCAATCACCTCTGAATCACTCAAGAAGTGTTGCCTTTTCAAACTCTTTTTAAGGTTTGGAAACAGAACATAAGAATTGCCACTGCTGGGTCAAACCAATGGTCCATCCTGCCCAGCAGTCCTCTCACGCGGCGGCCCCAAGGTCAAGACCAGTGCTCCAAATGAGTCCAGTCTCACCAGTTTAGCATCAACTTGTCCAACTTTGTCTTGAAACCCTGGAGGGTGTTTTCCCCTATAACAGACTCCGGAAGAGTGTTCCAGTTTTCTACCACTTTCTGGGTGAAGAAGAATTTCCTTACGTTTGTACGGAATCTATCCCCTTTCAACTTTAGAGAGTGTCCTCTCGTTCTCCCTACCTTGGAGAGGGTAAACAGTATGTCTTTCTCTACTATATTCCCTTCAGTATTTTGAATGTTTCGATCATGTCCCTTCGCAGTCTCCTCTTTTCAAGGGAGAAGAGGCCCAGCTTCTCCAGTCTCTCACTGTACGGCAACTCTTCCATCCCCTTAACCATTTTAGTCGCTCTTCTCTGGACCCTTTCGAGTAGTACCTTGTCTTTCTTCATGTACGGCGACCAGTGCTGGAAAATAGATGGAGCAAGATCTGGTGAGTAGGGTGGATGGTCTATGCACTGGAACCCCAACTGCATCAAAACATCCATCGTTTTGCTTGCCTTGTGAGCAGGTGCATTGTCTTGCAAAAAGAGAATTCCTTTCCTCAGCTTCCCTCTCCTTTTTTTTTTTTTTTTTCTTTCAATGCCTCTTTTAACTGGCACAGCAAGTTACAGCAGTATTCTGCATTAACTGTTGGGCCGTTGGAAGCTAGTCAGTTATTACAATACCGTCCTGATCCCAAAACACTGTGGCCATGACCTTTCCTGCTGACTTTTGGGTCTTGAATTTCCTTGGCTTTGGAGACCCTGAGTGCTGCCATTGCATGGACTGTTGTTTTGTCTCAGGATCATAGTGGTGTAACCATGTTTCATCAACAGTAATTAGTCATTCCAAAAAGTTGGCACCACCTCACTGAAAATGCTGCAAAATCAACTTGGAAGTGTCTACTTGACATCATTTCTTGTCAGCATTCAAACATGTGGGCACTCACTTGGCTGACAGTTTCTGCATACCCCACTGCTCATGAATTATAAACCCAAATGTTCACTAGATATTTGTAGTTTCTCAGCAATTGTTTTAGCTGATATTCACTGATCTGCGAAAATCAGTTGATGCTATTTGAGGCCTCCCAGATCTTGCTGCATCTTCGGTCTCGAAATCTCCAAACTGAAAGTTTGCACACCAGTTCTTCAGTGTGGAGTATGATGGGCATTTGTCACTTTCAATGTTTACTTCATACATTCATGGATGTCCTTTGGAGTTTTCTTCCTCAGGAATAGGAACTTCATGACGGCTCAGAATTCCACACTTGAAAATTCCATACTTTTCGTTGACATGTTTCAATCAATGATCTGAAACAATGTCAAAACATAGCACTATGATTCTGCAAACTGGCACTTTGCAAAATAAAATAACACCCTTTTCAGCTACAGTGGCAAAATAATGCTCAGAATTTAGAAAGTTGGATCGGCTGAGAACTTTCAATACTCTCCCATAATGATCACATCACTCCTGAAGAATGGCCTGGTATATGAGTACCAGCATCATTTTTGATAGAAAAATACACTGCCAATATCTATCTATGGCTCATTCTTTTTCAGTTGCAGCTCAAGGTTACATTCAGATATAGTACATCTTTAATAATATACACTGGCTTTGACAAAGCTGTGGTAAAGGTTTCTACCATGGGCCGACAAAGTAAATGCTCCGATGCTCAAAGAATTCCTATGAGCGTCAGAGCATTTACCTCACCGGCCCGCTGTAGAAACCTCTAACATGGCTTTGTAAAAAGAGCCCATAATGTTTTAACCATGCCTCTTTTCTGCATAATTCAATTTAGAAGTCTGTTAAAACCTTATCTTTTCAGATCACTCCCTCCATTCCCTCTCTCCATCCCTTAATTGCTTTTTCAATCAGGAGATTTTTAGTATCATATTGGTACGAACGTAGGGGGAGAGATTTGCAGTTGTTGCTTTTATACCGTACTTATATTTTAAGTTTTTTTAAATCTTTTTCCTATTTTTTTTATTTTAATTAGAATGTAGGGGTCCTTTTACAAAGACATGCTAACCGATTTAGCGCGTGCTAAATGCTAAGGCACCCATAGAATTCAATAGGTGCCACAGCATTTAGCGTACACTAATCGTTAGCGTGCGCTAAATTGATTAGCGCATGCTAAATCGGTTAGCGTGCCTTAGTAAAAGGACTCCCTAACTTTGTAATTTATTATTTTCTTTGTATTTTACTTTCCTATTGATTATGGAGTCCTTTTTTGTTTAATACTACGGGGTCCTTTTACAAAGCCGCAGTAGGGGTTTAACGCGCGGAATACCGCGTGTTAAACCACCTGCCGCGCTAGTCCCTAACACCTCCATGGACGGGGCGTTAGGTTTTCTGCTTGCCGTGGGGGTTAACACGTGATTAAATGTCTGGCGCGCTAACCCCGCTAGCGCGGCTTTGTAAAAAGACCCCTATGTAAACCACTATGATGATGTATCGAATAGCGGTCTATAAATACTAATAAATATAAATCTGCCTTGCTTCTTTAATGCTGTTTAAAAAAAAATATATATATATATATGTGCTTTTTGTAACTGTCTTCATCACACACAAATCTGGAAAGGCTTTTAGTCTCTTGCACAGATTTAATCTAAGTGCGGCAACTGGGCAGTTGTAATGGCTGCAGTGCACCACAGGGATATGATCGCCTTAAAATTCTGTCGTCGATGAAACAGCAGCAGTGGCATCGATTTTTCTGATTTTTAACAAAAGAAAGGGAACCTAATCAGTGACAGTGATACAAACACTGCAGCAGCAGTTCCAGTTTTAGAGTACGATACAGGGAAAAGATTTTTGTTTCATCTTATCTGGGGGTTGGGGGATCACCCCCTCCAATTTATGGCCCCAATATTACAAATACAGAAGGAAAGTCAACAGGGCTATTCCAACTGCAACTGGATTTGCCTCTTTTGACAACCGGGGTTCAATGGAATTAGGAACGGAGCTGAAAAAACTGCAGTGTTTGGAATGCTAAAGAGCTACAGTTTCTTGTTCCTGCAAACAATTTCACAGCATCTGAAGACATCCTTTGACAATGACAATACACTATGAAAAGTTACCCAGAACTTATACAGGGATTGCCTACAGAAGCCTACATCTTACTTGAAGTAGGTGGTGCTCATGAGAAAGGCGTCTACATATGTAAGAATTCAGTCCACAGTATTCACACTATCTATCCTGTGTAGGGTTACCAGACGTCCGGGAAAACCCAGACATGCCCTCTTTTTAGAGGACTGTTCGGGCTCATGGACAGACTTTCTAAAATCTGGCATTGGTCTGGGTTTTGGAAAGCCCCTACCAGTTCTGACCGCATCTAGAAGGACTCTGAGCATGTGCGGATGACATCACACACATCCGCACACGCTCCAGGCTAGAGAGTTGCATGGGGACAGAAATCAAACCCATCCCAGCCTATCCCTGCTAGGAGTCAAACCCATCCCCGCTAGAATCAAATCTGCCCTGCCCATCTCCGCTGGAATCAAATCCTTCTCCGCCAGTCCCTATAAACTTCAGAAGTAGTTATTTCATTTAATTATGCTACTGAATTAAAGGCTCTGGTAGAGACCCATTAACAAATAAGCAAAGATACTTTATTAATTTGGAAATATTAATTGGGAAGAATACATACTTTACATTAGAGTCTCTAATGTACATATAAAATATAAATACTGATGAGGAACCCCAAGCTGTCAGCTGAGGACTTCCTCTGCAGTTGGCCGGGGGTCCCTTTTGCCAAGCTTGACAGGCAGCAGCAGTGTCCTTGAGTCACAGATGCTGGCACCTCAGTGGCTCATAGTTGTTGCCAGCGACTGCTGCGCTTGGTGGAGGGGAGTTCTGGCTGTCTCTAGAGGAGGTCCTCTGCTGGCAGGGCTTGGGGATCCCCACCAGCACACAGCAAGGGTTAGCAAGTACTTTAACACTGTTGAAATAAAACCAGAAATGCATTTTCTTTTCTTTTGAACACAATACAAAAACATCTGCTATATACATCTCCCAAAGCTAACATATTTTAGTCAATAAATTCTGTTTTTTACCTTTGTTGTCTGGAAACTTATTTTTCCATCAAGTTGGTCCCAGTTTCTTTTTTCCGCTTTCCCATCTTCTGTTGCTGTCCATTGGTTCCTCCTACCAAGGTCCATCATTTATCCCTCTCTCATCCCCCGGAGCATGTGCAGCATCTTTTGCCCTTGCCCACCAGCCCCATGCCCAGCATTTCTCATGCTATCACCCCTCTCCAGGACCATGCCACATCTCTCCCTACATTCCTTTCACCACTATGTCCAACATTCCTCCCTCTTGCATCCATTTCAATCTGTCCCACTGTTCCCCTTCCACCACAACATTTATCCCTCTCATCTTTCTCTTCCCTATCATCTGTACCTCACTCCCTCCCTATGATAAAAATTCTCCTTTCTTCCATTCCCCATGTACACAACCATCTTTCTTTCCCTTTCACTGACACACTCACACCCAATTCTCCCTTTCTATTCCCTCCCCCACCTCAGCATTTCTTTCTCCCCTTTCCTCCATCCTGTCTCCCAAGTTCATGCCTTCTTTGTCCAGAAACACGTTCCCTCACTCCCTCCCCCCTTTTGTGTCCCGCGTTTGCCTCCCACGTTCGACCCCTTCTGTGTCCCACATTTGCCTCCCATGTTTGACCCCTTTTGTGTCCCGCATTTGCCTCCCACTTTCGCGTCCAGATAACAGCAGGGGTTGGAGGCAGCTTGAGCCAACAGGCTCATCTTCTTTTTTTACCTGCAGCATGCACATGTAGCCAACTGGAAGTCTTCCCCCGACATCAGAGCTGACATCTGAGGGAAGGCTTCGCGTCAGTCACGTGCAGAGATTGGTCTCCCAATATGCACCGCTGAAAAGCCCACTAGTTTCTCTTAATATTCCATAATCTGATAAAGTATTCCATTCCCCCATCTTTCTCCTCTCCAATATATATGGCAGCCCCCACCCTATCCGGATGAGAGGGTTAACTTCTCTCCTCTATCATGGGTGCACATGAAGTACAAACCAGCCAGCATTCAGACATTGCAGCGGACAGCCAATGCCCTGGGTAGTAACAGGCAATATTAGTAACGGATATTAGGTAGTCACTTGCCTCTCACCTCCTACTCTATGAACTCTCAAGAATTGTTGCAGAAAGAGTAATATTTCATTCCGCTGTTGCCCAAAGTGTTCTCCAACAGCTTATCCACGTTGGCAATCTATGTCAGACTAGCACTTCCTCTGCTCACTCTTTCTCCAGCGATGGCCGCACTAGGAGCAAGACTGTATGCTAAAAGTGCCCAACATGTGAGCTACTAGGTCCTACTTGCAGGTTGGTTGAACTGCTTCGGCAATTCTCAATGCCTGTTACTCCGCTACAGGAGCTTTTTTCCCCCTCAGGAGCTTGTTTCCCTCTGAGGAGCTTCTTTCACTTCTACGGCACGCCTTGAATAATGACCGTGCCAGGGAACAAACATTCAAAAAACTACTGCTCATCCAAAGCTCCTCCCCCAACACTTCCCATTGGACCCTGCTCCCCCTAATCCTTTCCTTGTGTCCCTGCCCTTCCTCCCTACTAACCTTCTCTCCTCTCTTGCCCTGTGTTTTCAATCCCGGCAAACCCCCCCCCCCCCTCTCTTTTTGTGGCAGGCCTCTACTAATCGCTCAGTCGGATATTTACCACAAGCAAGAATCTTAGCTTTCCTGATGATTGCAATCATATTTTTGGAGGAAACTAAATACTGAATGTAAATGCCACTGCACATCAGTAGAAAAGACATATCAATATTAGCACAGTCTGTAGCTCATAAAAAACAAATCAAGAGAAAGGTTCATAAAGTCAGGAAACTTTGCTTTCATCAATCAAATTTATAAGGGCAGGAGGAGAAGCTTCATATATATATTTATGTTTTAGGACCACCATAGCAACAAAGTGGGCCTTAAAACTCTTCTAATATATTTCTCCCTGTCTTTGGCAATAAGTCACCTTGTAGGCAATGATGATGGGTATAGTGTGTTTCTGGAAAGGTGCCATGTAGCAATGTTGGACAGCAAATTCTTGCTGTTGGCATGTAGTCACACATAATTGCAGCGCTCTCATGAAAATAACAGCAACATGGCTTTGAGTTTCTTTATGAAGTGATGACCATGGTACACATAAAATTGTTCTTTAGTATACAGTATACTAGCTGATTACCCGGCATTGCCTGGATATTTATTTATCCCAATCTTCCAGTATCGGATCGATTTTTACATGTCGCCCCCTTCCCACCCCAAAGTATTTTTCCCCAGATAGTAAGTCATATGTCTGTCCATGCGTTTCACAGTTATGCTGGAACATACATACTAGAGAATGACACGGTGACGGTTTACCCGCGGCCACCGCATTTAAGCCGCGGGTCACCGCCGAAAACGGGGAAGAAAACTAGCAGTCGCTGCGGTGACGGGGACAAGGCCATTCACCGACCGCGGAAACGGTGAACAGGTTTGTCCCCGCGGGCCAATGTACCCCCTTCTAGGAACCGCTATTTACCTGTGTTTCACCGTGCTCCTCATTTGTCAGATCAACCCTTCCTGCCAATCGCAGCAGAAGGGTACCCAACCCCTCCTGCCGGTCCTCCCAATGGCCTCCCCTAAGATCGCCGGCAGGAGGGTACCCAACCCCTCCTGCTGGACTCCCCCACAACGAACCCTCCCACCCCGGAACCCCCTTAGTCTTACTTTCCAAGTTGGACCGGACAGCTCCTCGCTCGTCTGGCCAGCAGGCCTGCCTCCGTCCAAATGAGGCGGGCCCGCCCCTCCCCTCCCCTGCCTCCCAATGGCCTCCCCTAAGATCGCCGGCAGGAGGGTACCCAACCCCTCCTGCTGGACCCCCCCCCCAACGAACCCTCCCACCCCGGAACCCCCTTAGTCTTACTTTCCAAGTTGGACCGGACAGCTCCTTGCTCGTCTGGCCAGCAGGCCTGCCTCCGTCCAAATGAGGCGGGCCCGCCCCTCCCCTCCCCTGCCTAACCCACAGGATCCTAGGGCCTGATTGGCCCAAGCACCTAAGGCCCCTCCTATAGCGGGAGTGGCTTTAGGTGCCTAGACCAATCAGGCCCTAGGATCCTGTGGGTTGGGCAGGGTAGGGGCGGGCCCGCCTCATTTGGACGGAGGCAAGCCTGCTGGCCATACGTGTGAGGAGCCGTCCGGTCCAACTTGGAAAGTAAGACTAAGGGGGTTCCGGGGTGGGAGGGTTCGTTGGGGGGGGGGTCCAGCAGGAGGGGTTGGGTACCCTCCTGCCGGCGATCTTAGGGGAGGCCATTGGGAGGACCGGCAGGAGGGGTTGGGTACCCTTCTGCTGCGATTGTCGGGAGGGCCGTTGGGGGGGTCTACAGGAGAGGTTGGGTGCCCTCCTGCCGTGATCGCTGGGGGGAGGGGAGACTTGCAGCCGTAGCCGCGGTCACTATGCTAATCACGGCAGCATTTAAAGTACATGTCGTGTTTGTTTTTGCATTGCTAGCCCCAGGGGTGGTGGAAGATTAGTGATTGAAAAACTGTATGAAAAATAACTATTTTAAATTTAGTGATCAAAATGTGTCAGTTTTGAGAATTTTTATTAATTAATTTTTTCTCTGCGTGTTTTGTTTTTGTATAGTTATTAACTAATATTTAACTAAGTTTTAAAGTTTTAAAGTTTTAAAGAATGTTTCCTTTATACGTAAATAAAGAAAAGTGAATGGGATTGCAGTGGCGGTGACGGGGCGGTGAATGGGGTGGCAGTGGCGGTGACGGGGCGGTGAAGAGGATGGTGAGACAGGGACGGGGCGGTGACGGGGATGGTGAGACGGGGACGGGGCGGTGACGGGGATGGTGAGACGGTGACGGGGACCAATTTTTTCACCGTGTCATTCTCTAATACATACATACATACACACAGATATATCCAATTTTATCTACTATAATAAAATGCTAAGCGCTCATGCGCACTCTTAACTGCGTGTTCTGTGATCCGTATGGCCGTGTCCGCCAAGAGTGCACATGCGTGCTTCGACCCCGCCCCCCCTCACTGGAAGGAAGGCAGTTTATCATCGTCGTCACCCCCTCCCCGCCGCACCTGAACCCCTGTTGAGCCTCCCATCCGCCTCTCCCACTTCACGGACAAAGTTTATTTTTAAATTCAAAGCCACCGCCGCGGCTCCTCTCTCACGGTCTTGCCGACTCAGGCTCCCTTACATGCAGGAAGGGAGAAGGGCTGCTGCTGGACAGGGGGAGAAGGGAAAGGGTGCTGCTGGACACGGGTGAGGTAATAGGAAAGAAGAAGGCCTACTGCTGGACAGGGGGAGCAGAGACAGAAAGGAAGAAAGAAAGACAAACAAACAGAAAGCAGCCAAGGAGAAAGAGAGAAAGAAAGACAGACACATACATCTATTCTAGCACCCGTTAATGTAACGGGCTTAAAGACTAGTATATATATATATAGATAGATAGATTTCAAAATAAAGATCAGTTTGCATCAGTAGGCTACAAGCCCTTTAACATATATCTTTACCACCAGATTCTATAAAAGGTGCACAAATTTCCGCTCACAAGATTTACACTATTCTGAGATGTGCACATAAGTAAATTGGCTAACGAGTCAATTAATGTGAGTAATTGGACACTAACAATTATTGGCGTTAATCAACAACAATTTGAATTTGTGTACTCATCCTGCTAAGCACTATTCCATAAACAGCGTGCAAATTTTTTTAGCATATAACTGAAAAGGGGCATGACCATGGAAGGGGGATCCGCCTCTAATTTACACATGAGGATCTATACCAGGTTTTAGTTGGCATAAATCCTTGTGCCTAAAGTGGGTCATGGATCCCAACTAGAGAATGACAGGGGGACGAGCGCCTGTGGTTATCCACGGGGTGGGGATGGGGTGGGGAAGGGAACAGAGCCCAAGGGGGTGGGGCGGGAACGAGGATAGAGTCCGCGGGGATGGGGCAGGGATGGAGATAGGGACAGAGCCCATGGGGACAGGGACAAACTTTGTCCCCATGTTATTCTCTATAAACTCAAGACTAGTATCAATATGTAAAAACTTATCATATCTTAGACAACTGGCAACTGAATTGGATTTAAATGAACTACTTTTAAATGACATCATTTGTATCTTGTCTGCTAATCAGATTCCTACCATCTGCCACGTCTTTCTATCATGTGCCCAGCTGCTCAAGCATCTTATTGTTACTGCAACAGATTCATCCATCGCTGCTGGCATCAAGGAGCATTTCCAACATTTAACAGACATTTATTTTCTGTCTATCCACTACACAGTTTAGGCTCTCTTCTATACCCATGTATGAATGGCAATCCAATTACCTTCTCAGATTACGTAAAAACATAGGCAACTGAATCTTTGGGAAGGTTGTACCAAAACCAGATCAAACTGGAAGGTTCTATTTGTGATGTATAAAAAGTTGTACAGAATATTGTCCATATTTAAATCTTTATATTAAAGTATAAAATCATAAGTATTTGAGGCTTGTGCAAATGAGGACACAGATGGCAGAGACGGGGTGGGAACAGGGACAGAGCTTGCAGGGACATGCAAAGACAGAGACAGGGCGTGGATGAGGACAGAGACAAACTTTGGCCCTGTGTCATTCTCTAATCCCAATGCCATGCACTATTCTATAAACAACATCCAACTTGGAATACCATTTATAGAATAACTCTCTGCACACATTTTTTGGGTGCCCAATTTGGACACCATTTACTGAATCTAATCCTTATAGAGTAACATGTAAAAAGCAATTCTAGCTTGTATGTGATGATATACAATATGTGCATAAAGGCCCTGATTCTATAAATGACACCTAACTCCTAGGTGACATTGAGTGCAATTATCAATCATCCTCTAAGAGATATTTATAGAATTCTACTTAGTGACACCTAAGTAGTCTTAGGCACACTCCCATTTGGGCCAGGGCTTTCTTGGCCTCAATGAGTGCCCCTCAGCTAGGCATTTACCAGCACTTAAGTCAGACCACTCTTAAAATCTACCCCAAATCTGCCCCTAACCACGCCTACTTGCTGATAGGTGCCTCGGTGTGGGTGGGCGCCTACCAGCTAATTAATTTTTTAATGGTTTTCTTGTTGTGTTTTAATGAGGCTTTCAATTATCAGTGCCACTTAAGCTAATGAAGTTAGATGCTTAGATTGGCTAGGCCTATCGATCTAGGCACCTAATTTTATGTGTCATTTTTGGGATCAAGGCCAAAATGTCTGTATAAAATTTGGTCAGGCATGAACGTACTTACAGTAGGAACACGAGCAAAGTTATAGTAGGAAATGCCGGGGGCAAAGTAGGTTAACAAAGTAATTTATACCTGTTGTCAAGAAGGAATTTATCCACTCCATCAGGGTAGGTACTATTGCTCAAATTTGTGCTAGTATTTTATAAAGATATATTTGTATATGGCTCAATAATTAAGATGAATTACATTCAGGTAGGTAGGTATTTCCTCGAGGCAATAGACAGGTGATTGGTCTAAGATCAAAAGCAGCAACTAAGCCCTTTGAACCTTTATCTCAGCCAATTGCTCCAACCATTAGGTTACTCCTTAACTCCATATATCAACTTCCTCAAACTCAGGCACTTTGCATTTTGACACACATCCATACCCCCACTTTACAGCATCCTATGAACATAGCCCCAAACTAAAGAGTTGCATTGGTGAATTGCAGTCAGCAGGTGAAGGGGGTGGAAGACATTCTGTTGCCCATTTTGAAGCCCTAGCTCATACTCTGCAGCCCTCTGCAGCCCAATTGGAAAATGCGTTGGATGACCACAGCACAGTACCTCCCCCTGCATAAGCCACATACCAAATACTGTAGTATTAATGCTGGCCTCCCAGCATTTCCCTGTATGGAGGAACAAGTGGGAAAAAAAAAGAAAGTTGGGGAGAGGACTAGGGCTGTGGCACAACTGGATGCCCTATTACTACTGGATCGGTAGCATGGAATGTTGCTACTCTTTGGGTTTATGCCAGGTACTAGTGACCTGGATTGGCCACTGTGAGGATGGGCTACTGGGCTAGATGGACTATTGGTCTGACCCAGAATGCCTATTCTTTTCCTCAATAATTGCTTATGTTCTTACGTTAGCCAAGTATAGGACAATTAAGCCATTGTAACATCACTGATGAGGCTGACTATGAGGCACTGTGGAATGAGGCATTATGACATCACAATCTCAGCTCTGGAATGTTGCTCTCATTGGGGTTCTAGAATCTTGCTATTCTTTGAGATGCTGCAATGTTTCTACTCTTTGGGTTTTGGCCAGGGACTAGCAACCTGGATGGGCCACCACGAGGACATGTTACTGGGCTTGATTGACAATTGGTCTGACCCAGTAAGGCTATTCTTATGTTCTTATGTACTGACAAGTACTCCCCATGTGGGAAGCATGAGGGAATGCAGCTAACCACCCATTTTCCAGAAAAAAAAAAGTTTTTTCTTGAGATCCTTCTTGTATGTCAACAACTTGTCAGATGGGAGATGCCATAATTCCATGGAGATCATTTAACTTTCAATCTAGTTCTTAGACAAAAGGAAACTATCCTGTGAGGAGTAAAGAGAGTTGCAAGAAGCAGTGCACATAATACACTTCTAGACTGCAATTCATTCATAGTCAGAAAAGTAAATGTGCATTTTTTTTTTTCTTTTGGCAAATTCACATTCAAATAAGAAAAAATTACTCTAACTGAATTCAAATATTTTAATAGGTTCATGAACTGAGAGAAAATACTGAGTTTTCAGTATTGCATATCCTGAAGATCAGTATTCGATAGAGACCATGTTGTTATGCATGAGTGAATTTCATCATGCAAGAATATATATATAAGAAGTTTTTAATATCCTTTCTCAGACTATATCCGTGAATGTTTATTATTCACACATCTTGACTTTAGTTTTGATATAAATGAGCAAATAGCTCCAGCTGGGAATCACTGTGGCCTTTTTATTATAAATGCACCAGCTGTTCACATCCTCCTGCAGACTGCTTTCTTCATATGGTTTCAGCTTTTCAGATTGGAGAAAGGCATGCCGCCCAATATTCTAGCATAACTTTTATGAACTGCCAGCTGCTGCAGCCAATATATACCTGGATATTCAGCAATAATATCCAAATAGTCACAGATGGATATTGAATATCTGGGTGAAGGACAAAATTCTATACATGGCGTTGAAAAATTGGAACCCAAAAAAGTGAGCGCTAAGAGCTGTTTTATAAACAGTGCTCCAAGTAGGGTGCCATTTATAGAAAAGCACTTACTCCTCTCCCCCCCCCCCCCCCTTTAACAAAACCGTAGCGCGGTTTTTAGCGCCAGCTGGGGCGGTAACAGCTCCAATGCCCATAGAATTCCTATGAGCATCGGAGTTGTTACCGCCTCTGCCGTTGCTGAAAACCGCACTATGGTTTTGTAAAAGGGGGCGGGGGGGGTGGAGTTAATCCAGGAATCTGTGACTAACTTTTAAATATGAAGATTTATACGAACTGAAACTGGGTGCAAATCCCTTTGCCTAATTTAGGCACAGATTGGACATATGCCCTAACAGCATGCACAAATTCCTGGAATTCCATGACCCTTCTATAGCCACGTCCTTTTTTCAGATCCATGCACCTGTGTTTGCATGTGTAGCTTTATAGAATATGCCTAACAAGAAGCATGTGTAAATTCTAATGGCTGCCAATTATTGAATCCAAGGGATAATTTGTTTATTCAATTTTCTATATTGTTCTCCTAAGGGAACTCAGAACAGTTTACATGAATTTATTCAATTATGCAAGCATTTTTCCCTGTCTGTTCTGGTGGGCTCACAATCTATCTAATGCACCAGGGGCAATAGGGGGATTAAGTGACGTGCCCAGGGTCACAAGGAGTAGGATGGGTTTGAGCCCACGACCTCAAGGGTGCTGAGGCTATAGCTTTAACCACTGCACTACATTCTCTGGGCAGGATATATCCTAAATGGCCAGATGCTAGGACAAAATACGTCACGATGAGCATTTTGGAAAGCAGGTGAAGGTAGATTTTAGAAAGGACATACACATTGAAACTGAGGTTCCTGGGCAGGCATGTCTCATGCTTCACTGAAATTTTAGAACAGGATTTGCTGAGGTATGGCCTGCATGTTGAGTCGCCCCTTTAGCTTTCCATTAATTCATGATTATACAGGTCCCCTTGGGTCTATTTGCCTTTGCTTCAAAATCTTGACAGGTTCATCCCCAACCTATCTCTCTCACCAATACGAATTCGCAGGTACAACCAATACACGCAGTACCTACTTTTCGCTTTTCCATCCCTAAAGGGCTGTACCTACAAGAGATACCTCGATAGAGCATTATCATTCCAAGCAGGCAAATGGAACAGATGTTTAAACAACTTTATCTCAAACACACTTTCGTACCAAATGTTTAGGAAGTCAATCAAAACTTATCTCTTTAACAAATTTCTCTGATCCCAGTTCAAACTTGATGTACTTCCAAAACACTTCCAGATAAACTTGACTAAACTTAACATGCCAATGCAATTTCGAAAGTTCTCTGTAATGTGACTGTCTGTATACAGTCTCTTCCCCTGTAAACCGCTTAGAACTGTTTGTGGTATGGCGGTATATAAAAATAAAGTTATTATTATTATTACGCATGTTCTCTGTATGCTCCACTCACTTGGTGCCTCCTTATTGTAGTTCATGACTCACTTTGAGCTTTCTCGATAGTTCACACTGATCCAGATGGTTTGTCTGTTTAACATTGATGATATTATGTTATATAAATCATGTTTTATTCATTATTTTATTCTTTTATTTTGTAATTGTCCCACACGTTTTTATCAGACAGTTTTGTTTTATCTGCTTTGAATATGCATTATAAGTTTTTAATGTGTATGCCTTATGTTTATTGGTGAAAGCTTTAAACTCCCGATGAAAATACACCCCAGTGTCTAAGCTATTGAAAGAAAAAATCTTAATAATAAAGATGGTAATAATAATGATGAAGGGACTTCAGTACGGGCTCAGTCGGCCCTTCAGTTAACATTTAGCCCCAGGCAGATGTTCATTGTTGCCTCACACCAGATCAAAAAAGTCTAAATAAACACTGCCTTGTACATCATAATGTCCCTAGAAAATTTTTTTCAGAATAATTAATCATACCAATAAATGCAAAAATGCTGAATGTAATTTCAAACAGGAGTAAAAAGACTGAGAAGCGCTTCAAACCCCACAGAATAGCAAACTTCAAAAACAGTCAATGTAGTGAAGAATTGGAACATGCAAACATCAGTGCATAAACTTGACCCGAAAGTGCTAAGGTGTAATTCAACTTAGCTGAGTGGTGAGAGTGGCGAAATGAGCCTGCTGGGACTCAACTATTAATAAAATATCCTATGATACTCTGAAAACACAATTCTAGCTCTTGGTCCAGTCCCTAGTCCTAGGTCTTCTAGACTGCTGCAACATACTCTATCTCCCCTGCCCCACAACCATGATAAAACAACTACAAATAGTTCAAAACATTGCACTAAGACTTATCTATTCCATGAGGAAACACGATCACATCACGGTGGCATACCTCGATTCACACTGGCTTCTAATACAAGCAAGAGTAAAATTCAAATTCTACTGCCTACTATTTAAAACCATAAATGAAGATAGCCCAACCTACCAAAACAACCACCTAATCCAAACTATCTCAACCAGACACAGGAGAACTCACATACCGTTCATGCATCCCCCAATCAGAGGCATCAAACGAAAAAAAACTGTACGATGGCCTTCTAGCCAAACAAGCAGCAAATCTAGACTACCAACTCTCCAATTTACTGATAACGACTCCAGACTACAAATTGTTCAGAAAAGAAATCAAAACCATCCTATTCAAGAAATTCTTGAAGACAAACTAACACCGCAAGACTCATCCCAATTCTCTGAAGGAACTCGCTCCACTCTTCAATTCCTATGGAAATGGCCAGATAACTTATTTTGTAATCCGCCTTGAACCGCAAGGTATTGGCGGAATAGAAATTACTAATGTAATGTAATGTAATGTAATTCTGTAATATACATATTCTTTGTATGCTGAAGAGCCAATTCATTTATCCAATTTCTACAACACATTTGTTCCTCTGTTTAGTTTTAAGAGTGCAATACAGGGATCATAAATGATGCACTTAATTTATTTTTCTGCTTGATTGATGAATGTCTGTTTGACTAGAGGCTGTGTTTTACTCACAAGGAACTGCTTTATACTGCATTCAACCATTTAGCAACACAAGCATGATGCATTCATGGGCAGAAATAAATATTGAGCAGCACAAAATAAATTGTTGGTACTATTTTAAAAATGGCATTTAGTATACTACTTTACTACCAGAAATAAAATTTAAAAAAATGTCCTGGCATGCACACGAAGGGTAAAGAAAAGCAAATTAACTGACCTTTTTGGATTGTACTAAGAAGAAACAAAGAATAGAAACAGGTGACTGCAAAGTGGTGTGCAAAATTAATCAACTACAAGAACATTTCAAATTGCTTTCATGATTATAGGCCCCTTTATGATTATAGACCCCTTTTACAAAACCATGGTAGTGATGTACCAAAGTCCATTCAATTCCTATGGGCTTTGGTGCATTTACCATGACAGCATTGGTACCGTGGCTTTGTAAAAGGAGCTCTATGACAGCTATTGAATGAAGAATAAGAAGTATCCAAAGTTGATGTGGTATTTCAACTTTTGTTTGCAAACAAATCTTTCGAGGTATATTTGTCAAATACAGTCCCACTGATCAATATCAATCTTGACAAACTTCACACACTGTGTTGAGTATGGCAGTTGGAATTCACTTATATTTTACTGAAAATGAGCCTCAGAAACACTGGTAAGTCCTCACCAGCACTCACCAAGCCTAGTTCAGCCACACAGGCAAAGGCACATCAATCATAGGCTCCTCATGCAACTGAGAACTGCCACAGTAAAAAACTCAAACTTGAGAAAAACCTGTGCCGGCTTCAGTTGCAGAGCAAAAAGTCACAATGCACATCAACACAAAGCAGTGTGGAAAAACGTGGTCACACAAACAACACAAAAGCCACAAAAATAAAAAACAAAAAATTCAACACAGTCAAGCCAAGTACTTAGCTGGCAATAGTTGGAGCACGCTATCATCGCCCGGGCTCCCCCTTAAGATGAAGGGAGCCAACGGCGCTCAGCCGTTCGGCGCGCGACGAAGGCGAGCGGCAAAGGCCTTTGCGAAGGAGCCTTGAGAAGGAGACCAGGCAGCCCAGCAGCAAACCTAAGTTTCAAATTCTTTTTAAATTTTCAAATTTTTTTTTTTCTTCTTTCTTTTAAAAAAACCTAACTAAAAAAAAAAAAAAAGTACTTTCTCCTCTTCTCATTCTTCTCTTATATTCTCTTATACTCTCATACTATCTCTCATACTCTTACATTTACTCTCTCTCATTTACTCTCTCTTACAATTACTCTCTCTCATTTTGTTATGGCAGGGCGGACAAGGAGTGTGAAGCCTACAAGCAAGAGTGGCAACCCCTGCCCTGAGGTGATCCGGGAGTTGAACTCAGCCTACGCGCAGACAGAGGAGAACACAGCCCCGGGAATGGACGTCTCCGTGCAGACCGAGGCCATCCCACAGCAGTACATTATGGCCTCTACACAGACGGAGGAGGTCGATCAGAGGGATGAAGACATCATGCAGGAACTAAGAAACCTCAGGGAGGAGGTGAAACGTCTGAGAGGCATTAGAGAGGATGAGGCCTACATCGATGGGATAGTGCAGGAACTATCTCAAGTCACAGAACGGACCCGTGATGGATCTCTCATGATGACTCCAGGGCCGCTGACAAAGAAACCAACTGTTGCAGTTCAGGAGATGGATGGAGACACTGACTCCTGGCAGTTAGTGACCTCCTCCACAGGTAAACGTAGGAGACCCCCACCCCAATTTACAATATACTCACCTTCTCTCTCTTTCTCTCAACAGGGCAGCTCCACATCAACTCCACAGCTGAGCCTAAAGAACAGATTCCAGGTCTTGCAGGAAGAGACTACCGACGGGGAGATGGACCAGGATCAACGCATATCTCCATCTCCAGGGACGATGGATCGACACCCCCAAAAGAAGCGTAGAGTAATAACCATTGGGGACTCCATGTTGAGAGGCACTGAGGGACCAATATGCAGACCGGATATGCAGTCGAGGGAGGTCTGCTGTCTACCCGGAGCCAGAATAAAAGATGTGACCACCTGTCTCGATAGACTTCTCAGGTCCCAGGACCACTTCCCCATGCTGCTCATCCACGTCGGAACGAATGACACTGCCAAGAACACCCTGGAGGACATAGCTAGAGACTTCGGAGCTCTGGGAAAGAGGCTGAAGCAGACAGGAGCACAGGTAGTGTTCTCTTCCATTCTTCCTGTTAGGGGCAGAGGAAGGGACAGGGACGAACGCATCCTGAAGACGAATGAGTGGCTACAACGATGGTGCCAGGAGATGAACTTCGGATTCCTGAATCACGGAGAGACACTGCAGGGACTACAGGGACCAGACGGACTCCACCTGACCAACAGAGGTAAGAATGTCTTCGGACACAGACTAGCCCGCCTACTTCGAAGGGCTTTAAACTAGGTAAGTCGGGGGTGGGTACCCACTTTTACACCGGAGCAGTAAGTAACTATCCTGATGTGGAGAACCAACACTACGCTTCTAAGTCTGAGGTAAGTACCCTTATTGCAAAAGAATCGCTAGGAGACACCTTGACTCAAATGGGGGGCTCACTACAGGAGGTTAGTAAACAGAAAGAGTGGAGAGCTATGTATGTTAACGCACACAGCCTAGGGAATAAATTTCTACAACTAGAAACAGAAATAGTTAATGCAGATCTAGACATAGTAGCAATATCCGAAACATGGTTCACAGACTCTCATGGGTGGGATATAACTATACCAGGGTACAACCTGATTCGACAAGACAGAGAGGGTAAGTTAGGAGGTGGGGTAGCACTATACATCAAAGAAAACATTAAGACAACCAGGATCACGGATGTCAAGTATACTGGGGAATCTATCTGGGTAAACCTGGCCAGAGGCGGAGATAAATGCCTGTACCTTGGTGTGATATACAGACCTCCAAGACAATCGGAGGACAAGGACGCAGAACTAATTGAAGACATTGAGAATATCACCTTACGGGGGGAGGCTGTACTATTAGGAGACTTCAACATGCCTGATGTAGACTGGAACACACTATCAGCGACAACTTGTCATAGCAGGAGGATATTAACGTCCATGAAGGGAGTACGGCTCAAACAAATGGTACTAGAGCCCACTAGGGCCCAGGCCATCCTGGACCTGGTACTTACGAACGGGGAAAGCGTCTCAGAGGTCTCGGTGGGAGAGACGCTAGCCACCAGTGACCATAACACGGTATGGTTTAACCTTAAGAAAGGCTTCCCTAGATCACAAACAAAAACAAGGGTACTCAATTTCCGGGGCACTGACTTCGCACGCATGGGAGATTTCGTCTATCAGACGCTGCAGGTTCAAGAAGTAACTACTAATGTGGAGGCTATGTGGTCAACCTTGAAATCGATCCTTCATGAGGCAACTATCCGCTACATAAAATCGGTAACCAAACAACAAAGAAAAAAGAAACCCCAATGGTTCACAGATGAGGTATCGTGCCTCGTCAAGGAGAAGAAAAGAGCATTTCTCTCATACAAACGCACGGGGGAAAAAGAAGCAAACATTGAATACAGGAAAAAGTCTGCAGCGGTCAAAACAGCAGTCAGGGAGGCCAAAATTCGTATGGAAGAAACTCTAGCAAAGAACATCAAGAAAGGGGACAAATCCTTCTTCAGATACATTAGCGACAGGAAAAAGAACGCAAACGGGATAGTACGCCTTAGAACACCAGACGGGAATTATGTAGAAACAGACTCCGATAAAGCCAAACTACTGAATGATTACTTCTGTTCAGTCTTTACCTGCGAAGCACCAGGGCACGGGCCTCGGCTAGCAGCAAAGCAAAGCATGGAAGACCCATTTCAGAAGTTTGAGTTCACACCAGCTGATGTTTACAAAGAACTGTCAAGACTCAAGGTGAACAAAGCCATGGGACCGGACAATCTGCACCCAAGCGTGCTCAGAGAGCTATGCGATGTTTTGGCGGAACCATTAGCAATACTCTTCAATCTCTCCCTAAATACGGGGAGAGTCCCCCTGGACTGGAAAACTGCCAACGTGGTTCCTCTGCACAAAAAGGGTTGCAGAGCGGAGGCCGCAAATTACAGACCAGTAAGTCTCACATCAATAGTGTGTAAACTCATGGAAACTCTACTTAAAGAGAAATTAGACACGATATTGGATGAGGGGAATCTGAGGGATCCCTGTCAACATGGATTCACTAGGGGCAGGTCATGCCAGTCCAATCTCATCAGCTTCTTTGATTGGGTGACAGGAAAGCTGGACTCGGGAGAGTCTCTGGACATAGTATACTTGGATTTCAGTAAAGCTTTTGACAGTGTCCCACACCGTAGACTATTAAACAAGATGAAATCGATGGGGTTAGGTGAGAAACTAACGGCGTGGGTCAACGATTGGCTGAGTGGAAGACTTCAGAAAGTGGTGGTCAATGGCACCCTCTCTGAGACATCGGAGGTGACTAGCGGTGTGCCTCAGGGCTCAGTCCTGGGACCATCCCTTTTTAACATATTCATAAGGGACTTGACCCGAGGGCTTCAGGGTAAAGTAGCGCTGTTCGCCGACGACGCCAAACTGAGTAATATAGTGGGTGGAAGCAATCCCACGGATGGTATGACGCAGGATCTGATCAAGTTGGAAAAATGGTCCACAACATGGCAGCTGGGCTTCAACGCTAAGAAGTGTAAGGTCATGCATCTCGGCAGCAGAAATCCATGCAGAACTTACACCTTGAATGGAGAAACACTAGCTAGGACTTCAGAGGAACGGGACTTGGGAGCGATCATCAGTGCAGACATGAAGGCTGCCAAACAAGTGGAGAAGGCCTCATCCAAGGCGAGGCAAATGATGGGATGTATCAATAGAAGCTTCGTCAGCCGCAAACCTGAAGTCATAATGCCACTGTATAGAACCATGGTGAGACCTCATCTAGAGTACTGTGTGCAATTCTGGAGGCCACATTACCGTAAAGATGTGCTTCGAGCTGAGTCGGTCCAGCGAATGGCCACTAGGAAGGTCTCTGGACTCAAGGGTCTCTCATACGAGGAAAGACTGGGCAAATTGCAGCTGTACTCTCTAGAGGAGCGCAGGGAAAGGGGTGACATGATTGAGACTTTTAAGTACGTCACAGGTCGTGTCGAGGTAGAAAACGATATATTCCTTCCCAAGGGACCCTCGGTCACAAGGGGGCACCCGCACAAACTCAGGGGAGGGAAATTTAGAGGTGACATCAGGAAGTATTTCTTCACAGAAAGAGTGGTAGATCACTGGAACAAACTTCCGACGCAGGTAATCAAGGCCACAAGCATGCTCGACTTTAAGAATAAATGGGACATCCACGTGGGATCCCTACGTGGGTCGAGCAGCACTCAGACTTAATGGGGTGGGTCAGTAGAGTGGGCAGACTTGATGGGCTGTAGCCCTTTTCTGCCGTCACCTTTCTATGTTTCTATGTTTCTATATTTTCCTTCCAAAAGTAGAAATCATGGAAAGGAGATGACATTAATGGGGGAGGAGTTATTAATGTGGGCCTCCATTAAAATGTGCTATTTTACTTTTAACTCCAGTTATTTGTAATGGGAGGGCATAGTTATCAACGTAGATTATCATTAAGACGTTAGCCCTCATTGATAACTTTCCCCCTAAGATGTGTTTTTTTTAGGTTCAAGTTTATTTCACTTGATTTAACCGCTTAAGGAAATCCTTCAAATTGGAGTACAATAACAACATAAAACACAGGATGTGCATTGTCCGAAAGGAACTCCAGCAGAGCAATAGAACAGAGAGAAGAAAAGATACTATTTACCTGACATGTCTCCAGGTCACTAAGGTGGGAAGTTATCAAGGTGATGTAAAAAGCAAACTTTTACCACACTTTGGTTTACCAGGAAATCGCCAACCTGCGGTATCTCAATACTGCAGGTTGCTGACTGCCATGGTAAATGAATAAATTCTGCTTACAAGCCACCTCACAAGTAATGTTAGTAAATCAACTCTGCAGCGTTGGGGGGGGGGGACAGATTAGCTGCTCTGGGCCCCACAGCTCTAGGGGAACCTCGCAAACTGGGCATCTTGTCTCCTTCTCACTGCCACAATCCATCTCCCTTCTGTTAAAGAAGACCAAAAGGGCTCCAAACATTTGGAAGTTGGAGGCCTTTTACAGAGTTCATGTCAGTGACATCCATTCGTTCCATCTTCAGCTGGTGAAGCCTCAATGTACGCCATTCTGAGACTGTGGTAGGGGCCAACCAGTGAAGCAATATCAGTATCTTGACAAGCAAGAGGGCACGTCACATAAAACTCCTCAGGCCAGTAGGGATTGGAGGTGTCAATAGCAAGAGTGAAAAAAGAATCCTGGGATGGGGAGTGTACCTAGTCTTCCATAGAATAGAGATATGAGCATGTAAGAGCTTCCAAAAGCTTAAGGTCTTTGGGCAAGAATAAAACATATGCCCAATGTCGCATTCGTCTGATGACATTTGGGACAACAAGAATCTGGCTGCAGCATAGCCTGGTGGGTTCTGTACAGAGTGATGTAGAGATGCAGTATCAACTTATATTGTAATTCAAACAAAGGAACTGAGGTCCAACATTGTGATGCAGCTTTAAGGGCAGCTTATAGCAGAATATCTGAAACTGGAGTACCTAGATCTGCCAACCACCATTCCCCCAAAGAAGCAATGTCAATGCTGCGTGATGATAAACATTTAGAAGATTGCTGTATAAAGCATGTTCTCCTGGATGTCCAAGAGTGTCGATTATATCATCCCTAAAACATCTGTTAGATGTCTCATATGTTTCAATTATGCAAACTTTTATGGTCTTAGGGCAAGTAAAAAAAAATAATGTATCTGATTTTTCATATCTATGTGTATTACCCCCTCAAAGATGGGAAATACACAAAAATATTTTAGACCGGCCCAAATCAGTCCCTCTCCAAGCCCTAATTGTGCTTCTTAGAAACTTCTGCGTAGAGTACTGGAAAACCCAGTGGCACTAACATATGACACTGTGCTATTTGGCACTTTTATGAGAGCTAAAAGTCAAATATCATCTCACAACAACAAACTCCTCTTTATTATGACAGGGGTTGCCATACAGCTTATTTTAAGGAATTGGAAAAACTGGGATCGATTAAACTATACCTTTTGGTGGGAGTCTCTGTGTCACATCTTTAAAATGGAACATATTATGGCTATACAATGGGGGCATTATAAGAAGTTTCTGGATATTTGGGAGCCATTGACAAAATATTGCAAAGCGTGATTGTTGGTTCTGCCCCTTGATCATGCACGTCCAGGGTGGGTGGGAGGGGGGTTGGAAAATATTTTTAATCTTTAATTTGAGTGCAATTTTTGAATATGAAGATGGGGGGGTGATATACATATTTGTTATAGATTACAATTTTGATTGAAGTTAGGTGCTATTATAGTGTAATATGATTGTAAAGTATGTTGCACTTGTTTTTGGCTTCAAAATGAATAAAGATATTTTTTTATATAAAAAGAAACCTCTGCATAGTTTCGATCCCCAAGTACAAAATTGCCACCTGCAAATTTGAAAAGTCATCACTTCATATATTTAAACATCTTTCATTATATATTTTGTGGTCTCTATTTGTTTCAGTTTGACAAAACTGCTAGTGCTTTAGTCATAATTTGCAACACCAGAGCATTACAATGCATAATTAAACTTGTTTTTTTGAAAACTGCATGAGTGAATCAAAACGATACACAGGCCAGAATTCAAAGTAGACAGGAGTACTTTGTATATTTCTGTGATATTAAACTATGGATGAATATGAATTGTACAAGGGCATTTTTCTTCCTATTATTCTGTTTAAATGTTGCTCAGCTCTGGCAAGCAAAATATTGTTTATGCAAGTTTTACGAGGGGCTGCTGAAAAGTTCTCAGCCCAACCAACAAAGTTGGGGCAATTTCCATTGAGGGCTAAACCTTAGGACCAAATTCTATAAATGGTGTACCGATTATAGGAGGTGGTAGGCATCCTACTGCTGTCTAACCAACCAATCTAAACACACATTAAAAAAAAAAAAAAACCACCCCGAAGCAGGCCGCCTACACTGAAGGAATCTGTTGCAGTTGAGGGAGACACATAGGGATGCTTATGCTCGACCAAGGCTGGGCGTGGGTGTGGTTTCACCCAGAAGTGGCCTTGGGCGAGCTTAAGCAGCCCTAGGTGTCTCCCTAGGGCCATGATAGGTGCCTGAAATGTAAGCCATTGAATTGTTGGTCTACATTTTAATTAGACGTGGCTGCTAAACTGATCACTATAAGGAAATCTCCCTGCCATGGCAGGGAACCTGCCCTAACCCCACAAAGTTGGCCAACGAGAGGGATGCCCACGAGAGGGATGCCCACCAATTCCTGAAGCATCACACCCCTGAAGCATCCTCCAGCAGGAGGAGTGCCCAATTCCTTCTGCCGCCACCCCTTGAAGCATCACCCCCCCCCCCACACACACACACACACACACACACACAAAGCATCCCCGTCTACCCGGTGATCCACCCCTCCAGGGCCCCCCACCCACCTTGAGACCCCATCCAGTATCCCCTAACAGGAAGACCATCTCCCACTGCCCGCCCCCATGTACCTTTTAAAATGAAGGTTTGGCCAGAGGGAGGCATATTCCCTCAGGCCGGCAGGCCCACCACTGCAAAATGGCGGGCCTTCTCTTTCCCAGTGCATTCTGGCATGACTTAGGCCTAATGGGGTGGGGTTGGGTAGAACTTGCTGAAACTGGGGGCAGAACCATGGGTCCGGATTTTACAGGAGTAAAATCTGGTAACCTTAGTAAAAGAGAAAGTAATTTTCAGACTGTATCCTGTATAACTCCTAGAAATAAAAGAATGCATTTACAACATTTAGTGGAATCCAACTCATAGAAAAGACCTATTTCGATTTTTGTTACAGCTGGAATATGATGAGAACCAATCACAATTTCAACCGATAACAATCTTCATATAGTTGCAATTAATTCTGCCCCAGAAAAAAAAGAACAATGGTAAAAATAAAAAAATAATATATTGCACTTCCCTAAACTTTAAACAGTCAATGTTGTGTTATATAATGTTTACCGATTTTTGAAAGGATAGGGTCAAAGAGAACAGCAATTTGAACTGAATCAAAGAAGATACTGGTCACTATAATGAAGTTGTTGCAGGCTCCAGAGGCCTTGCCCTTGGTATGGAAATCAGTAATGCACTGGTTGCCTGGTGCAGATGTGGTTGCTATGGGAATGCAATCAGGCAACTATTCCATCTGCTGAAAAAGGGCCAGCTTGGAAATTCCCTTCATAGGTTTGAAACAGAAATGAAGTAAACAAATGACTCATCTGATTGTGAAGAAAGATTTGAAGAAGCTGCTCATCAGACTTGCTTGCAAAAAATAATAGCCATTCTTTGTTTTGGGGGAAAAAAAAATTAGGATGTGCCCATTTTATTTTATGTTCACTTCAAAAGAAATTATAAGCCATTCACAAGATACCCAATAAACTACTGATGATGTTCTCAGGGACACATGGCTCATTTTATCAAAGTCTTGGGTTTGGATAAATTAGGCAAAAAGATGATCTAAATATGTTCCTTCCTTCTTGATTCATCCATATTTGTTATGGCTTCTGGCGGATGAATGCCGTAGGAAAAACACTGGATGGAAATTGTCTTAAACACATATTTATAAGGGGCCGCTGAAAAGTTCACAGCCCAACCAACAAAATTGGGGCAGTCTCCATTGAAGTTATACACTTTCTTTTAAAAAAAAAAAAATCTTTATTAATTTTCAAAACTAATACAAAGTGCCATTAATAAACAAAATAAGCACTTAAATTCCATCAATAACACTACAGAAGAAAAATATCCCACCCCTTTCTTCCAACAATTCAATCACGAAATAAATCAAAAGGATAACCCCCCCACCCACCCACCCCATCCTGGATATATTTAAAAATAGAGAGTAAATTAAATAAAGACAATTATGTTGAATTAACAAAGGATGTCAACTGCCCCCACACCAATTTAAATACTTTGCTGGGCCCCAAAATATCCGCATTCATCTTTTCATATTTATAGCCTAAACATAAACTGGCCCACCAAAATGAAAAATTGAGGCGGTCCCAATTTTTCCAATTGCGTATTATCATTTGCATCGCTCATGCCATGTTATCATTTGCATTGCTCATGGCGTCAGAAAAATATGGAACGTGAAAAAGTGGAAAATCGCAGGACTGAATGTATAACTCTCAATGGAGGCTGCCCCAAATTTGTTGGTTGGGCTGAGAACTTTTCAGCGGCCCCTCATAAGAGATATGCGGCATTAAAAGAAAGAAATCATCATTCCCTAAAAACAAATTCAGAGTCTGTTGAGAGGCACTAAAAGAAACGCACCTAGTGGATAAATTTAGCTGCAACCAATGAGCATATAAATCCCTCGTCCACCAATTTTCAGTGGCATTATGGGGTCCGTTCATTTAGTTGTCCACACGGCAGGTAGTAGGAACCTATTTTATATTGGAGCCTGGGCAGCTTGGTCTATTATAGAATATTAGCATAATCTAGTATCGATTTGCCTAATGTTTAGGTGTCCACACTTATACCAGTCATAGAGCTGGCATAAATATAGATGCCTTAAAGTGGCAGGGACATGCGGAACATATAGTAAGCTGTAAATTACACATGTAAGTGGGAATCCCATCTATGTCCTGCGCATGTATATTCTCCCTTTGAAAGAATTTACATAATAGTAGTTATGGACCATTTTACAAAACTTCAGTAAGTACTAACACAGTGTCTCGCAAACTGTGTGTTGCGGCACACAAGTGTGCTGCCCGAGATTCCAAGTGTGCCGCAAGATGCCAGGGAGGGGGAGAAGTGGTAATGCCAGGTGACTGCCTACAGGACGTGCCTCTCGTGGCGAGAGGCACGTCCTGTAGGCAGTCAGCCAGCACCTCCCCTTTTCTTCGTGTCTCTTCCCTTCCAGCACACCTGGTGGCTCAGGGTCCCATCTGGAGGGCAAGCGCAGACATCGACTTGATGATGCCATGCATGATGTCATCTCATGATGATGTCAAACCATGATGATGCCATGCATGATGTCATCTCATCGATGTCCATGCAATTCCGGATGCCCTCGATCCACGACCACCAAGTTTAGTGCGCGTGGCTTTGCAAAGTTTGCAAGACACTGCACTAACACGTGCTTACCACAGAAAAAAAAAAATGGCATACCTTGGGGTGCGCTTAGACATCCCGCTCTAAGTTTTCCGTGTGCTGTAAGTTTTCCGTGTAAGTTTACCGTGTGCTGTAAGTTTTCCGTCTGCACTACCCACACAATAAAAAATAAAATGTATTTTTGGTGCAGGGGGCATGTCCAGGGCGTGGACAGTGGGTATATTCTGCGCAAATTGGTTTGCCACATGCTAACCAATTAGTGCACATAAGCCCTTATTGCCCTCAAAATGGGTGGCAGTAAGGGCTTACATACTATATTAATGATGAACAAAGCAGTAAGAAGGGGGACTCAAAGTGCACACAAAAAAAGTGAAGCAAAAAGAAACATCAAGGGTCTTGAAGAATGAGATAGCAGAGTTCTCTTAAATGATTTACCCAACACGGCCTCTGTTTCGGCAGAATTGCCTGTATCAGAGGTAGTATTCCAAATGTGAGAACTCTCAAGTAAAGAATGACATGGGGACAAATTTTTCCCCATCCCCGCAGGAATTCATTTTCCTGTACCATCCCAGCAACTTCTTCTCCTGTCCCTGCCCCATTCCTGCAAGCTATGTCCTCATCTGCACAAGCCTCAAACACTTAAAAATCATAATTGTTTGAGGCTTGTGCGGTTAAGGCAGAGCTTTCAGGAATAGGACAGGGACAGCAACAAAACTTGCGGAAACGGGATAGGGAAATTGGGTTCCTGCGGGGACAGGGAACATTTTGTCCCCATGTCATTCTCTACACTGCACCACTCTAGAAATCAAAATTTAGTGAAAGTGAGCCAAGTATAGGACAGTGAAGCCATTGTGACATCACTGATGAGATTGGCTCTTAAGCCATTGGTGGAATGAGGCATTATGACGTCACAATACCAGCTCTGGTTATCAGAGGCTGAAACTTTTCACACTATTTATTTATTCAGTTTTCTATACTGTTCTGTCAAGTAGAGAATGACACAGGGACAAATTACCCATCCCGGCAAGTTCTTTTCCTGTCTCTGCCCCATTCCTGCAAGCTCCATCGTTATCTGCACAAACCTCAAACACTTTAAAATCTTAAGTGTTTGAGGCTTGTGCAGTTAAGGCAGAGCTTCCAGGAATGGGGCAGGGACAGGGACAGCGACAAAACTCATGGGGACAGGACAGGGAAATTGAGTTCCAGCGGGGACAGGGAAAAATTTGTCCCCATGCCATTCTCTACTCTCAAGCCACTCTTCGCACAAATGCTATAAACGAACAGTTTATTGTCTTTTGACGTGTGTGCAGTGTGGGTGACTAGTTGCAGCTCAAGCTGTACGGCACAACAATAAAGAGAACTCTGTTATCCCATTCTGCAAGGCCCTTGGTGCTTCTTTTTGCTTCAGTCTATTTTAATGGCCACACACTAATGGCAAAATTCGCACATAGTAACTATAATTCAAAATATCGACGCTCTGCTGGTTAAGATTCTGTTGGGGCTTCACATCTAGCACAGCATACAATCATCTACACTTAGGCACAATTTTGTTAGTGATGACTAGCAGTGCCTAATTTTAAAAATGTCCCAAACCACCCCTAAACACTCCTACATGGTATTAGGTGCCTGGATGTAGACTAGAGTGTTACACGGGGACAGAAATCCCACCCATTTCCCGCCCGTCCCCGCCAGGATCCTCTCCGTCCCCACCCGGATCCTCTCCGTCCCCACCCGGATCCTCTCCATCCCCACCCATCCCCATCAAGATCCTCTCCGTCCCCACCCAGATCCTCTCCATCCCCACCCATCCCCATCAGGATCCTCTCCGTCCCCACCCGGATCCTCTCCGTCCCCACCCATCCCCATCAGGATCCTCTCCGTCCCTACCCATCCCCATCAGGATCCTCTCCGTCCCCACCCATCCCCATCAGGATCCTCTCCGTCCCCACCCATCCCCATCAGGATCCTCTCCGTCCCCACCCATCCCCATCAGGATCCTCTCCGTCCCTACCCATCCCCATCAGGATCCTCTCCGTCCCCACCCATCCCCATCAGGATCCTCTCCGTCCCCACCCATCCCCATCAGGATCCTCTCCGTCCCTACCCATCCCCCTCAGGATCCTCTCCGTCCCTACCCATCCCCATCAGGATCCTCTCCGTCCCCACCCATCCCCATCAGGATCCTCTCCGTCCCTACCCATCCCCATCAGGATCCTCTCCGTCCCTACCCATCCCCATCAGGATCCCCTCCGTCCCCACCCATCCCCATCAGGATCCTCTCCGTCCCCACCCATCCCCATCAGGATCCTCTCCGTCCCCACCCATCCCCGCAAGGAATTACCTCCATCCCCGCCCGTCCTAATAAAAAGCAGCAATTACTTCTGACGGGATCATCAATTCCACAGTTTCTTTTGTGTTTGTGCTGTGTTTGTGCTGTTGTTTTCCTTGTGGAATCTCTCTGGTGGAACCCTTTTTTTGTTTTCTGTTCAGGTAATTAACTTATAAAACCCCTCTTTTACTAAGGCTGATGTGTCCTTTATATTATATGGACAAGCCCTGCTTCCAAAGCCTTCCATCCCCGTGGGAGTCCCGTTGGCTACAGGGGGGTCCCCGTGGGCCAGAGGGGAGTCCCCGTGGGAGTCCCATGGGTTGGGGGGGGATTCCCGTGGGATTCCCACGATCCCCGTTCCCATGCAGACCTCTAATGTAGACACCGACGCTAGAGGTGTAGGCCACTACAAACTTAGGGTCCTACTAGTAACGCCCCTCCCTGCCCTCTTCTCCGCCACCACCCCCATCCCTTCCCCCGTACTTTGTTATAATTGCCTCCCGTGCCGTCTCTATCTTTGTCCCTATATTGTGGACTAGGATATTCAGCGAAATCAGGCATCGATTCAATTACCTCTTCGTTAGGAAGCCGATGAAGACCCTTCTGTTTCTTTAGCATCGGCTAGGGCTTTTATGCTGTCGCAATAACTGCAAGGTGTCGATTACAAGTATTCTTATTGAATTTTAATTGTTGGGCAGCTTTTAGCTGGAATGGCAATGTATAAATTACGGTATTTAAAATAAATAAATAAGAAGTCTTTACTAGTAAAGACATGTTGACGCTAAATAAATAAACGACAGTAACAGAACGCCTTTGGCAATGGCGCCGTGATATTCTGCACATTACTTTACATTCCTGGTGCCCTAACATGTGGTATTGTTTAACCAATCATTTTACCGCTATTAAAAACCTTAAAGTAAATTCTGTTGCATCAAATGCACGCACGCACGCACACACACACACACATACACTCGGAGACATTGACAGCTTTTTTTTTTAACATTATTAACACCCCGTTTTACAAAACCGCGCAAGAGGTTTTCAGCACCGGCGCTGCTCCGATGGTCATAGAGTTCTTTTGAGTGTCGGAGCAGCGCAGAGCATTCAGCACGCTGGCACTAAAAACCTCTTACGCAGTTTTGTAAAAGGTGCGTGGGGAGGGGGGGGGAGTAAATATGATAAATATCTGCTTGTTCTACTGAATGATTTGTCTACTGATAGTGGGTCACAGACAGACAGATGGTTAGACCTGATCTCTGTAAAAAAAAAAAAAATTGTTCTTAGTATGAGACACCCTAATCAGCATGATTGAGTTAGGATCAGAATAATTTTCGTCCCCTGAGGGGAAGAACATTAATCCCTTTTGTTAGAGAAATTCCCAGTCTCTATTAAATGGCCAAGAAGGGATCATCCACCAGAACTTATGTTTCTCAGAAAGCCTAGTAGCAAGCTCTCATTTGTCTTTTTATTTAGTCCAACACTCTTGAAAAAGTGTTCTGTTTTACTACTATTATTAATTATTTCTATAGCGCTACCAGATGCACGCAGCGCTGCACAGACTCACAAAGAATAAGAAAACAGTCCCTGCTTGAAAGAGCTTACAATCTAAACAGGCAAGATATACAAACAGGATGTCATGGATACAGTTGAGGGGAACGGTTAATCAGCTGGCTGGGTTGGAGGGCAGAGGGGAGTACAGGACAATCAAGCCATTGTGACATCACTGATGAGGTTGGCTCTTATTGGAGGAATGAGGCATTATGACATCACAATCTTAGCTCTGCTTCCCAAAAACTGAAACTCTTCACACTACTACTACTACTATTAATTATTTCTAAAGCGCTACTAGACGTATGCAGCGCTGTACAAAGTCACAAAGAAGGCAGCCCCTGCTCATAAGAGCTTACAATCTAAACAGGCAAGACAGACAAACAGGATGTCATGGATACAGTTAAGGGGAACGGTTAATAAGCTGGCTGGGTTGGAGGGCAGAGGGGAACACAGGACACTCAAGCTATTGTGACATCACTGATGAGGTTGGCTCTTATTGGAGGAATGAGGCATTATGACATCACAATCTCAGCTCTTCTTCTCAAACACTGAAACTCTACAACTACTACTACTATGGATTATTCTATAGCGCTACCAGACATACACAGCGCTGCACAGAGTCACAAAGAAGAAAGTCCCTGCTCAAAAGAGCTTACAATCTAAACTGCCAAGATAGACAAACAGGATGTCATGGATGTCATGGAGGAGTGTGTGGCGCAGTGGTTGGATCTACAGCCTCAGCACCCTGGGGTTGTGGGTTCAAACCCCGCGCTGCTCCTTGTGACCTTGGGCAAGTCACTCAGTCCTCCATAGCCCCAGGTATGTTAGCTAGATTGTGAGCCCACCGGGACAGATAGGGAAAATGCTTGAGTACCTGATTGTAAAACAGCTTAGATAACCTTGATAGGCGGTATATAAAATCCTAATAAACTTGAAACTTGAAACTTGATACAGTTAAGGGGAGCGGTTAATCAGCTGGCTGGGTTGGAGGGCAGAGGAGTAGTGTTATGGATTGAAGGCTATATAAAAAAGGTGGGTTTTCAGTCTGCTTTTAAACAAGGGAAGGGGCTTGATGGACAAACTCGGGTAATTTATTCCAGGCTTAGGGGGCAGCTAGATGAAAGGAACGAAGTCTGGAATTGGCAGTGGAGAAGAATAACGTTAAGAGTGACTTATCTGAGTTCTCTGGAGGTATATAAGGAGACAGAAGCGAGGAGAGATATTGAGGGGCAGCAGAATGAACACACTTGTAGGTCAGAAATAAGATCTTGAACTGTATGCGATGGCAGATAGGGAGCCAGTGAAGTGACTTAAGGAGAGAGGTGACATGAGCATAGTGAGGTTGATAGAAGATGGACCTATAACCTGTGTGCGGATTGTGTGCTTATCAGAAGTGCAATTATCCGGAGTTTATGTCCATTTACTTTAATGTAAAAAAAAAAAAAAAAATGGGACCGTGCAGGTCACGTGCGGATAACTGAAGCGTGCTCTTAACCGACGTGCACTTAGGTGGAGTCGACTGTATACTGCTTTTGTTTTGTCTTGTTGCTGTCATTTTTGTTTTTTAAAAGAATCGTGAGAACAGTGTTGCCCAATTTCTTATGGACAAAAAAACCCTATATTGTCAGTTTACTGTATTATTCATTTATTTATTTAAATATTTATAGCCGTATGGCAGTTTTAAAAGAGAACAGAATGTTTATGTTTACCGTATTTTCACGCATATAACGCGTGCGTTATACACGATTTTACAAACTGAGTATAACCATGCGCGTTATATTTGTGAGCGCATTGTACACATTTTTTTTTACATAGTTCCCCCCCCCCCCCGACGTCCTATTCACCCTGCAGGACCGCTCGCACCCCCACCCCGAAGGACCGCTCGCACTCACACCCGCACCCCCACACCGAAGGACCGCTCGCACCCCCACAGCCTCCCCACCCACCCCATCATAAGAACATAAGAAGTTGCCTCCGCTGAGTCAGACCAGAGGTCCATCGCGCCCAGCGGTCCGCTCCCGCGGCGGCCCATCAGGCCTATTGCCTGAGCAGTGGTCCTTGACTATTTTTATAATCTATCTCTACTCCTATCCCTATCCTTAATTCTTATCTGTACCCCTCAATTCCCTTGTTCTCTAGGAACCTATCCAAACCTTCTTTGAAGCCATGTAACTTGTTCTGGCCTATCACAGCTTCTGGAAGTGCGTTCCACATATCCACCACCCTCTGTGTGAAAAAGTACTTCCTAGCGTTTGTTCTAAACCTGTCTCCTTTCAATTTCTCTGAGTGCCCCCTTGTACTTGTGCTTCCCCATAATCTGAAAAATCTGTCCCTGTCCACTTTTTCTATGCCCTTTAGGATCTTGAAGGTTTCTATCATGTCTCCTCTAAGTCTCCGCTTCTCAAGGGAGAATAGCCCCAGCTTTTTTAGCCTGTCAGTATATGAGAGGTTTTCCATACCCTTTATCAGTTTAGTTGCTCTTCTCTGGACTCCCTCGAGTACTGCCATGTCTTTCTTGAGGTGCGGTGACCAATACTGGACACAGTACTCCAGATGTGGGCGCACCATTGCGCGATAAAGTGGCAGGATGACTTCCTTTGTCCTGGCCGTGATTTACTTCTTAATGATTCCAAGCATTTTGTTTGCTTTCCTTGAGGCTGTGGCGCATTGTGCCGATGCCTTCAGTGTTGTATCAACCATTACTCCCAGGTCTCTTTCAAGGTTACTTACCCCCAGCAGTGATCCCCCCATTTTGTAGCTGAACATCGGGTTCTTTTTTCCTACATGCATGACCTTACACTTCCCTATGTTAAAACTCATTTGCCACTTATTGGCCCACTCTTCCAGTGTCGTCAGATCCTTTTGGAGATTTTCGCAGTCTTCCGTTGTTTCAACCCTGCTGTATAGTTTGGTGTCGTCTGCAAATTTAATGACCTCGCATTTTGTTCCCGCCTCCAGGTCATTTATAAATATATTGAAAAGGAGCGGTCCCAACACCGACCCCTGCGGCACCCCACTCGAGACCCATTTCCAATCTGAATAGTGACCCTTCACTCCAACCCTCTGTTTTCTGCCTGCCAGCCAGTTTTTGATCCATCGGTGGACCTCCCCTTGTACCCCGTGATTCCATAGTTTCTTAAGCAGTCTTTCGTGTGGTACCTTGTCGAAGGCCTTTTGGAAGTCAAGGTAAATGATATGGAGAAGCTGCCTACTGTTGTCCTGCTGCTTCCTCTGCCGGCAGTCCCGCCCCTTCTCTGAGTCCTGCGTCTGCGCTGCTTCCTCTTCCGGCGGTCCCGCCCTTTCTCTGACGTCTGCGGGGGGGTGAATCGGTCATCGGGGGGGGCATCAGGCTTTCAGGGTGGGGACAGGACTTCAAGGGGGGACAGGACTTCAAGGGGGAGAGGAGAGTCGGGGCGGGCGAAAGGAGAGTCGGGGCGGCCAGAGGAGAGTCGGGGCGAGCAAAAGGAGAGTCGGGGTGGCCAGAGGAGAGTCGGGGCGGGCGAAAGGAGAGTCGGGGCGGCCAGAGGAGAGTCAGGGCGGGCGAAAGGAGAGTCGGGCGGCGACGGGAGAGTCGGGGCGGCATGCGCGGTATACGGTGTGCGCGGTATATAAAAATTTCTTTACATAAATTACAGTTTCCCGCGCGCTATACCCGTGTGCGCGTTTTACACGGGTGCGCGGTATATGAGTGAAAATACGGTAATTGTATATATAGACCGCTATAACATCAAAGCAGTTTACAAGAATTAAAAAGAAAAAAAGAAAAGAACTCCATTATCACAAGAAAAGATAAAAAATATATACCGGTAAGTATAAAAATAAAATATAAAAGCTGCATCCAGGAATCCCTCCCTAGGTTCCAATACAGAGAGGTGTAGATTTTCCCCAAAAATAAAATTCTATCTAAGAAAATGCTAAACTAAATAAAGTTTTCAAAAGGCTTCTAAACTTAGGCCTCCTTTTACGAAACTGTGATAGCAGTTTCTAGCGCGGGGAGCCATGCTGAATGGCCCGCACTGCTCCCGACGCTCACTGAGTTCCTAGGAGCGTCGGAAGCAGCTCAGGCCATTCAGTGCTGCTCCCCGTGCTAGAAACTGCTATTGCAGTTTCATAAAAGAAGGGGTTAATATAAGAAAGTTCACTGTGCTATTTGATAGGAAGAGAACTCCACAGATATGGAGCAGAAGCAAAAAAAGCAGGGGTGTTTTCCAGGCCTACATTTCTGGCGCCTATCTATGTTGTGAATCGCACCTATGCAGGCGCTTTAGGCCACCTAATGCCACTTCTGGCATTAACCACGCCCACAATGGCGTTAGGCAGCCTAAAGTGTCTACAGAGGCGCAATTCTGGTGCCAATTTTTGTAGGCACTTTAAATGTTTATGGTTTTGTTCACCATTTTAAATGGTGTTTCTTAATTAACGTGGGCGCCAGTAGGGCGTCATTCGTAGAATGTCCCCCTTAGTATGCTAATGATTAGGGTGACCTAAGAAGCCTATTAGAATAAAATGGGCTGCGAAAAACTTAGACCCAGATTTACTAAGGGCACGAATCAGATCGGATCTGTGAGGGATCCAATCCGATCCGTGTCTGGGGGGCTGATTCACGAATTGCCCTCATGCTAATGAGGGCTGTCAGAATCACGCCCCCAACCGACCGCATAGATCGCTCTCTTGCGATCTCGACGCATGCGCAGACCATCTGTAGATGGTCTGCGCATGCTTAAAGAGCAGCAACCTTTTTTTTTTTTACTTTTAACTTTAGCCCAGTGAGCCCATGGTTTTATCCCGCGGTTTAAAACCACAGGCTCGCACTGTGTGGGAAGGCTGGGGCAGAAGCAGGGCAGTGCTTGGGACAATAAGCAGAAGAGTCGGAGGTAGAGAGTGCAGGAGATTCGTGGCAGAGCAGGGTGGCAGGAAAAATGTGGCAGAGAGATGGGGCAGAGAGCAGGAGAGTCAGGGCAGAGCAGGGCGGCAGGAGAATCACGGCAGAGAGCAGGAGATTTGGGGCAGAGCAGGGCGGCAGGAGAATCGCGGCAGAGAGTCGGGGCAGAAGAGAGCAGGGCGGCAAGAGAGCTGGAGAATCGCAGCAGAGAGCAGGAGATTCGGGGCAGAGCAGGGCGGCAGGAGAATCACGGCAGAGAGTCAGGGCAGAAGAGAACAGGGCGGCAAGAGAGCTGGAGAATCGTGGCAGAGAGCAGGAGATGCAGTCGCTTGTTTGTTGATCGGCCAGCCCAGTTGAAACATAGAAAAATGACGGCAGAAAAGGGCCGTAGCCCATCAAGTCTGCCCACACTAAAGATCCCCTTCCCTAAATTTATCCTCCCAGAAATCCTATATTTCATCAAGTCTGCCTATTCTGATGACCCTCCCCCAACTTTTACCCTCTTAGAGATCCCACATGTGCATCCCATTTATTCTTAAAATCTGGCACGCTGCTGGCCTTGACCACCTGCACAGGAAGTCTATTCCAATGATCAACCACTCTTTTGGTGAAGAAATACTTCCTGATGTCGCCATGAAATTTCCCGCCCCTGATTTTTAGCGGATGCCCTCTTGTGGCCGAGGGTCCTTTAAGAAAGAAAATATCATCTTCCTCCTCGATAGTGAATCGCTGCCTGCCTACATTTGAATACCGATCCCCCTCGTTTGTATGTGTGGATCGGAGGATGATCAGGACAGAGGTGAATCGGGTCGGAGGGAAATCGGGTTGCAAAGGGGTCATTAAGTGGTCGGAACTTGAACGGTGGGCTTAGTGAATCTAGCCCTTAATGGCTAAATCTGTACGTGTACCTTAATAAAAAGAGCCCTGAGCTTTTTTCTAGTTGCAGGAAAAATTATTAAACTTCAAGCTGGATGACACATTTAAAGGATAGAAACTGTTCATAAGCACTATAAAACCATTGCTGGAATACAAATGAATTTTTGCATCTGGTCCTATTGCACAGCCTGGCAAAGCATCATTAGCTCAATTGTATTATCTCTCTAAAGACTTGGATACAGTCTTTATGCCTTTGTTATTCATTATGTATGTGCATCTATATATAGCCACACACATATATATAGATATAAAATCACATAGAAAGGAGTTCACAAGATAACTCTGTAAAATCGTTGCTTTACAATGAAGCCATCACTCCCTTTAGAACATTTTTACGAGCCAATTACACACAAAAATCCCCAACTGTCAAGAGGAATCAAAGCCAAACTGACACCTGTGTGAAGCTTCGATCAAAATACTGTTATATTCCTTTCATATTTATGTGTCAGTAGCATGAGGGAAACCATGAAGTTAAGAAAGTGTAATAATCTGTATAACAGCACAGTTTCCTTATCATAATTTTTGTTAGTAATTTTAATCTTTGCTTGTTCCTCACTGTTCAAGTACCCTGTCATTTCATTTGCATGAAAAGACAAAGTCTGGAATGCCTTTGCTTATATTATTCATGAAACAAACATGTCATGAAATATCAGATTAGGGAACTCTTTTACTAAGCTGTGTTAAGCAGTTAAAAGGCAGAGCAGTAAACAGTAGTATAGACAGTGGCTTAGTGAGGGTGAGAGAGATGCCCGGGGCAACGGCACTCCTCCCCCGCCCCATCTCTACCCCCACCCCTGCTTCTTCGCTGATCCCACCTGCCACGCGCTCCCCCCCTCGAGGAGTAATATGGTGCCATCGGGCTCCTTTACCCTCTCCTCGCTCCCTTTCCCCTTCCTCCCTTCCTCCTCTCGCCCCTTTTTCCCTCCCTTCCTCTCCCTCCTACTTATCCACCTCCTCTCTCTCCTTCCTCTTTCTCGCCCCTCTTACCTCTCTTTACAGTTGCCTTGAGCCTGTATAGGTATGAGCGACACACAAATAGAAGATTTGATTAGATTATTGAATCAGCCCCTAAGAATGAATTCTATTTTAACATGACCTGCAGAATTGCTTTTATAGAATACTGGCACAAGTCCACAGTTAAACACCCACATTTAAGTCCAGCCAATCAGTGCCAACTAACACCAATTATAACCAATAACTGGCTGGTAATGCCAATTAGCAGCTAATGTGTCAATTATCTTCATGTAACTATATAGGTATTCTATAACCTATATGCACAATTTTATGCAGTAAGCCTCGGATTCTATACAAGGAACCTATAATTGCATGCTGAAATTTGGAGCACATTGGGCATGTTCCATAATTGCATGTGTTAATCGACAAATGAGCAGTTAATTGACAATAATTTGAATTTGCATGCACATCTTTGTAGGCGGTGTCCTATAAAAATGCAAGCATACGTTTTACACACGATCTGAAAAGGGTGTGTGGCCACGGGAGGGGCATGAGCAGGTTATAGAGAAAGGCGGACCCACGCCTAATTTAGGTGCAGGAGTTACACCAGTTTCAGTTGGTTTAAATCCTCATGCCTAAAACTGGACACAGATCCTGGCGGTAAGCACTGTTCTATAAATGGCGCCTAACTTTGAGCACCGTTTATAGAATAGCGCTTCACAGTCATTTTGTTTTGGTGCCCAAATTTAATACAATGTGGTCCTAATTGTAAAAAAATGAACATTCAGAATTATGGAATGAGGGTGTCTAAACTGAGCCATAGTGCCAAGTTCTAATGCAAGATTACTGCATTGGCTCCAAAACCTATTTTTTTTTAAAACCCAAAGGCTTATTTGCATCTCTTTTTTGCTCGGTCTTAGGTTTAATAATATTATTAGCTAGGTAATTAAGCTTTCAGACTCCTTTTGGCCATCATTCTCTTCATAAACAGTCAGCAAGATAACTGTATCAGGGACACCGCTGACAGTCCCTCTCATCCTCCAAGGAGACAAGGAGAGTGAGTGATCATTGTTTTTCTGATGAATTTGACTTTTGTCAACCTGGAGATCTGAACTCCAAACCCAAAGACTTCCAGCTAGGAACATCATGACCTGCTGCCATGGCAGAGTGCATGTTTATTTTGATAAATCAGCGTGACATGCTTTGGATCTTGGAAAATGTTGCTTTGATGTCAAATGCTGCACTTTGCTGCTCCCTACTGACTCACTGCTAGAATTACAAGCTTCATGAGATCTATTTGCTGTGTAGAAGAGAGATTAATAAATGAGTATCTGGTATAAATGCTATTGTACTTTAAACAAGGTGACTTTACATATTCTTTCTTCCTAGGTATCTGTGACATCTCAGTAAGAGAAAGGACCCTGAAAAAAGTATATAATAACAAATTCTCTGTATAATGAGGAAAAACAGATGCCCCTAATACTGAGCATATGATATGCAACACAGAGGTTGGATTTGCACAAGTTTGAAACATGTGAGCAGTGACATCAGTGATTAAGACTCAAGCTGGTGGGTTGGTTTTTTTTTGTTTGTTTTTTCAGAATGCCCCTGACACACCTATGGCTGCAGCCCTTTTTGAGTTACTTGCTAGTAAAGTTAGATGCCATGCTTTATAGAATAGTGCACAAATGAGTGAGTTTAATTTTAATCAATGCCGACTAACGTCAATAATTGGTTGCTAGCACCCAATTATTGACGTCAATTTGTTCATTAGCCAATTAATTTGCACGCCCTAGTTTGCGCGCAAAAATCAAACACATACGTAATTATAGAACAGCTTTTAGGCACACTACTGCCATTGTCCGGTAATAGTGGATAGCCAAAGTCTATACATTTTAGCACACAAAAGGCATTAAAATTTATGTGACCTGTTATAGAATGAGGAGGGTGGTGCAGTCAGACTGTGATAATTGGTTGCTACTGGGAAAGGAAAAAAAGAACAGATTCCCCGCAGACATACATAAAACAACAGAGAAGACAAAGAGTCAGATGCTCCACAGATGTTCTCAACAAAAGGAACTCTAGGTGTTGGCCCTGATTGGCCCAGGCACCTAAGGCCCCTCCCTTAGGAGGGGCTTTTGGCAACTGGGCAAACCAGAATCTTAGGCTTCCTTCCCGGTGCATTCAGGGATGCGGTGGGAGTGGCTTAAGACTCTGATCGGCCAAATCCCTAAGGCCACTCTCATGGGTTCCCTGCCCACCCCCCATCAGCAGAGTGGCAGGGACTTCCTAAAGCAGCAATTCTGTAACTGGCACAACACAGCAACTCTCAACCTCGGAAAATGATTCGACACAAATCATGTTTTGGCTTCTTCAGGAGTCTTAGATATACACCAAAATGGAATCAGATATACAGCAAAAATGGAATCAAGTTGTTCCAATATTTTAAAGAATCATACCCTGTTTGATCACTGTAAAAGTGTAGTGCCTGGTATTGCACAAAATAGCTGCACAACGAAGGGGAGAAACATGATTTGTGTTGAGCCATTTCTGAGGTTGAGAAATGAGGTTGAGGTTTGTACCAATAAAGTTCCTTTTGTTGGGAACATCTACAGAACGTCTAACTCTTTGACTTCTCTGCTACAGCCAAAGGTCATTGGAGTGCAAATAGTAAGCAAAGCCAAATAAAGCAACTAAGCAAGATATGAAATATTGGAAGGTTATGACTCTCTTGCAGGTCCATGTTTCTGATAGTGAGCATATAAAATATATGCAAATGACTGAAAAGACAATTGTGGCCATATTTATGGTTATTTGTGCCCTATTCTTGATGTGTTTAACATTTTAAACTGGCAGGATTTCTATACAGATAGTGCATTATGGATCTAATTCACCACCACTTTGAAAGATAAGTTTTATTCTCATTCAGCCACTCAGAATTGCCTCAATATCGCACATGGACTAAGAAGATCTGATTCTAAGCTGCAGGGTGAAAAGGAATACAAACTTTGTACACACTTACTATTGGATTACAGTATTGAAATGAAAATCAAGTAATTACAAATGAATAAACGCACATAAACAAAAAAGATATTTTGATTGGGTCGGATTCTGTTTAGGATGCTCGGGTTCAGCAGCCACCTAAGTGGCTTTTGAGAATCCCACATGGGTGTCCTATATAGAATTGCATCTGTCCTGATGGACAGATACCTAACCCCACCTAACCACCCCAATTCTCTAACCGGCATCCATGCCATAAGCACCGGTTAGAGAATCGTGTTGTCATGAGCTGATCACTGCAAGGGAATCTCCCTGCTGCGATCAATTTAGTGGCCGCGGCAGGGAACCCATCTCCCCCTGCGAAGTTGACCAGTAGGAGTGATGCCCACTCCCTTCTGCCAGAACCCCCCAATGCCCTCCCCCACCACAGCAGTAGGAATGCCCAATTCTTCCTGCCAGAACCCCCAAAGACCCCCCCCCCCCGAATGTCCGCAGCTGTAGAAGTGCCCAATTCCTCCTGCCAGAACCTCCGAAGACCCCTCTGAATGTCCGCAGAAGGAGTGCCCAATTCCTCCTGCCACCACACCCCTCCCCCGAGACATCCCCTGACAGGAGGGATGCACACTCCTTCCTGCCTGAAGCCCCAAAGACCCCCCTCAATTGTCTGCGGCAGGAGGAGTGTCCAAATCTTCCTGTTGCCAAGCCCTGAGACATCCCTGGGCAGGAGGGCTGCCCATATCATCCTGCCACTGGCCCCATCATCCCCCAAAGCCCCAGCGATCCGTGCAGACAGATGGGGGCATTCCGCCAATCGCCCCCATCTGCATATTTTAGGTTCAAGAATTTGTCGGATCTGCCCGGATCGTGCCCGATCAGGCAGGTTGATGAATCTAGCCCTTTGATGGTAAACTGTAACCCGTTCTGAGCTCTTTGGGGAGGATGGGATATAAAACCAAATAAATAAACAGCAATCGTCTATCTCTATAATAAAACCCTAAGCACGCATGCACACTTACAACGCCATGATCCCCGACAGCTGATTTGTGATTTCGTGGCCGTGTTTGATTTGCAGTGTGCGGCGGCTTGCAGTGCATGCAGCATGCGGTGGCTTGTGGCACGTGCGGCGTGCGTTGGCTTGCAGCGCATGTGGCGGTGAGAGCAACGGCAGAAGGGTGTCCAAGGTGCTGCGAGGCGTCCAGCTGCTACTGCTGCACAGGGAAGTGGAGGGGAAGAAGGAAAAAGGGCTACTTTGGGGGGAGGGGTGTGCCAGGGGACAGGCAGCAATCTTGGTTTGCTCAGGGGGGGGCCAGGGAGAGAGACAGACAGACAGACAGAAAGAAAGACAGACAGACAGACAAGGGGCCAGGGAGAGACACAGACAGAAAGAGTGACAAACAGACAGGGGGCCAGAGAAGCAGACAGACAGCGGCCAAGGAGCGAGAAAGAAAGACAGACAGACAGGGGGCCAGGGAGAGACACAGACAGACAGAGGGCCAGAGAGACAGACAGAGAGACGGCGGCCAAGGAGAGAGAGAGACAGAAAGAAAGAAAGAAAGACAGCGGCTCTGAAGACAGAGACACAGAAAGAAAGACAGACAGACATCTATTCTAGCACCCTTTAATGTAACGGGCTTAAAGACTAGTACATTAATAAAGTTCAAATAAAAGCTTTTGACCTTCCAGCTCCTGCTCCAGTGCCCCCTCCTCCCTGCATTGGCACACCAGTATTTCAAGCTCCAAAGTAAGAGCAAACAGAAACATATTAATGACAATGTTATCTATGGGGTCATTTTACAAAAGGTACATTAACCAATTTAGCGCATGCTAACAATTAGCACCCACTGAATGCTAAGATGCCCATTATATTCCTATGGGTGTCTTAGCATTTAGACCCATATTCTATAAATGACGCCTTAAGTTAGGTGCCAGGAGGGTGATCCACCAGTGCCTAACTTAGACCCTGTTTATCAAGTTGCATAAGGGTTTTTTATTGCAGTCCAGTGTGGTAAAAGCTCCGACGCTCAAAGAGTTCCTATGAGTGTCGGAGCTTTTACCGCAGTGACCCGTGATAAAAAAAACCCTTACGCAGCTTGATTAAAGGGGACTTTAATTGATAAAAGTCATTTAAAAATGTTTTAAACATCGTTTTAAAAAAATGTAGGCACCTACTGGCACCTAAAAAAAACAGTACATTGATCGTGTCTACTGAGGTGCTTTATTTTTTATTTTATTTATTTAAAAAATGTATATACCGTTTAAACCTAAACGGTTTACATATCGTTACATACATAATTCAGTAAGACAAATAAAATCAAACAAACATTGACATATAATCATCAGAAAATCACGTAAAGTGCCCATCCAAAGAACAATCGCAAAGATCAGTTCCTAGAAAAATGCATGCCTGAGGTTGAAGTAGGCGTGGTTAACACCGGAAATGACCTTATGCATTTTAAGGTACCTCTGTAGACGTGATTCTTGTCAAAGGTAGGTGACAGAAATTTAAGCCTTTATAACCCTGGTCTACATATCCGGTACCTACCTTTGACAAAATTCACAATTTTGAAAATGGCGCCATTGCATGATTGACATATCAGTCGTTATTTTTTATGCAGCTGCTGATAATGGAGCCATTTACAGAATCTGGCCCTTTGTGCGCACTAATTGTTAGTGTGTGCTAAATCAGTTAACACACCTTAATAAAAGGACCCCTAAGTGCACTGATGCAGTGAGGGGGCCAACCGCCTCGAGCGCAGTCTTCCTTGGGGTGCCAACACCTCTCCTCCTCCCACTCCCCCCTCCCCCCGCCTTCGCCACTTCCCCATACCTTTTTAACTCTGGCGTGAGCAGCAAAGAACTGTGTCAGTTTCAGCACTTTATCTGTCACTTCTGGGAGGAAGTGACATCAGAGAGAGCACCGAAGCGGACACGGGCAGAAAGTTCTTGCTGCTCATGCTGAAGTTAAAAAGGTACAGGGAAGAGGTGCAGGCATGGGGGCAAGGAAGAGAGCGGAGAGGGGTGCCTCCACCCCGGCCGCTGATCGCCCTCGCTACACCACTACCTAAGTGTTTGAAAACCAAAAGAGTAACAAAAATAATGATGCCTTCACCCATAAAATAATTACTTACCTCAAAACTGCCCCGAGACTTCACACGAGTACAGACTACTGAGACACCTTTTTTGCTTTTCCCTTCCACAAGTAAAAGGTAGTCAAAATAGTCATTCTTTGCCACTATCCATTACATCATGAACACCTCCTTCTTTTTAGATGGTGCTTTAGAAACTACTAATTGAGATGTAGAATCTTTATCCTAGAATGACTAGAAGTCAGATCAGGTGACTGTGAAAACAAATCACAGAGAACTACAGCTGAGTAAGACATTATGATGCCCACCAAACACAGGCTATTAAGTTCTCAAAAGCTAGGAGCTCCTTGGGAGAGAGCTAGAGTGGATCTATGCATGATCAGACACACAGTAAGTGCTTGCAACCTTCATTGCTTTGGTGGAACAATGAGTTAATACAACGATACGTTATAAGCCCGTGCGCTGGTTTCCGAATGGTTGCCTTGCCAAGCCAGGGGATGATGCATTACGTAGGATATAACTCTTAAGTAATCACTGACATTTTGTGCAAAGTAAACCTCTCTAATACAGTCTGACCTATTTAGCCAACATGACTAAATACAGAGCTCAAACAGAAATTTTAATCCTTGAATTTATACCTCAAGCATAGAACATTGAAGAACAGCAAAGAAAATTGTATCACAGTAGAAGATAGTTCAAAAACAACTCAAAAATTATGATGCCCAAAAGAATGAGAAATGCAAAGAAAAGCTTATTTTCTTTAAAAACAATGCAAGCAAGTAGTTGCAGGGTGGATGGATTTTCTAGCTGTTGATTAAGTCAATATGATAATTAGAGGGAAAGCTATAAGTGAGTAGATAAATATGGAGGCAAATGACTAGAGACTGTGTAGCGCAGTGGTTAAAGCTACAGCCTCAGTACCCTGAGATTGTGGATTCAAACCCATGCTGTTCCTTGTGACCCTAGGCAAGTCATTTAAATCCCCCATTGGCCCAGGTACATTAGATAGATTGTGAGCCCACTGGGACAGCCAGGGGAAACTGAGTACCTTAATACAGTGGTCCCCAACCCTGTCCTCGAGGTCCACCAAGTCAATTGGGTTTTCAGGCTAGCATGAGAGAGATTTGCATATAATGGCATGCAAATCTGCTCCAGGCATATTCATTAGGGTTATCCTGAAAACCCAATTAGCCTGGTGGTCCTCCAGGACAGGGTTGGGGACCACTGCCTTAATAAATTCATGTAGACCATTCTTTGCTCCCTTGGGAGAGTGCTATAAAAAAAATAAAATAAATAACTTGAAACTAATTTGATCTTAAAAGTAGATTCAAGAAATTATCTAAGGGTGCAGCTCAAAAATTTGTGGAGTCATTTTCCATGTTCTTTACAGGAATGTTGATTTGTTAGGAGGCTATTTTGGCATTTATGGGACAAATCAATAAAATAGCGCCCCCTTCAGAAAGAGCACACCCTTTTCTTAAACGCACATACTATTCAATGAAAGGGTGCACTATTTGCAATTTCATGTGTCATTAATAGTGGGCAGGCCTTCTTTGATTTGCCAGGATACACTGGAAGGCATAGTTTGAGTATGGTGAAGATGGGCTAGGACAGGGGTAGGGAACTCCGGTCCTCGAGAGCCGTATTCCAGTCGGGTTTTCAGGATTTCCTCAATGAATATGCATTGAAAGCAGTGCATGCAAATAGATCTCATGCATATTCATTGGGGAAATCCTGAAAACCTGACTGGAATACGGCTCTCGAGGACCGGAGTTCCCTACCCCTGGGCTAGGAGGATGATGGTAAACTGGCAATGAGCTGGGACTAGGGAGGAAGAGAAACTGGTGGGACTTGCAATACTTCCCCTAACATTTCTTTTGCCCACATGTCCTCTCTGTGTGCACCAACTGCTATGCTCTACATTTAAATACATCCTGGGCAGTTGTGTCCGTAACCCACCATGCTTTATTTTCCTTTTTATGGACTTTACATTACATTACTGACTTCTATTCCACCCGTACCTTGCAGTTCTGGGCGGATTACAAAAGAGGCATCTGGACATTTCCAGGAGAATTACAAGACGATTGAGGAATTACAGTTTTGGGAAAGGGATACAGCAAGGAAAATTGGGCTATTCTAGTAGATTTACAATTTGGGGAGCTGTACAAGTAGGAGGTAGTGCAGATCCAGTATATATACAGTGTGAGAAGCAGTTGACATGCTTGAGGCTTTGAGGGGTAGGATAACTGGGGAAGGGGAGAGGTTGAGGGAATTAAACGGAGGAGAATCCAAGGTTAGAGTTAAGACATCTGGATAAATTTTTTGAATAGTTGGGTTTTGATTTCTTTACGAAACGATTTGAAGTCACTTGTTGTTATCAGCAGGTTGGAGATGGTAGGGTCCAGTTTCGCTGCTTGCATCGCTAGTAGACTGTCAAACATCTTCTTGCGCTGGGTGCCTTTGAGTGGGGGGTAGGTGAATGGAGTCTTAGATCTCCTAAGAGAAGGTTGTGTGTTATTTTGCAAGGAATGCTGGGCTTCTGAAAAACATTTTAAGATAGCATCTGATGGTTTGGAAAATAACCTTCTGCTGGAAATGGTCATATAGAAACATAGAAAAATGACAGCAGAAAAGGGCCAAAGCCCATTAAGTCTGTCCACTCTAGTGACCCTTCTCCTTGATTTTGCTCACCACCCCCTGCCTTTACATCATTAGAGATCCTACAAGAATATCCCATTTATTTTTGAAATCTGCCACGCTGTTGGCCTCAATCACCTGCCGTGGGGAGTTCATTCCAATGATCGACCATCCTCTCGGTGAAGAAATACTTTCTGGAGTCACCATGAAATTTCCCTCACCTGATTTTTAGCGGATGCCCTCTGGTGGACGAAGGTCCCATAAGACAGAAGATATCCTCTTCCACCTCGATACGGCCCGTGATATATTTAAATGTCTCAATCATGTCCCCTCTCTCTCTTCATTCTTCAAGTGAGTACAGCTGCAATTTATTCAGCCTTACTTCATACGGGAGATCCTTAAGCCCTGAGACCCCCCCATCCTGGTGGCCATCCGCTGAACTGACTCAATTCTCAGCACATCTTTCCGGTAATGTGGTCTCCAGAATTGAACACAATATTCCAAATGAGGTCTCACCATGGATCTGTATAGTGGCATTATGACTTCTGGCATCCTGCTGATAAAACCTCTACGGATACAACCCATCATTTGCCTTGCCTTGGAAGAAGCCTTTTCCACTTGATTGGCAGTTTTCATGTCATCACTAATGATTACTCCTAAATCCCATTCTTCCGTGGTCCTAGCTAAGATCTCACCATTTAACATGTAAGTCCTGCACAGATTTCTTTTACCCAGGTGCATTACTTTACATTTTTTAGCATTGAAGTTCAGCTGCCAAGTCAATGACCATTGTTCCAATAGTAGTAGGTCCTGCATCATACTGTCAGGCATAGTGCTTTTACCTACTATGTTGCACAGTAGTCGGCGTCGGCGAACAATGATATTTTTCCTCTGAGCCCTTGGGTAATATCACTTATGAATATGTTGAATAGGATTGGACCCAAGACTGAGCCTTGTGGCACTCCACTGGTCACATCCGATGTTTTGGATGGGGTACCATTTACCATCGCCCTCTGAAGTCTACCGCTCAGCCAATCCTTAACTCATGCAGCTAGTGTTTCCCCTAATCCCAGCGATTTCAGCTTCTTCAATAACCTGCGGTGTGGGACGCTATCAAAAGCTTTGCTGAAGTCCAAATACACTACGTCCAGGGACTCCCCAGCATCTAGTTGTCTTGTTACCCAGTCAAAGAAGCTAATCAGATTTGATTGGCAGGACCTGCCCTTGGTAAATCCATGTTGATGAGGATCACGTAGATCTTCCTCATCCAGGATTGTATCAAGTTTCTGTTTGATCAGTGTTTCCATGAGTTTGCATACTATGGATGTGAGACTCACCGGTCTGTAATTCGCCGTCTCTGTCCTGCAGCCCTTTTTGTGGAGTGGAATAACGTTAGCTGTTTTCCAGTCCAAGGGGATTCTTCCCGTGCTTAGGGAGAGATTGAAGAGCACAGATAATGGTTCCGCCAGGACTTCACTCAACTCTCTGAGCACCCTGGGGTGTAGGTTGTCTGGTCCCATGGCTTTGTTTATTTTGAGTCTTGAATGTTCACAGTAAACGCTACTGGGCGTAAACTTGAAGTCTTGAAATGGGTCTTTCTGGCTTTCCCTTGTCCGTAAAAGTGGACCGGATCCCGGCGCCTCACAGGTGAAGACCGAGCAGAAGTATTCATTTAGTAGTTCGGCCTTAGTGGAATCCGATTCTGCATAATTCCCGTCCGATTTCCTGAGTCGTTCTATCCCATCTTTGTTTCTTTTCCTGTCACTAATATACCTAAAGAAGGATTTATCCCTTTTCTTAATGTTCCGCGCTAGATTCTCCTCTATTCAGAGCTTGGCCTCTCTGACTGCCTTCTTGACAGCTTTAGACCTGTCCAGATAGTCTTCTTTTGCCTCCTGCTTTCCTAAATGTTTGTAGGCAATAAATGCTTTTTTCTTCTCCTTAATGAGGTCCGAAATTTCAGTACTGAACCACTGGGGTCTTTTGTTTCTCTGACTTTTGCTGACTGTTTTTACGTAGCGATTTGTTGCTTCATGCAGGGTGGATTTCAGAGTCGACCATGTTGTCAGTTTGTGCTTGGTTTTGCAGCTCCCGATGGAGCTGCTTCTGGTTGATGTTTATTTAATTTATAGGAATAATACTAATAACCTCTAACTGAGTTCTTGATTTTATCTCAGGGTATTTCCAAAATATCATTAATTACCAGGAAATGCCCTACCCAAAAGATCAGTGTTATTTGCAAAAGACATGTATACTTCCTTATTCTCTTTAGCTAACTGCATGAATAAATCAGAGATTGTACCTCGTTGCATTAAAAACCCAGAATTGTTTTGTCATCTAACATATATTAAACAGCCATTTACAAGCAGTGGTTATACTTATTTCTCAAAATGGCTGCATGGTGTGACCTATCTGTTTCTGCTTCTTTTCACCCATCATTCACTGCTTTATATGTCTCATGCAAAACACTCATAACTCACTTGCTCCTGACCTTTCATTATGTGAAACAGAGAAATGAATGAGCAATTCAATTAAGCAAATGTCTATGTACTTTCAATATAGAACCAAATGTATCCACCAGGGAAACAGAAAATAGCTGCTACATTGGATTAAAATCAAGGGTATCGCATTGGTTTATATGAGGGATCTTCAAAAGGTTTCTGCACTTTTATTTTTTTTAAACACTGTTTATTAAATATCTCAAAAGCAAATGACATCACTTTTCCATATAGTCACCCTGTTGCCTGACTAACTAGTCACATGACATTCTATGACACGACCCCCCTTACCACTTCTCCCGCCCCAACCACTTCCTGTGAAATTAATGAAAATGCATAAACTTTTTGAAGAACTCTCATACAATGCAATCATTTAGAAGAAAAATTCACTGTAAATATTTGTTGTTGCTTATAAGGTTGTTTATTTTGCCTCTTTCCCTTGTCAATGCAAGAATTTGCTTGGCATTTAATTTGCAAGCTTAACCCCCCTCCCCCCTTTTGATAGAGGTTTCTACCACGGCCCAAAGCGTTAAATGCTCCGAAGCAGTGTTGGAGCATTTAGTGCGGGCTGCAGTAGAAACCTCTACCATGACTTAGTAAAAGGGGGGTTAGATAGCCTTAATGGTGTGCACAAGCATTCCATCCCCCCTTTTACAAAACCATAGTGCAGTTTTTAGCACCGGTCACAGCTGTAACAGCTCTGACACTTAGAGAAATTCTATGTGCATCGGAGCTGTTAACGCACAGCTGGTGCTAAAAAACATGCTATGGTTTTGCAAAAAGGGGGGGATTATTATTCATTGCCTTCTGCAAGGCCTATGGCTTAAAATGAACCCTGTGACAATAATACTGCCCTATTACTCTGGAATGCCCTTCCCTCTAATCTCTGCCTTCAAACTTTCCTTTCAGAGATTCAAGGTGGCTTTAAAATCCTGTCTTTTTTTTTCAAGAGGCTTTTGGCAATGGAAGCAGGGGCAGTTCATCTTTTTACCCAGGATGCACTGATAGGATTCCTATGCTGTGAATGTTCTGTTCCGTTTATTTGATATACCACAAATGTAAATCTATGCGGTTTACAAAGTATAAAAACTGGGGAAGGCAAGCGAGTTTATCTCAAATGCATTTTCTTACCTAAGGTTTAGAAAATCAATGAAAACTTATCTTTTTGATAAATTTGTCTGACTCTATTTCCATGTTGACGAATTTCAGAATGGTTTTTTTTGTAATATTTCCATGCTGATGTATTTCTAAATGCTTTTGTAATATCGCTGTTTGCATACAGCCTCTTCCTTTGTAAACCGCTTTAAACTGTTTATGGTAGCGCGGTATATAAAAATAAAGTTATTATTCTTATTAATGTGTGTGTTTCCTTCATGATCTCTGGTGTGATTGTTTTATATCTCGTTTCTATCTTAGATGGTATTCATTTCTTTCTTTCTTTTTTTTTAAACTTATTTGTAAGCCACATTGTTTTGCTTTGGGAAGGCAGTATATTAAGCGTAATAAACCATAAATACATGTTAACAGGAAATACTGTTTAATGGAAGGGGAGAGGGGAATGCCTAGAATGCCTTCCCATGGGACAGATTCAAAACGAATGCTAGGAAGTTCTTCTTTACCCAACTTGTGGTGGACACCTGGAATGCGCTTCCAGAGGGCGTAATAGGGCAGAGTACGGTACTGGGGTTCAAGAAAGGATTGGACAATTTCCTGCTGGAAAAGGGGATAGAGGGGTATAGATAGAGGATTACTGCACAGGTCCTGGACCTGTTGGGCCGCCGCGTGAGCGGACTGCTGGGCACGATGGACCTCAGGTCTGACCCAGCAGAGGCATTGCATATGTTCTTATGACTCTTGGACTCTTCTATAATTCTGTCTGACATTTGTGTTCTGAATTATGGGCTCCTTTTATGAAGCCGCGTTAGCGGCTTCAGCGTGCGTGATGTTTCATCACGCGGTAACCCTCGTGCTAGCCTAAAAACTACCATCTGCTCAAGAGGAGGTGATAGTGGCTAGCGCGGCCGGTGGTTTAGCGTGCGGTATTACATGCGTTAAACCGCTATCGCGCCTTCGTAAAAGGAGCCCTATGTGTTAGTTGGATGATTATATATGTTATGTTTATTTATGTCTTCTTGTATCCCACCTTGGACTAAGGCAGTTTATATATAATTTTTTTAGAAAAATATTTTACAGGTGCTTTATTGATGTGGAATGCTTTTTAGTAGAGAGCCATCCAGTTGCCATTCCATTTATTTGAACAAAAAAACCTGAAGAATAAAAAGAGACACCTTCGATTGCAAATTAAAACATAGACACAAGCTGAAAAGATGAGTTTAAATAGGTAACAACACATTATAACTTAAGAACATAAGAATCACCTCTGCTGAGTCAGACCATAGGTCCATCGTGCCCAGCAGTCCGCCCCCCAGGTCAGTGACCTATGTGATCCTTTACTTAAGACATTTTATCCTATATAGTACTTGTGACAGACATGTTTTTGTAGAATAGAAGCTGAAGTGTGGCACTTTAATCTTTATGTTCAGCAGTTCATCAAGCTTATTCTGGATCTCTCTTTATACTGTATTACGCAGTTCTTTTCTAGATTTTGTTCCATCTAATTGCACCACATCAACACTGAGATCTTCCATTATCTTCTTATGTTTAATATACAAGGGCTAGACATGACCATCAAACGGTCCAGGTGGATCAGAAACAGTGTAGTTTCTTGAACTTCTCTTTTTGCATTCTTCATAGGGAATAGAAAGAAAGTAACGTTGGTTGAATATATCAATTAGTGGCTTGTAGATGTACAAAAGAAAACCTTCCACAATAAGAATGTGAATAGTTTCCTCTGGAGTTTATATATTTTAAGAAATGAAATGAAAATGATGGAACTCAGGAATGTGTGGGATAAACATAGAGGATCACTGTATAGAAAAAGGATGGAATCCAATTAAAACAGTACTTAAATGGCCTCATAACCGTAGTGAGCTTTGATGACAGCTTCAGAGGTTGCGAAGTAAGACCACTGCCAGGCACACTTCTACAGCCTGGGCGCCATAGATGGCACAAAATAAAAAGACAGACCAGGATCATGGCTGGAGCAGACTTCAACAGCAATTCTAGCAGCTGGGAAGTAGGATTTGTGCAAGGACATCCAAAAGTCAGGTCGGGAAAATGACCATTTTTGAAACTGCAAGAAATCTATCTTTTAATTTGAAAATGACCTATCTAGACGTTCTGGCCCTTAGGATGATCTCAGGGCTCAAGGGTCTCTTGTATGAAGAGAGACTGAACAAATTGCAGCTCTACACTCTCGAGGAACGTAGGGAGAGGGGAGACATGATCGAAACATTTAAGTACCTCACGGGACGTGTCGAAGTGGAAGATGATATTTTCTTTCTCAAGGGACCCTCGGCCACAAGAGGGCACCCGCTCAAACTCAGGGGCGGAAAATTTCATGGCGACACCAGAAAGTATTTCTTCACAGAGAGAGTGGTTGATCATTGGAACAAGCTTCCAGTGCAGGTGATCGAGGCAGACAGCGTGCCAGACTTTAAGAATAAATGGGATACCCATGTGGGATCCCTACGAGGGTCAAGATAAGGAAATTGGGTCATTAGGGCATAGACAGGGGGTGGGTAAGCAGAGTGGGCAGACTTGATGGGCTGTAGCCCTTTTCTGCCGTCATCTTCTATGTTTCTATGTTTATCCTTTATGGCCATTTTCAAAAATCAAAACATCCAAAACAAGCCCATTTGGATGTGGGAGAGGCTAGCATTTTACTGGATTGGCCATATAGACATGCCAATAGAGCAATGGGGCCCCTTAAGGTAGGGTTACCATTTATTTATTTGTTTATATACCACTTATAGCCTAAGGGCTCCTTTCAAAAAGGTGCATTAAGCGTTTTAGCATGCGTTAAATATTAGCACGTGCTAACCGTGTGCTAAACGCTAATGCACGCATGCTAGTCTATAGACGTGCTAGTGGTTAGCATGTCCATATATTTAGCATGCACTAAATTGCATAGCGCACCTTAGTAAAACAGGGGTTAAGTGGTTTACATTCAAGTACTCAAGCATTTTTCCCTATCTGTCCTGGTGGCCTCACATTCTACCTAACATACCTGTGGCAATGAGGGATTAAGTGACTTGCCTAGGATCACAAGGAGCAGTGTGCAGCTCTAATCACAGCACCACACATGGATGGATGGATTGAAATATCCGGGTTTCATTTCCACTGAAAGCAATGGAAGTAAAACCCGGATGTCTCAATCTGTCCTCCTTTTTCTAGTCATATGGTAACCTTACCTTAAGGGGCATTGCTGTGAATGTCACATAAAGGGTGGCAGGTACATATTTCACCCAAAACCTCCTTATAGTGTACGGTGAGTCCTCCAAAACTCCCCCAAAATCTACTATACCCACCTGTGTACCAACTCAATAGCCCTTATGGCTGCAGGTATCACCTATATGGCACAGTAGGTTTGAGGTCAGTTTTTGTGCCCTCACTTGTTCCACTATAAATATAGTGGATGGGGGGAGGGAGGATATGGGCCTAGATCCCCCTCTCTATGGTTCATTACACTGCCCACCAGGCTATTCCAGATACCTGCTTGCAACTCTTCTAGAATTTCTCATAATATCTGCAGCAGTCATAGATGCTCGTATATGCTGTTTCTTTCACAACCTTTTTGGGGGGAGGGGGTCAGTGACCACTGGGGGAGTGTGGGAAGCTCATGCTTTCATGTATCCAATGGTTATCTTGGCAGTTTGGGTACCTTTTTGTCCCTTACGTGCTTTTAAAACAGGTCTAACTCCAAACATCTAAATGACGCCCTGGACCTCTTCAAAAAGGTTTCATTATCGCTGCAAAATGTCCAAGTCCTAAGGCCACCCTAATTCTGCCCAAAAGATGCCTCTAGCATGCCCCCTTAAGATTTAGACATACTGAAGGAAAAAGAATCTGCAAGACATCTAAAAAGTCAGTTTTGAAAATCAGCACTTGGATGTTTTTGCAATTAAAATGAAAGGTGCCCCATAGTATACCAGTGTTTAATTATGAAGAAGTAGAACCTGTGCAAAGTGCCAGGGTTCAACTCTGGCCATCTTGTTGGGCATTTAGGATGGACCATGGAGGTCTTCACCTGCCATCATTTACTATGTTTTACTTTCAGCTATTGACCTGTTATAAGCAGGTGCATCTATTTTTTAGTGCACTAACATGGCTTTGTGCTAATATTCTATAATGTCTTAGGCACGCCCTGAAACCATTATAGAATTGATGCTAATCATGCCTAATTGATAGCATCTAATTGACTGCTGATGACTCATTTATTTATTAGTTCAGGATCACACTCAAAATTTGGTGTGCAAATTTGAGCGACCTTTATAGAATTCAAAAGGTATATCCCGCGTAGGAAAACTAGGAACATCCCTCCCCTTTAGAACCACAGAACTCTGGAACAACCTCACATCCCCGCTCAGAATTTCAAACTCCTTCCAATCCTTCCGCAAACACCTGAAAACTTGGCTCTTTTCAAAAATCTAACACTTCCCGCTTTTTGGTACCCTGTCCCTCTTTATCTTCCGAGCTCCTTTCCTATAACCCTTCATTGTAGCTCCTTTTCAACCTAACCCTGTAAACCGGGCCGAGCTCTATGCTTGTGGAGATGGCGCGGTAAACAAACCTAAGGTTTAGTTTAGTTTAGTTTAGAATTCAACAGTATGTGGTTAAGGGTAACACTGAACAATCCACTGAGCCTCTCCTTCCTGCTTAATCTACTCTGAATATCGACCCCTATTTTGTTAAGGAAGTGATGCAAAGGTCATATATAGAAAGATATTATTGGTATGTGGAATATCATGTGATCAAACAGGAGCTTGTTTAACCTTGCACAGTTCTGCCACATAAAGGATTGTTAGTCTGCAATGGTCTCTGCCTTAGTCAGCACTAAAATGTCATTCTAAAAAAATGAAGATGTTATCATCACATGAAAATATAGTTTGTTGATAAATTACATTTTTTTAAAAAAATAAATCTTTATTAGTTTCAAAAACAAAGTGCAATGGAACAAATGATACAATATTCAGCACTTATATCTAACAAATAATAATATAATTACATATCACCTCCCCCTTTCCCTCCCTCCCACCCTCCCTCGATGTGTGTAAAATTAATTCAGCAATCAAAGGCTTATACTAGAGATCAATCCTTTACAAACTTTGCTAATGGACCCTAAATCTCTTTAATTTTGTTATAGTGGCCCAATTGTTCCGAGTGCATTCGCTCATATTTATAAACTTGGCATAAGGTTTCCCACCAAAAGCTATCATTTAGTCTATCCCAATTTTTCCAGCTATTTGTAATTAGCTGCATAGCTACTCTTGTCATAATCAAAAGTAATCTATTCTTACTTGCATTAATTGGACTCTTGGGTTTTAACAGAGTCCCGAATAACACTATGGGGTCCTTTTATCAAGCCGCGCTAGCAGAGTTAGCGCGGACATTTAGGGGTAAATTCTCTATTAGTACGTCTAACTTAGGCGTGCTTTAGACGTCCGGGAAACGCAAGTATCAATCAAATGGTACTTAGGCGTGCGGTAGACGTCCCTACAACCTCTTCGCGCAAAATAGACGCAGGTTTCTGAAACGTCATTAAGACGTCTCCAATGGACCCGTGATAGACGTGGGTACGGTTTTTGTGTTTTTTTTAAATTATACTTTATTTATACTCTTTATTATCACTCATTCAGCATTGTAAATATAGGATGATGAAAAACAGTATACCATTTTGTAAACTATATATTAGTTAATCTAGCAATATCAGTGAGGTATGCCATGTTTAAAAGGAGAAATATAAGATGAGTTGAACTCAAATTCTTAGCATAGAAGGGGGAAAAGTTTATTTTTCTGCTACACAGCAAAGCTATACAGTAATGTTATATTCAACTCCTATAAGAAGTGGAAAGCATCATCAAAGTGCACCTGGAAGGTAGATATGCCACAAGTAAAATACAGGCTGGGATTTGAACCCTCAAAGCCCGGAAGATTGGTAGAAAGTGCCTTTCCTCACTGAGCTACAGCTCCAATACCTCTGGCTCCCTTGTCATATCATATCTTAGTGAAGTGCTAAGGGAAAAGGAGTTTAGCTATAATGTCATAGTAGGCTGAGATAAAAGAGTGGTAGCTCAATGGTTAAAAGCGCTGCTTTCACTGAGCCCCAAACCGATATTCCCAAGTGTGCTTGAATACATGTGAGGTGAAGCTCCATTTTTCTCACACGCTAATCTTCATTCTAAGCACTGTACTAATGCATAAATGACTGTAAGTAATCTGTTCCGTTTAGGCGTCATACCGGAAAAGTGGTGTTTTTTTGCCCTTGCCGATCAGCGTCATTTGTGCTGCAATTTTTTAATACATAGTTGATATTTGTTTTCTACTTGAAAGCCTTCCAAATCTTTAGGCATTCCTTTGTTTAAACTTATTTGAGTTCATCCTGATATGATCGCTAATGAGCATAGACAGCTCAGTCAAGTATGATATGAACGGGTGGTGAGATGGACCTTAGTAGAAGCAACTGTAGCTCTATGTGTTAGGCGCCAGCCTGTGCTCCTAACATCCAGAGGTTGTGAGTGCTACACCCAGCACATCTTTTAATTGTGGCATACTACTTTGAAGGTGCAGATTGATGAGGTCACAATGAGGTCAGTTTTGTGCAACTGAAGACCTCCATTTTGCAATGAGGGAAGCTGAATGTTAAGGTGTGTATCTGTTTATTCTCTTTTTAAGTGCTGATAATGTGTGCTGTTTTTTCTTTGCTTTCAAAAGAGAGCCGATTGCAGTGCTGTTTGTTGAGAAAAAAAAGGGGATTGTAAAAGCCATGTGTAAATTATATTATTGTTTGGGCAGAAATGTGGTTTGTTATCCATGCAATATAATGTGTTCCATTGGTATGGTGTCATTATATTTATTAGGACAGAGAAAAGATGAAAATTACCTATTCAAACTCACTATTGGAATTATTGATGAAAAAACACAGCGGACGTCTGCCTCGCGTCTAACAAAGAGCCGCAATTACGATAGTTGAAACGGCATTGAAATCCAAGTTAGACCAGGGTTTCTTACGTCTACATAATACATGATATTTAGACGCGGTTCCTCGCACAGGCAGCGCTCATCTAGCGTCCCCATTTGGCACGTCCATGGAACGCCCACGGAACGCCCACGTCCAGAGCTGGAGACGGGACTATGCTTTCTATAGACGTCAGTTCGTCAACTACCTCATAGGGACGTCTATGTGTCGTTAATTTCCCAATTAACATTAATTAAGACCCTTAACTCCGTAATTATTCACTTACATCGGACGTCCAAAGCACGCCTAAGTTAAACGCAGTAATAGAGAATTTACCCCTTAGAGTATAGATAGAAGAAAAAGGGGGATCATAGGGCTATGTCAAGGAACACCGGACAGGTCATAAACCTGCAGGGCCGCCGCGGGTGCGGACTGCTGGGTGCGATGGACCTCTGGTCTGACCCAGCGGAGGCAACTTCTTTTTTTTTTTTTTTTTTATTTATTTATGGAATTTTACAATATTACCAAGCATATACATCTTGTACAGTAAAGTGAGATCAAACAACATACTAAACTAAATTTCCAAAATTAAAATATACCACAATCATAATTCAGTTGAAAATAAAAATAGATAAATAAGGTAATAATGATCTAGCTGATCACACACTAGTCCTCCATATATTGGATCCAAGATTTAAAGAGTAGGACAAATATAAATCAAATTAATTAAAAGAAAATCCATGTCTTACTACAGTGAGGGGAGCTAACCTTCCATGGGCGCTGTTATTCCTTTTTCAAGACGTTTCGCTGAGAGAAAACTAATCAGTTGAGACGGTTCTGTAAAAATATACTTCAATGATAAATATCTAACCACACATTTACATGGATATCTCAGAAAGAAAATACCCCCTATTTGAGTCACTCCAGGTTTTAAAAGTAGAAATTCTTTCCTTCTTTTTTGAGTCTCTCTGGAGACATCGGGGAAAATCTGAATATGGTGTCCCAGGAAGTCTTTGGACCTATTTTTAAAGAAAAGTTTTAATATCCAATCCTTGTCTGGAGCCAAAGCAACAGACAACAAGAGAGTGGCTGGAACAGCCAATTCTCTATCCGATTGTTCCAGTGTTGCGGAAATGTCCAATGATCTCTCCCGGGGTTCCTCAATTTTTCCTTCTTCTTTGGATTGGGGCTTGGCAGGAAGGTAATACACTCTTGTAAGAGGAGGTAAGGAGCTTTCAGGAATTTCCAATATTTCCATAAAATACCTTTTCACCATTTCTCTAGGAGAAGTTGACAAGATCTTTGGAAAATTTATAAATCTCAAATTAGCGGAGGCAACTTCTTATGTCTTATGTACTTATGAGGCATAGAAAGATATAGATGACTAAAAATTACGCCAGGTGTACATCTGGTAGGGCCTCCGCGTGTGCGGATCGCCGGACTAGATGGACCGAAGGTCTGATCCGGAGATGGCGCTTCTTATGTTCTTATGACATTTCATCATGCGCTAACCCCCATGGCCGGCTAAAAATCTAATGCTTGCTCAATGCAGGCGTTAGCAGCTAGCGCAGCAGGTGGTTTAACGCGTGGTATTACGCGCGTTAAACCCCCCTACCACAGCTTGATAAAAGGATCCCTATGTCGTATGACAAAGGAATTGAAACTTCCAATATCATATTGATTTTACCCCATATAGACCTCCAAAAATTTCCTCATTTTCAAAAGTCGCTGCTGTATGAGGATTTTCAGGAGGGAATATTACAATATTTGTAAATTAATTTTAGACAGCAGAACTATGCTGTTAAAAGTCAGCAGCTACCAGAATTTCTAACCTCTAACCTGCCCGCCTAACCTTCTGACAGCAGGCCTCAGACATATAATTGGAAAAATTGGAATAGATTAAATTATAATTTTTGGTGGAACTCCTTATGTCATATTTATAAAATGGAGAGACTTATTGCAATACAACAGGGTTGTTTCAGGAAATTTTAAGATATTTGGGAGCCATTAACAAAGTATTGTAATGATTAGAAAAATCTTGTTTCCCTTAAATTTACAAGTTCAATTATGGGGTGGGAGGGAGGGTATTTTTATTGTTACATGTTGTATAAGTATTGATTATTTGATAGATAAGGGTGGGGAGGGGGGGGAGATAAGAGAATATTATATGTATCATTGTTGATTATTAAGTGATATATTTATGGTTATTTGTATGGATATGTTATCACACTTATTATAAGTTTAAAAATGAATAAAGATTTAATTTAAAAAAAACAACAAAGTACTCCTTCAATAACATTAAGGTGATTAATCAATAATGCAATGGCATCAGCCTTTACTGTAAATTACAACACTTATCCCAAATGGAAGAAGGAGGACCATGCTTTATGTTTTCTGGTCATTCTGCCAAAAGCAATATATCAAAAAGAATTTGTCACCTAAGCCTGATCTTAGGCTGAACCCAATGACCAACAAGGCTGAAACAAATTGTCATGTGGATTGTCTTCTTTCCTGCTTTACAACTAACAGAGTGAAACCAAGCTTCTTGTAAAATTATACCTTTCACTCACTGTTGACAATCATATCCTGACATGCCCTTCCTTACAATTATATAGGAGAGGTTCACATATCTGCTGCAAGAAGAGCCGAGAAAGGAAGAATGATGTGCTAACAAAATGTAGAGGAATATCCTTCATTCTTTATTTCTAACTCATTAAACACAGAAACTTAGGACTCCTTTTACTAAGTTGCGCTAGCATATTTAGCACACGTTGCCCCCCCTGCGCTACGCGGAAAAACTAACGCCAGCTCAATGGATGCATTAGCGTCTGGCGCGCGCTGCATTGGAGCACGCGCTAAAACTGCTAGCGCAGCTTATTAAAAGGAGCCCTTAGTAAAATAGTAAATGATGACAGATAAAAAACAGCATGATCCATCCAGTCTGCCCAGAAAGAAAGCCAGGGTATATACCCGGCCACTCTATACAAGTTACTGGCATTTATATCTGTAGACAACACTCCATATTCCAAGATAGATTGTGAGCCCAAAGGGACAGAGAGGGGAAAATTCTTAAATCATTCTAAAATCCTCTGGGAGAACAGTATGGAAAATGGAATAAATAAATACTACAAGACTGAGATACTTTTCTCCCCTGCCCCAGTCTGTAAATTCATTAAATACAGAATGGATCCTAACACTGCAGAAGTAAAAATGAGGCTTACAGAAGACATTATGCAATCAAAATCATTTTCTATTTCCAAGAATTTGTGCAACACTTACATCCAATACAGAAAAATTATATTGCATCCTGCTGACATATTTTGAATCTCAGTTTAGTGTTGGCCTGTTCCAGTAGCCTTGTTTTATTTTCCACTTTGCTTATCTTGGCTCTGTGTTTCAGTCATACACAGTAGTAAAAAAATACAAAATCCTTCAAAATTAACTGAAGTGAGGCAATGCATTTTTAGGATGACATCACTGTTAAACCAGAAGGTTTTATCCATTGTTGCCTGTGTACATAAGGTCTTCAAAAATGGAAATTAATCTTGACTATATAATTATGCTGTGCTTGCATTCTGCAGCAAACATAATTGCATTCCAAACTGATGACAGTTCTTGAAATAGTAGGGTTAAGGGCATGCAGCTCAGCTACTGACAGCTGGCGCCCAACAGGGGGTATGACTGACTAGGCAGGGATGGGATACCTCACTTCTTGAAGAAGATACAGGGATGATGATGGCTGCACTGCTCATCAAATAAGTAATTTATCCTCATAATCATTGATTATTATCCCTACTCTGAAATCTGTCTCCCAGATAGACATTAAAGATGATAGACTATAGAAGCAGAGTGCAAAATGAATCTCTAATGTTACTAAAAAAAAACCAATAACACTGCACAACAAAGTTTTTGCTTCCTGAACACTGCTGGGTGTTTCTTATAGAATTTTGGGTGCTGATCATGAATATTACATCAAAAATTACCCATCACGTACCATTTCAGAGAAATCTTCAATTTTGTCGTGATTTTTTCTTATATTTGGATGCAAACAATTTTTTCTCCCATAAGTGTCTTATCAACAACGGTTTGTGCCGCCTGGGTATGTCCATGCATAAAATCTAGCCAGGTTGGAAGCTGTTTTATGGAAGATGACATCCTGGGCATGTCTGGGCAGGTCTGAACGAGCTTGCGCTGTCTCACCATGCTATAATGGTGGCTTCCATACACCGATCCTGCTCATTTGGTTAATATAGATAGTCCGTGTGTGTATATAGTATCAGTATAGTAAAGTATAGTAGTATAGTAGCTGTAGCAATATAACAGTAAGTAAGCTTGATGCTATAGACGTTTTGGTGTCGGGCAATATGTCTCGTCGGTGTCGTAACAGCCGCGACACATTCTGCTATATCTGTGGGGAATATACACTTACGCCTCAGAGACGTTCGATGACTGCCCTTGTAAAGAAAGCCTATCATCTGTATTTTGGCTGCAAAATAGGTGATCAAGACAAGCAATGGGCGCCTCACATTTGCTGTGCGACATGTGCTGTTAGTCTGAGAGCCTGGCTCAGAGGTACTCGAAAGACGATGCCATTTGCTGTTCCGATGATATGGCGAGAACAGAAAGACCATGTGACGGACTGTTATTTCTGTTTGACTAATGTGTCTGGTTTCTCTGCCAAAAACAAGAAGTCAATTGAATATCCTAATCTGCCTTCAGCAATGAGACCCATGCCACATGATGACAGTCTTCCAGTTCCGAAACCACCAGAGGATTGGACCTTAGACGAACCAGATGAAGAAACTGCAGTGCAGGGTTCTAACAGTGACATTGACCCGGATTTTGAACCATCCTCATCAGGCGATCCACATCTGATAACACAGTCCGAATTGAACGATTTGGTCAGAGATTTGGGTCTGTCAAAAGCAAAAGCTGAGCTGCTAGGTTCGAGACTGCAGGAATGGTGTTTGCTATCACCAGGTACGAAAATTTCTGTGTTTCGAGACCGGCATCATGATATAACCAAATTTTTTGCACAAGTCGACAGTCTCTGTTTCTGTTGTGACATTGAAGGATTGTTCTCGGTCTTTGGTTGTGATCACAACCCGGAAGAGTGGCGTCTTTTCATTGATTCGTCAATGTTAAGCCTGAAAGCTGTTCTGTTGCACAATGGCAACGTTTATCCTTCAGTACCTGTTGGCTATGCAGCACATATGAAAGAAACATATGAGAATATGGAAATGTTACTAAAGTATGTCCAGTATACCAGGTATAACTGGAATATCTGTGGAGACCTCAAAGTCGTTGCTCTGTTACTAGGACTGCAGCTTGGCTATACAAAGTACTGCTGTTTCATCTGCGAATGGGACAGCCGAGACAGAGAGTCGCACTATTCTAGAAAGAACTGGCCACTCCGTAAAAAGTTAGTTCCAGGACAGAAAAATGTAGCACATGAATCGCTTGTTGACCCGACAAAGATATTTTTGCCTCCTCTTCACATTAAACTGGGACTCATGAAGAATTTTGTGAAAGCAATGAACAAGGAAGGGGAAGGTTTTCGTTATTTAAGACAGATGTTCCCAAGAATAACTGATGCCAAGATCAAAGAGGGTATTTTTGTTGGCCCCCAGATCAGACATGTTATGAGTGACAAGCGATTTGAAGATCTGTTAGTTGGGCCGGAAAAAATTGGCTGGAAAGCCTTGAAAGACGTTGTTGACAATTTTCTGGGCAATTACAGAGCCCCAAACTACATTCAGCTGGTAGACAAACTTCTCAAAGCATACAAGAGAATGAAGTGCAATATGTCACTCAAGATTCATTTCCTCCATTCACACTTGGACTTCTTCCCCGCAAATCTCGGTGCTGTGAGTGACGAGCACGGTGAAAGGTTTCATCAAGACATAGCTACGATGGAGAAACGATACCAGGGCAATTGGAATCCGTCAATGCTTGCCGACTATTGTTGGATGCTACAACGTGATGCACCAGACACTGAATATAAAAGAAACTCGGGAGCAAAACACTTTTAATTCTGTTTCATTTAGTCGCTTGTGCGAAACGTAAACTTGACTATATATTTTATTGTCAGTAAACATAAAAATGTCTATTTCTCATAGTTCTTACGTGATGCAGTAAAACCAAAACCATATTTGAGCATACCAAGTTGGTACCTGTCATAATCACCAAAAACTTTTCAGGAATCAAGACTTAACCAAAAAATTGTTGTGCAGTGTAATGCTTTGTTTCTGAACACAGTAATAAAAGGAAAAATTCAGAATATGATGTAATGAAAATTAATTTGATCATTTTGTGATGCATGCATTGAATTCTGGAGAAAGTACACTATAGGTTACATTCTATATACGTTATGACAATTAAGTTCATGAACTTGCTACCATGCGCTTACGTAGGCAGCACTGTGCAAACAGCTCAGTAAGGTTTCATAATCTTGGTATATCAGTCTCTCATAGCTGTGTTTGTGTCGATGTGTGGTGGTGAAATCGGGAACATGTTAGTCCAAGTTTATGGGGATAATGCCATGAAGAAAATGGCAGTGTACAAATGGATTAAACGTTTTTCTGAGGGGAGAGAAAGCATCCTGAATGTCATCAAAATGTCTTTCTTTCAATATTTCCTTTATCTTTGGGTAAAGAAAAAAGTCATTGGGGGCCAGATCAGACGAGTAGGGAGGGTTTTCCAATACAGTTATTTATTTTCTGGCTAAAAACTCCCTCACAATGTTGTGTGAGTTGGTGCATTGGGTGTCAGGTCAAAAGCGCCCTGGGACAAAGGCGCGGGCAGACAACTGATTGTAACGCGGAGGCGCGCGCTGAAGAAAATGACTGTTTTAAAGGGCTCCGACAGGGGGTGTGGGGGGGGAACCCCCCCCCCACTTTACTTTATACAGATCGCGCCATGTTGTGGGGGCGTTGTGGGGGGTTGTAACCCCCCACATTTTACTGAAAACTTCACTTTTTCTCTAAAAAACAGGGAAACAGTTAAGTTTCCAGTATAATGAGGGCGGTTACAACCCCCCAAACCCCCCACAATGCCGCCGCGATCTGTATTAAGTAAAGTGGGGGGGGGGGTTCCCCAACAAAAACCCCCATCGGAGCCCCTAAAAACACTCTTTTTCTTCAGCGCGCGCTTCCGTCTTGCGCTCAGTTGTTGGTGCATGCCTTTGTCTTCGGCGATTTTGTCTATGAACCGGTGCATTGTTGTGATGCAGGAGCCATGAGTTGTTGGCAAAAAGTTCAGGTCATTTTTGTATTTTTCACGTAGCCTTTTCAGTACTTCCAAATAGTAAACTCGGTTAACTGTTTGTCCATTTGGTACAAATTCATAATGAAAAAAACAAAACACAAACTGCAGACTATGTACAGGATGCAGGCAATGTTTATTGTACCAATAAAAAAATGCAGTGAATATACAACCTTATTACCAACCAGGGGACCCGACACGGTCTGTGTTTCGGATAACACGCCTTCCTCAGGGGTCCATGGTAGATAAGGTATGGGACAAACTGCAATAAAATGTATCAAACGAATGCCTTCCTGAATCAAAGCCTCAAAATCAGAGTGCTACTTATCTACCATGGACCCCTGCAAAAGGCTTGTTATCCGAAACACTGACCATGTCGGGTACCTTGGTTGGTAATAAGGTTGTATATTCACTGCATTTTTTTTATTGGTACAATAAACATTGCCTGCATCCTGTACATAGTCTGCAGTTTTTGTTTTGTTTTTTGCTTGCTGCTTGGTATACTGCAGACCCCGTTGGATTTTTCTTCCTTTGTTGGCGACAAATTCATAATGACCAATCCCTCTGATATGAAAAAAAGATTAGCAACATCGTTTTGACTCTTGATTTGGACTGGCAGAATTTTTTTGGTCGTGGAGAATTGGCCGACTTCCATTGTGTGCTTTGATGCTTTTTTTCAGGGTCGTATTGGTACACCCATGTATTATCATCAGTGATGAACAAAAAGAACAACCAAAAGAACAATAAAAAGAAAAACAAAAAGAAAAACCAACAAGGTCTGCAGTGAAAAGTACAAAAGCAAAACAAAGAAAAACTGCAGACAAATGTACAATGATGCAGGCTAAATTTATTATATCAAATAATTGAGTGCGGTTAACATTATCACCTTAAAACAAACCAAGGGACTCGACACGGTCCGTGTTTCGATCAACACACCTCCATCAGGGTCCCAGGTTGATAAGGTATCGATTCAAACCGCAAACAAAAAAACTTTAGCCTGTGCAAGAAACAATCACTGAACTCCTTATCAACCTGAAGTAAACTTTTAATGTTGCATTATCTTCAGTGGATGCCAGTAGGAAGATATATTATTGCATTGATCTTTAATTTAGAGAGATCCCTGGAAATATGTTCTCTAAGCCGGGAACTCACAGGTCCCAAGACGCTCCTGACCCAGAGACACAGAAATGGCAAAGGCTCATATTCACTTTTTCATCAGTGCTTCAGTATATTGGCCAGCAAACTATCAAACCAAAATAAAAATTACATATTGGTTTGAACTGTACTAAGAAAATCAAAAGTCCTTAGCTGAGTAGATAATTGCAATCAAATATGGCTCTGTTCAAACCATTTTTTGTCAACCGTTTAAAACAAAAATAAAGTTTAACAATATTTGTATTTGAAGTGTTTCCTAGAAAAAAATGTTAGCTTTCATCTTATTTAATGTAATTTTAAAAAATAAATTACCTTTAGACCCACTCAGGGGCCACTAAGTCATTATTAAGGGCTCCTGCAATCTCTGTTTACTGGTAAGGCACTCTTGGTAAGATAGGTGATAACTACCATCTACTGCCATGCAGGAGGCCCTGATTTAACCCCTAGTTAAGTCTTCTGGTCCCCAGTTGGTTGAAAGTGGGGATACTGGGGATGCAGTGTTCACACACGCTATAGCTGTTGCATTCACTCCCAGTCCTTTTGTTTGCAGCTTTCAAGGATTGGAATGAATGCCACTGCCCTAGAGGGAATTTTGGTCACTGCTTAATGGTGACATCTAGTGGTCAGATTCAAATTGCAGGGTTCAAAAAGCAGTCCTAATAACATGGCCTGCAACTCTGAACAAGTTGCTGTAATGGCCAAAAGTTATGTATGGGAAGAGAGGAAGATAAAAAATAAGGGAGAACATCCCTGGGTAGCTGTGAATTAGGGCTTAAGACACTAGATCCTACCCCAGGCTCATAGTGATCTGGAAGTATTAAAGCTCAGGAAGAAATCTTAGGATCCCCTCCCTTCCCCCATAATTTTAAGTTAGAAAGTCATTTTTGAGAGCTCCCATACACATTTTGTGGTATGAAAAGCAAAAGATTAGAACGATGTGCTCTTTAGCTGTGCTGAGAATAAACATTTGAGAAACTGTGAAAGTGTCACTTAATGATGTGGAAACTTTACACTTAACTATTACACTATCTATCAGCCAGATCAACTCTCTCTGGTGCTTCTTTGTAATGTGCTGATTTACTCTGTCACCTTGGATAAGTCTGTAGGTCAGTGCATACAATGCTGGTGGAAAAGAGCAGATGAATTCTTATAATGACAAAAAATGACAGCTTCAGGTCTGCATTTGAAGAGTTAATACAAGTTTTGGTAAAATATTAGACAAGACATAAATATCCCAATGTACAAAGACAAACTGGTGTTATTTTTTCTTTTTTGGTTCTTTTTTGAAACTTTTGGTTTTCTTTTTTCCTATGGAATTTAAAGAAGAACCAAATTGATTAGGCTTGATTATGATATAAACAGGCGTGTTTTCCTACATTTAACTAGATTCAAGTTAAATATAGCACAGTTACTTACCGTAACAGGTGTTATCCAGGGACAGCAGGCAGATATTCTTAACACATGGGTGACGTCACCGACGGAGCCCTCGGTACGGACCTTTTTAACTAGAAGTTTCTAGTTGGCCGCACCGCGCGTGCGCGAGTGCCTTCCCGCCCGACGGAGGAGTGCGTGGTCCCCAGTTAGTATAAGCCAGCTAAGAAGCCAACCTGGGGAGGTGGGTGGGACGTAAGAATATCTGCCTGCTGTCCCTGGATAACACCTGTTACGGTAAGTAACTGTGCTTTATCCCAGGACAAGCAGGCAGCATATTCTTAACACATGGGTGACCTCCAAGCTAACAAAGAGGGAGGTGGGATGGTTGGCCATTAGGAAAATAAATTTTGTAACACAGATTGGCCGAAGTGTCCATCCCGTCTGGAGAACGCATCCAGACAGTAGTGAGTAGTGAACGTGTGAACTGAGGACCAAGTGGCCGCCTTGCAGATTTCCTCGATGGGCGTGGAACGGAGGAAAGCTACAGAAGCAGCCATAGCTCGGACTCTGTGGGCCGTGACAGTTCCTTCCAGTGAGAGACCGGCCCGAGCATAGCAGAAAGCAATACAGGCAGCAAGCCAATTGGAAAGTGTCCGTTTGGAGACAGGACGACCCAAACGGTTGGGATCGAAAGATAAAAACAGCTGAGGGGATGTTCGTTGAGCTCTGGTACGATCAAGGTAGTAAGCAAGGGCACGCTTACAATCCAGCGTGTGCAACGCCTGTTCCCCAGGATGCGAGTGAGGCTTAGGGAAGAAGACGGGCAACACAATGGACTGGTTGAGGTGAAAAGCCGAGACCACCTTGGGAAGGAATTTAGGGTGGGTACGCAGAACAACCTTGTCATGGTGAAAAACAGTGAATGGTGGGTCAGCAACCAGTGCATGCAGTTCGCTAACCCTCCTGGCAGAGGTGATGGCAATTAGGAAGAGCACCTTCCAGGTAAGAAGCCTGAGCGAAGTAGTGGCAAGAGGCTCAAACGGAGGTTTCATGAGTGCTGAGAGAACCACATTGAGGTCCCAGACGACAGGAGGAGGCTTGAGAGGCGGTTTGATATTGAAGAGACCTCTCATAAATCTGGAAACCAGAGGATGAGCCGTGAGGGGTTTTCCGAGAATAGGCTCATGAAATGCAGTGATGGCACTGAGGTGGACTCTGATAGAGGTAGTTTTGAGGCCAGCATTGGACAGCGAGAGCAAATATTCCAATACAGTTTCCACCGCTAAGGAGGTGGGTTCCTGATGATGCCGGAGACACCACGAGGAGAATCTGGTCCATTTCTGATGGTAACATTGGAGGGTGGCCGGCTTCCTGGAGGCGTCCAAGATGAGGCGGACCGGCTGAGATAGGTTCTCTGGAGAGGTCAGCCCGAGAGAAACCAAGCTGTCAGGTGGAGCGAAGACAGATTGGGATGCAGTAGAGACTGATGTTGCTGCGTAAGTAGAGTAGGAAACACAGGAAGGAGAATGGGTTCCCTGGAGCTGAGTTGGAGCAGGAGTGAGAACCAGTGTTGGCGAGGCCACCGAGGTGCGATAAGAATCATGGTGGCGTTGTCCTTGCGGAGTTTGGACAAGGTCCGCAACATCAGAGGAAGTGGAGGGAAGGCATACAGGAACCGATCCCTCCAGTCGAGCAGGAATGCATCCGGAGCCAGACGGTGAGGAGAGAAGAGTCTGGAGCAGAATTGGGGCAGCTGATGGTTGTGAGGTGCTGCAAAGAGGTCCACCTGCGGAGTGCCCCATCGAGCAAAGATGGAGAGCAGAGTCGGAGGGTCCAACGTCCACTCGTGAGGTTGAAGGATGCGGCTGAGATTGTCGGCCAGAGAGTTCTGTTCGCCCTGGATATAGACCGCCCTGAGAAAGAGATTGCGGTCCGTGGCCCAGGTCCAGATGCGCAGAGCCTCCAAGCAAAGGGGGCGAGATCCAGTGCCGCCTTGCTTGTTTATGTAGTACATGGCGACTTGATTGTCTGTGCACATGAGGAGGACTTGAGGGCAGAGAAGATGTTGGAAAGCCTTGAGGGCGTAGAACATGGCTCTGAGTTCCAGGAAATTTATGTGATGACGACGCTCCTGTGGGGTCCAAAGTCCCTGGGTGCGAAGATCTCCCAGGTGAGCTCCCCACGCGTAGGGGGACGCATCTGTGGTGATGATCATAGAGTGGGGGGGGCAGATGAAAAAGTAGACCCCTGGAAAGATTTGAGGAGTTCAACCACCATTGGAGAGATCGCTGAAGAGATGATGTCACAGAGATGGGATGAGAAAGAAGATCCGTAGTCTGTGACCATTGGTTGGCGAGAGTCCACTGAGGTGTGCGAAGGTGGAGACGTGCCAGAGGAAGGACATGCACCGTCGAGGCCATGTGACCCAGGAGGACCATCATCTGTCGGGCAGGAATGGAGGGATGCGTGAGCACCTGACGACAGAGGTGGAGCAGGGTCCGCTGACGATCGGAGGGGAGAAAAGCCCTCATTAGTGTGGTGTCCAGAACTGCTCCAATGAATTGAAGTCGCTGGGTGGGAAGCAGATGCGACTTGGGGTAGTTGATCTCGAACCCCAGGAGGTGGAGGAGAGAGATGGTGTGATGAGTAGCCTGTAGCACAAGTTGAGATGAAGGTGCTTTCACCAACCAATCGTCCAAGTAGGGGAACACCTGGAGGTTGTGAGACCTGAGGAAGGCCGCTACCACTATAAGGCACTTGGTGAAGACCCTGGGTGAGGAAGCGAGGCCGAACGGTAGCACCTTGTACTGATAGTGGTGGTGCAGCACCTGGAACCGCAGGTAGCGGCGAGAATTCTGATTGATGGAGATGTGAGTGTAGGCCTCTTTGAGGTCCAGGGAACATAGCCAGTCGTGTTGAGAAAGAAGAGGGTAGAGCGTGGCAAGGGAGAGCATTCTGAACTTCTCCTTGACCAGACACTTGTTGAGGTCCCTGAGATCGAGAATGGGACGGAGGTCTCCCGTCTTTTTGGGTACGAGGAAGTAGCGGGAGTAGAATCCCTGACCCCTTTGATCTGGAGGTACTTCTTCGATGGCATTGAGAAGGAGGAGAGATTGAACCTCCCTCAGGAGGAGGGGGGTTTGAGATGAGTGCGAAGCAGACTCTACGGGAAGGTTGTCCGGTGGAAGAGTCTGGAAGTTGAGAGAGTAGCCGTGGCGGATGATGTTGAGGACCCACTGGTCCGACGTGATGACTTCCCAACGGCTGGAGAAAATGGTGAGACGACCCCCGATAGGCTGTGGAAGAGGCAGTGAGGGTGGATGACTGGCTATGCCCTGGAGAGAAGAGTCAAAAGGGCTGAGATTGTTTAGCAGGCTGAGAAGGCTTAGAGGGTTGAGTGGCCTGAGATCGAGCCTGAGCATGGTGCTGCTGTTGACGGGGTCGGCGAGATTGTTGGGGAGGCGGATTGAGTGGCCTGGCTGAGAACCTCCGCTGGTAAGATGATTGAGGCCGATAGGGTCGGGCAGGCGGAGCCTTCTTTTTCGGCTTGATCAGGGTGTCCCACCTGGTCTCATGGGCCGAGAGTTTCTGGGTGGTGGAATCCAGTGACTCTCCAAAGAGTTCATCCCCGAGACAGGGGGCGTTGGCCAAACGATCCTGGTGGTTGATGTCCAGGTCGGAGACTCTGAGCCAGGCTAAGCGACGCATGGCTACGGCCATGGCAGAGGCCCGAGAGGTGAGCTCAAAGGAGTCGTATATTGAGCGGACCATATATTTGCGCATTTGGAGAAGACCAGAGATGTGTTGTTGGAATAGCGGGACCTTGCGCTCAGGCAGGTACTTCTGGAGGGCAGACAGTTGCTGGACCAAGTGTTTCAGATAGAAAGAAAAATGGAAGGAATAGTTGTTTGCCCTGTTGGCAAGCATGGCATTCTGGTAAAGCCTCTTGCCAAACTTGTCCATGGTCTTACCTTCTCTGCCAGGAGGGGTAGAGGCATAAACACTGGAGCCCTGAGTCTTTTTTAAGGTGGATTCCACCAGAAGGGACTCATGGGGCAATTGAGATTTGTCGAATCCAGGAATAGGGATGACACGGTAAAGGTTGTCCAGTTTACGGGGGGCTCCCGGTACCGTGAGGGGATTTTCCAAGTTTTTGTAGAACGTTTCCCGTAGGATGTCATGCACGGGAAGCTTGAGGAACTCCTTAGGAGGTTGTTCAAAGTCTAAAGCCTCTAGAAAGGCTTGAGACTTTTTTGAGTCAGATTCTAGGGGAAGAGACAGGGCAGCAGACATTTCTCTCAGAAATTTAGAAAATGAGGACTGCTCTGGTTTAGAGGTGGCATCGGGTGCCGATGGTTCCTCATCAGATGAGGAGGGATCCTCCTCGGTACCGAGAGGAGTTTCCTCCCATAAGTCAGGGTCCCTGACCTCTGGTGCATGTCGAGACACCGGGGTGGAGGGCGCGGTGTGGCGGGTCTTGGACAAAGACTTTCCAGAGCGCACCGAAACGGTACCAGGGGAGGACGATCGGCGTCGATCTCGGTCCCGAGAAGAATGCCGTACCGCCTGGTGCCGAGGAGGATCCAATGTGGCCTGAGAATGAACCACCGGATCGCCATGAAGTTGTTGGGCCGAAAGGATCGGCATGGAGGTGTTCACCGGTACCGAAGGGGTGGACACCGGGGGCTCGGTACGGGGCTCGGGCCGGTCTGGTACCGGAAGGAGCGGTGCCAGGATAGTGGGCAACAGTTGTTCAAGTTGTTTCTTCAACTGCTCCTGGAGTTGAGCCTTTAAGATGGCCGAGATACGGTCATCTAGGGGTGGCATCGGAACCGCTTTCTTTTTCTTCGGTTCCTTGGATGCCGCTCCACGCCCCGGCGATGAGGAGGCCGATGACGAGGCACTCACCGAGATCGGGGCAGAGCGTTTGCGGGACCGGTGCGATGCCGGTAGGGACGGTGTCGCCACCGTAGCTGGAGGGCGCTCGAGGGAAGAGGAAGGCTTCTTAGCCGGCTTACCTGGCGCCAGCGACGCCGATGTGGGGTCGGTCGGTGTCGAGGTCGACGGTGCCGATTTTTGAGGTACCGCCGTTGAAGGTGAGGAGTCCATCGCCGACTCGGTGCCGAAGAGAAGAGTTTGTTGAATTCTTCGGTTTTTAAGGGTTCTCTTTTGAAGAGTGGCACAGCGGGTGCAGGAGTCCGCCCGATGCTCTGGACCCAGACACTGCAAACACCAATTGTGTGGGTCAGTTATGGAGATCGGGCGTGCACACCGCTGGCACTTCTTAAAACCGACCTGCGGGGGCATGAAGGGGAAGATAGCCTCCGCAAAATCGAAGCCCGAGGCCTGTATACTGGCAACAGGCCCCGCCGGGGCAAAAACGAAAGAAAAAAGGCGAAAAAGCAAAGTTTTTTTTGTTTTTTTTTTGCAAATCAAAGAAAAATAACCCGAAGGTAAGAGAGAAAAAATAAGGAAAAAAGCGCGAGCGGGAAGGCAAAAAAAAGTGGTTTCAACGGCCGTTGAAAAAACACACGCGTCTTCTTCGCTCCGCGGAAACGAAGAAACTGGGGACCACGCACTCCTCCGTCGGGCGGGAAGGCACTCGCGCACGCGCGGTGCGGCCAACTAGAAACTTCTAGTTAAAAAGGTCCGTACCGAGGGCTCCGTCGGTGACGTCACCCATGTGTTAAGAATATGCTGCCTGCTTGTCCTGGGATAAACTTTACTACTGTATTACTATGCTTGAAAGGTCACATAATTGTTATATTATAAAGTAGACTCTGTTTTATTGTCCACTTAGGGGGGAATTTATCAAGGGGCGCTAATTCTGTTAGTGCACGCTAATGGATTTAGCACATTCTAACAATGACTGTGCGTTAAACACTAGCCCCCTCTTTTACTAAGGTGCGCTATGCTTTTTAGAGCGTGCTAAACATGCACTAAACGCTAATGCGTGCATGTTATCCTATGGACGCATTAGCAGTTAGCACACACGTTGATTTAGCGCACGCTATATGCACACTAAAACGCTTAACACACCTTAGTAAAAGAGGGCCTTAGATGTCCATAGGAATATAATAGGTGTCTTAGCATTTAGCGTGCACTAATCATTGGTGCATGCTAAATCTCTTAGCGTGCATTAATGGAGTTAGCACCCATTGATGAATTTCCCCCTTACCCTCTAGTGATCACATACACTATATAGGTTGGTATAAGACATAAAATGGCATGCAGATACAAAAAACTCATGGATTTTAACCATGATGGCGTTAGTAAAATGGGGGAATACCTGAGGAAGGAGCTGTGAGGATGAGAGGACATAAGAATAGTGGGAAAAGAGTGGTCCAAGGTGAAAAGAGCTATGAAAGCAGCACCAGATCTTTATCTAAGGAAAGTAAATAATCAAGAGGAAAGGAAAACTGATATGATACACAAAACATGTGGCTGAAAAAATAACAGCAAAGGAGCTAGAGTTTAAGAAGAAAACAAGAAAAGCTGTACCTAAAGAAGCAAAGAAAGGGATGTGGCTAGCAAAAGCACAGGCGGAAGAAAAAATGGCTAGAGATGTAATGATAGGTGATGACTTTTTTCAAGTGAGTTTGAGAAAGGAGGAAGGAAATTGAACTGTAAGACAGAAAGATGCTGAGAAACACTGTAGAGAGCGATAAGGAAAAAAAATACTGTTTTCATAGAAGAAAATCCTAGAGAAGGGCTACAATTGGCTGACAAAGGTATACATAGGAACAGAGTTAATATCATGGAAGAAAGCATTCATAGACAACTAGAAAATCTGAAAGTTGACAAAGCTCTGGGGCCAGATGGAATACATTCTAGGATAATGAGGTAGCTCAGAGAGATCCTGGTAGGGTCCTCTTAATGGTTTATTTGATAGATCCTTGGAGATAGGAGAACCACAGCAAGGTTGGAAACTAGTACATGTAGAACCCATCAGCCTCTCAATTCAGTAGTTGGAAAAATAAGGAAGGCACTGCTGAAGGAAAGGATGGTGAACTTTCTAGAATCCAATATGTTGTAAGATCTGAGACAACACGGTTTTACTAAAGGAAAATTGTGCCAAATGAATCTGATTGATTTCATTGGCTGAATGACCAGAGAACTGGAGTGAAGGCATGCATTAAAAGTAGTCTACTTTTGATGTCTGCAAAACTTTCGATATGGTTTCTCATAGGAGGCCTATGAATAAACTGAGAGGTAAAGTTAGGACTCAAAGCAGTAAGCAGATTGGAAACTGGTTGACTGTCAGATGACAGAAAGTGGTGTTAAATGGAATCCATTTGGAAGAACTAAAGGTGAGCCTCAGGGATCAGTAATGGGGCTGATTCTATTTATTTGTGAGCAACATTGTCGAAGGGTCAGAAGGAATAGTTTGCTTTTTTGCAGATGGCACAAAGATTTGCAATAGAATGGACACCTTGAAAAGAGTAGACAATATGAGAAGTGATCTACCAAAGTTTGAAGAGTGGTCTAAGGTCTGGCAGTTAAACAGTAATGCAAAGAAGTGTAAAGTGATACATTTGGGGTGTAGAAATTCAAAGGAACTGTATGTGATATAGGGAAAGAGTTTGACATACACAGATTACATTGCATTACAGTACATTACATTGGTGTCTTTTATTTCATCAATACCTTGTGGTTCTAGGCAGATTACAATAAGAGGAGAGTCTGGTCATATCCTGAAGATTACAAGATAGCTATTTGGTTGGAACGTGTGGGCTCTGGCGATAGATTGAGGTAACCGGTTATATCATGAGCTTGTCTTGATAAATTTCCTAAATAACATGGTTTGGTTTCTCTTCTGAAGGTTTTGTAGTTTAGTGGTGAGGTCAGCAAATTGGCAAGGTGGTTGTCTAGTTTCGCTGCTTGCATGGCGAGTAGCCCATCATGCATTTTCTTTCACTGCATGCCTTTTATTGGGGGGGTGAGTGAAGAGGGTCTATGTTCTCCTTGGTCTAGATGAGTTGTTCCGAATTAGGCGACTGATTAAGTAGGCTGGTCTGTTGCCATTTAGGGCTTTGTAAAGAATGCAGATTAGATTAGAAGAGGGACCTTAGGGTAATATTGCCTGAGTATCTCAAGGTGGCAAAATATGTGTTAAGGCAGTGGCCAAAGCCAGAAGAATGCTGGGCTGCATAGCAAGAGGCATAACCAGAAGAAATGAGGAGTTAATTTCACTGTACAGGTCACTGGTGAGGATCCACTTGGAATATTGTGTTCAGTTTGTCGCTAAAGACATAAAAAGTCATAAGAACATAAGAATATCCATATTAGGTCAGACCAATGACCCATCTGTCTTGTTTCCACAGTGGTCAATCCAGACCAAAGGTACCTAGCAGAAACCCAAATAGTAGCAACATCCCATGGCACAGGGCAAGCAATGGTCTCCCCCTCCTGTCTGTCTCAAAGCAGACTATGGACATTTCCTCCAAGAAACTGACCAAACTTTTTTTTAACCCTAATGCCTCCTGTTTGTTTTAAAGATAATTCTATGTAATTTCATTGAGTGTTCTTCTCCTACTATCACTACTACTATTAATTATTTCTATAGCACTACCAGATGTACATAATGCTGTACAGTCACAAAGAAGGCAGTCCCTGCTCAAAAGAGCTTACAATCTAAACAGCCAAGACAAACAAACATGATGTCATGGATACAGTTAAGAACATATGAACATAAGAAGTTGCCCCCGCTGAGTCAGACCAGAGGTCCATCTTGCTCAGCGGTCCGCTCCCGCGGCGGCCCATCAGGCCTAGTGCCTGAACAGTGGTCCCTGATTAATTTTGTAACTTACCTCTAATCCCATCCCTATAATCTACCTTTACTCTTATCTGTACCCCTCAATCCCTTTGTCTTCCAAGTACCTAACCAAAGCTTCTTTGAACCCCTGTAGCGTGCTCCTGTTTATCACATCCTCTGGTAGCACGTTCCATGTATCCATCACCCTCTGTGTGAAAAAGAACTTCCTGGCGTGAACGGTTAATCAGCTTGCTCGGTTGGTGGGCAGAGGGGAGTACAGGACAATCAAACCATTGTGACATCACTGATGAGGTTGGCTCTTATTGGTGGAATGAGGCATTATGACATCACAATCTCAGCTCTGCTTCCCAAAGATTGAAACTCTTCACACTACTACTACTACTATTATGAATTATTTCTATAGTGCTACCAGATGCATGCAGCACTGTACAGAGTCGCAAAGAAGACAGTCCCTTCTTGAAAGAGCTTACAATCTAAACAGACAAGACAGACAAGCATGATGTCATGGACAGAGGTAAAAGGAATGGTTAATCTGCTGGCTGGGTTGGTGGGCAGTGGGGAGCAGGGTTATGGATTGAAGGCTAAATCAAAAAGGTGGATTTTCAGTCTGCTTTTATGTTGAATCAACTTTTATTTTCAAACAGAAATCCAATCAACAAACCACCAAAAACATTAAAACTATATACAAAGCAACAGATCCAACATCCTCAACCCTAACCCTTCCCACCCCCAACCCCCCAGATCCAAGAACAAAGAAAAACCACAATGCAGTAGGCTTGGTTCAGTCTGCTTTTAAACAAGGGAAGGGAAGGGAAGGGTTCTTGGTGGACAAACACAGGTCCTCTAGTCTTTGTAATTTTTGAAAGTGGTTCAGAAGAAGGAAACAAAAAATGGTATGAAGTTTGCACAAATAGAGGAAAGGAGGGATAGGGAGATATAATACAGATGTTCAATTACTTGAAAGATATTAATATACAGATCTTTTATCTGCAATAGGGACACAATATAACTACTGCTACTTCTATCAATTCAGTCGTGTCCGACCCTTGGGTACAATAGAACTAGAGGACACAAATTGAGGTTGTAGGGTGGTAGAGTTAGGAGTTAGAGAATGACACGGTGGATGTTACCCATGGCTAGCCGTGAGTAGCCATGGGTAACCCGCCAAAACGGTGGAGGGGGGAAAGGTGCTCACCACAGGTGTGGGGACAAGGCCATCCAGGGCCGCCATCAGGGCAGTACTACCAGTCCTGCATTCAGGGGCCCGGAGCTGACAGGGGGCCCGGGCTCCCCCAGGGTCCTAAGCCACAGTCTAGGGAGGGGGCGGGCCGCCCCAGGTGCACAGGAGAGAGCTGGACGGTGAACCCGCGGAGTTCAATACATCTCGAGCCGCGAGGCTCGTCTTCTATTCCTACCTGCCCTGCCGCTCACATATAGCCGATCGGAAGTGTTCCCCGATGTCAGCGCTGACGTCGGAGGGAGGGCTTAAGCAAAGCCTGCCCTCCGACGTCAGCGCTGACGTCGGAGAATACTTCCGGTCGGCTATTTGTGCGCGATAGGGCAGGCAGGAAACAGAAGACAAGCCTCGCTGCTCGAGCTCCGTTTTGCTGAGAAAATTGCAAAAATGGGCTGGGAGGCAAACGTGGAACACAAAAGGGGGGAGGGAGTGCGTTTTGGACACAAGGCATGAACTTGGGAGAGAGGAAGAGAGGGAAAGAGATGCTGAGGTGGGGGAGGGAATGTGTTTTTGGACACAAGGCATGGACTTGGGAGAGAGGAAGGGAGGGAAAGAGATGCTGAGGTGGGAGAGGGAATGGGTTTTTGGCACAGAAGGCATCGACTTGGGAGAGAGGAAGGGAGGGAAAGAGATGATAGTGTACACAGGGAATAGAAGAAAGGAGAATTTTTGGTCATAGGGAGAGAGTGAGGTACAGATAGTGGCATACCAAGGTGGGGGAGGGTGGGGGGGGGCGGTCCACCCTGCCCCGCCCCGGGTTTATGTCCCATGGGGGTGCACAGCTGGCCACCCTCCAGTGTTCTCCCTAGGCCGGCAAACTGCGGCTCTTTAGCCACTTGAGTGCCACAGCCGCCATCGGGAACAGGCCGGCGCCGAGTTCTCCCTGCTTTTCCTTGTGGGGCCGACCAACTCTTGCCACTCGCGTCAATTCTGACGTCAGAGAGGACGTTCTGGGCCAGCCAATCGCTGCCTGGATGGCCTAGAACGTCCTCTCCGACATTAGAATTGACGTTGGGTGGCGAGAGTTGGTCGGCCCCGCGGGGAAGAGAAGCAGGGCAAACTCGGCGCCGGCCTGTTCTCGATGGCGGCAGTGACAGCCTATTCCCCAGTGGCGGTGGCAGCATTTTCCCAATGGTGGTGGCATAGGGGAGGGCAGGGAGAAAGAAAGAAAGAAAGGGGGGGACAGGAAGCCAGAAAGAAAGAAAGGGGGCAGGGTGAAACAAAGAAAAATGGGGCACGGAGAGAGAGAGAGAAAGACAGACATACAGAACGAAAGAGGGTGTGGAGAGAGAAAGAAAGAAGGGGGCAGGGTGAGAGAGAGAGAAAAACAGACATACAGAAAGAAAGGGGGTATAGAGAGAGAGAAAAAGAAAGAAGGGGCAGGGTGAAACAAAGAAAAAGTTTGGGGAGGGAATGAGGTCTGGAGGAGAGGAAGTGCAACCAGAGACTGATGAAATTACCAAAGGTAGGAAAAATGATTTTATTTTCAATTTAGTGATGAAAATGTGTCTGCTTTGAGAATTTATATATGCTGTCTATATTTTGCACTATGGCCCCTTTTACTAAACCGCAATAGCGTTTTTTAGCGCAGGGAGCCTATGAGCGTTGAGAGCAGCGTGGGCATTCAGCGCAGCTCCCTGCGCTAAAAACCGCTATCGCGTTTTAGTAAAAAGGGAAGGGGAAAATTTGTCTATTTTTGTATAGTTGTTACTGAGGTGACATTGCATAAAGTCTTCTGCCTTGACCTCTTTGAAAACACGCGGAATATAAATGATAATTAACATTTTCTCTGCGTACAGCGTGCTTTGTGTTTTTAAAATTTTATTGTTGGTAGATCATTTTGACTTGGCCACAAAGGTAAGGGGGAGGGAGGGGAGCTGCTGAAAGACATTTAGTAATCCTTGCAGGCTTGACTGTGCAGGGAATTATTTTTGTAAAATCATGTTTTGTTATGTGACTGGCATTATTTAGACTTTAATTTCTATGAATGAATAGAATGAAAATGATATAAATTACTTGCTTGTTTTTATGTGCGTGCGCTGAAGGAAAGTGGAGAGAGAGTGGGCTGAGGACGCTGAAGGGAAATGGGGAAGAGAGAGTGGGGAGAAGACGCTGATTTATAAATTGACAATTGTACAGAATATTGTTTCTTTTTATATTCATCCATAGCTGCATGTTAATGATGTGCTCATATGCACTTATTTATCATCATAACATATACATCATCATTAACATGCAGCTGTGGATGTGTAAGAACAGGCTGAGGAGGATGGATGGGAAGGAAGGAAGGTGCACATATCAATATATCATACATTTTTAACATGCATGATGCAGCTATAAGCAAGCTGAGGAGGATGGGATCATACAGATGTGTATGTTCAGATATGCGCTCAGATGTATAGTTTTTTCTGATATATTTATTAAGCTTACAGTATTTATAAAAACACATTTAATACTTGTTACAAAAAATATTGTGCAATTGTGATCTACTTCTGGCCTACAAAGGTCAAAAGAAATCCTTAACTGAGATTTTACATTCAAAAGTGAATTATAGCTACTAGCACTATTATTTATTAGTTATTTATTATGCAGATGTTTGTTAGTTTGTTATTAGTTCAGTATTAGACATATGTTAGTTTAGAATAGATAGGTATAGATTAGTTTAGGTTAGGTTAGGGCCCTGCTGAAAGAGTCTACCTTGACGTGGTTGCAGGCTTACAAATATTTTGGTCAAAGAGTGCGGCAACAGAGAAAAGTATGTGTGTATTTGGCCCATGGAAGAAGGGGGGGGGGAAAGGGGTGCGTGGGGGGCCCAATAGGATTGCTCAGTAAGGGGCCCAGAAATTTCTGATGGCGGCCCTGAGGCCATCCACCACCCCATCAGAGGAGAAGCTTTTGCTCACACATGCACGCGATGCACGTAAGCTCCGGCAGTTTTCAACATGTACTCTGAAACCTTAAAACGCGCCGAGAAGGTAAGGGAGAGGAAGGGAGATGCACGGACTGCGCGAGGGGTACTGAAGGGCAGTGAGGTGGCAAGAGGGAAGGGTGGATGCTGCGGAGATGTAGACGGGGCGGTGAAGGGGACGATGGGGACATGAAGGGGACGGCGGGGACTGGTGAAATCCTGAAAACCCGACTGGATTGTGGCCCTCGAGGAGGGACTTTGACACCCCTGCTCTAGACCAATGCAGGAAAACCCTCCCACCTTACATGTTTGCAATCTTAGCTCCTTTCTAATTGGGATCCTCAAATCCCAATGGTCAGAGGAATGCAACTTGGGAAGCGCAATACGATACGAAAGACAATCAGTTAGGTATTTGGGGGCCAACCCATGTAGACTTTGATAGACTACCAACAACAACTTATACCTGACTCGAAAATCAATCTTGAATCAATATAGCTAGATGTAGTATTTGGATACATGTTCACCTTTTGTTAATCTAATGTCCTATATGAATTTATAACTTAATTCTGGAAAAGAATCTGAAAGTTAACAGCTTTCGGGTATTGGCACTATGTGACGCTGAGGTTCTCCAACCCTGTATTTAAGCATGATATAAGGATGGATATAATGACACAGTGTTCTGTATGTCAATGTCACTTAGCATAGTATGAAAACTATGTATTGTGTGGCCAAAATTATAGGCAGACTGGATGACCCATAAAAGTCTTCATCTGCCACAATTTACAATATTTCTGTGTTAATGAGCAATAGCTTATGTTTGTAATTGCTGTAACACACTTTAATTTAAGTTACCATGGGGATACATAATAATGAGATACAAGCATATAAATGATGCAAAATATCTAATCATTCTGTAAATTAAATAAACATTGCAATCTGTTTTATGATTTTTCCTTCCTGGAAGCACAGGAACATTAACTTTTGGCTTCACCATCTCAATGAGGGATATTGCAAACTCTATTTCTCCCAAACATCACCCCAATCAGATCGCAGGACAGCGAGAAACTCCAGAGCGACTTGAATCAATTGGAGAAGTGGGCAGATAAATGGCAGATGAATTTTAATGTGGAAAAATGCAAAGTGATGCATTTAGGCAGAAAAAATAAAGATCACAAGTATAGTATGTCAGGTGTAACTCTGGGAAAGATCAACAGGAAAAGGACCTAGGTGTACTGATAGATAGGACCCTGAAACCGTCGGTGCAATGTGCGGCAGCAGCGAAGAAAGCAAATAGAATGCTAGGCATGATAAAGAAGGGAATTATGAGTAGATCAGAGAAAGTTATAATACCGCTCTACAGAGCCATGGTCAGACCATACCTGGAATTCTGCGTCCAGCATTGGTCTCCATACCTAAAGAAGGATATAAAACTGCTAGAGAGGGTGCAGAGACGAGCAACGAAGCTAGTAAAAGGTATGGAGAACTTGGACTACGAGGAACGACTTAGGAGACTGGGGTTGTTCTCCCTTGAGAAGAGGAGACTGCGAGGGGATCTGATCGAGACTTTCAAAATACTGAAAGGATTCGACAAAATGGAGCAGGGGAAACAGTTATTTACAATGTCCAGTGTGGCATGGACAAGAGGACATAGACTGAAGCTGAGGGGGACAGGTCCATGATGAATATCAGGAAGTTCTGCTTCACACAGCGAGTGGTGGACACCTGGAATGCTCTCCCAGAGGAAGTAATTGCAGAATCCACCGTTCTAGGATTTAAGGGTAAACTAGATGCACATCTCCTTAAGAATGGCACAGAGTGAAATGGGTAATGGTAAATTAGATGCACATCTCCCATGAGAAGCATAAGGTGATATGGGGACTAAAACTATGCCAGGGTACACCTGGCGGGGCCTCCGGACTTAATGAACCCAGGGTCTGATCCGGAGATGGCAATTCTTATGTTCTTATGTTCTAACACAACTCCTCCCTAAACATCTCTCCATCCCTCCCCCAAGGACATCCCTCCAGGCACTGTGAATAATACAGCCTGCAGGTTGATAAAGTACACAATCTCCGTTATTCATTTACTGCCGGAGTTACTAACCTGCAGTATTAATGGGCCAATGCTCAGAACCTAACGCTGGCATTAGAGCTGATTAGCCCTGGACTAGCTACAATCCCCCCTCCCCCTTTTACAAAACCATAGCATGGTTTTTAGCGCGGGCTGTGGCGGTAATAGATCTGACGCTCTTTAAGTGTCAGAGCTCTTACCGCCGCAGCCGACGCTAAAAAACACGCTACAATTTTGTAAAAGGGAGGAATGTGTGCACCATAGATTAGCACAAAAATGAAGGGGTTCTGCCCTTACTGCTGAAAACTTAAGGCCAGATCAGAGCTTGCGTTAGGCTGTTTAAAGACAGGATTTTTCCAGGTATCACCCTTGCTGGGTTTGATTGAATTTGGAAGCAGAAGGGAGCTCCGAGAAACTTCTGCGTTCTGGGAGTGAGAAACACACACGTGCAAGTCAAAACAAAGCTGGAAATAAAAGCACACACTGGCACCTGTTTTCTGTGCTTAAGTCTCCAGCTTAAGTCTGTGCTTAAGTCTCCAGCTTATACTTAAAGGTGCAGAGAAACGGTGTCAATGTACACTTCACTCCAAGTTTTCCTGTTTTCCAAGTTTCCAAGTTTTCCTGTACACAAGAACCATGCTTAGTTCAAGTTCAAGTTCACTTTATTTTTGATGAATCGCCTATTTAAAACATTCTAAGCGATGTATATTTAAAAACAGATTATAAGAGAACATTCAATCATATTAGTAAAACATTAAAAACAACAAAACAAATATTTGTTAAATAGTTAAATAATACATTAAAGACAAACATGGAAAGGGGGGAAAAGTTACATATTTTTCTAATGGTGAAGGAAAAAAACATATATTAGGAAAAAACATAAAGTAGGGATGAAAAAACAAAAAAGAGAAGAAATTATTCATTAAAAGCATCATTAAATAAAAAAGTTTTTAAAAGTTTTTTAAAAGAGATAATATCTGTGAGATAATATCTTACTGTGAAACCTTTGTGCATATGCGCTAGTTACGTTCCTCCCCCTTATTTTGTTTCATAGCGTGCATATTATTTGCATACAATTAGTGTTGAGCATCATAAACATCTTCAAACAACTAGTATTAGCGTTTAAACACTTCCACGACATGGCACCTGACTGGGTAGCGAAGAAACTCCCAATATACCACTCGCAGCGTTCCCTCCGTTCGCAACGGGAACTCAGACTTTCCAACCCTCCAGCAAACAGCCTCCATCGGGAGACAGCCCGAAAGCGATCATATTCCTATAGCATACCTAAATTATGGAATCAACTCCCTCCTGCCATTAGGGTAATTGATAACCTACTGACCTTCCGGAAAGCAGTAAAGATGCTTCTTTTCTTGGACCGGATCAATTCTGGTCTCAAACTTTGACAGACCTTGCTTCAACGTACCTTACCTCAGAACACCTGTGCCTGCTAACCAGTTCTTCTACCGTTCACTGCAGATATGTTAACACCTATTCGTGACTCTATGATTTATTTTCTTAGATTCTGCAAAGCATGTGTTCTTAGTCACCTTCTCTATAAATTGCAAGTTATTGATTCTATGGCTTTGTGTTTTGATCCTGTAGCATGTTCTTGACTCTATATTGTATGTATTTCTGTTCCTGAGAACTTTGTGTATTATCCTTGTAACCCGTTCTGAGGTCCTGGGGAGGACGGGCTATAAAAATGAATAAATAAAGCTATTTTTCTGCACTATTCTAGGACACTGCACTATTGTGCCAGCGTTCTGAGCATCAGCCATAAGATACCACAGGTAAGTAGCTCCCAGGGAAACTAAGGTGCAGTATTGTGGTAAAGGCTCGTTTTTAACTGCAGCTTAGTAGCAAGGGGGTGCAAAGGGAGGAGCTAGATGGAATACCTATTTTACAAAAGGTCTGCTACCCCTAATGTCAAAACCTGGTTAGTGGCTACACTTCTGCACTCCCCAGTAAAAAATCTCTTACAATCTGCAGAGTTTTGCTTTGAGGACACTCTACTCCCATTCACCCAAACTATGTCCCTTGGAATGCCTATTTGTAGACCGCCTCAAATTAAATGGCCCAGATAAGGGCCAGCACTGAGCATCTTGGTCTAATTCAGCCAATTCTGACCATTGTTGACTGAATATTGATCAGGTTCTTGCAATCTGTAACTGACTGTGAACCCACAACCTCTGCTGCTGCCCCTTACCTGACAGGGAAATATTCAAAATACTGAAGGGAATAGACTTAGCAGATAAAGACAGATTGTTCAGCCTCTCTAAGGTAAGGAGAACGAGAGGGCACTCTCTAAAGTTGAAAGGGGATAGATTCCGTACAAACGTAAGGAAGTTCTGGAACGCTCTTCCGGAGATTGTTATAGGGGAAAACACCCTCCAGGGATTCAAGACAAAGTTGGACAAGTTCCTGCTAAACTGGAACCTATGCAGGTGAGGCTGGACTCATTTAATTGTTTAAATGGTTTTTAATTGGTTGGAAAGAACAGTGAGAACATTCTTACCTTTAATTCTAACAAACCACAGAAGAGGTTTTGGGGGAATGGAAAATCCTCTTCTTGAAAGCAGAGCCACACAGATCATTAAAGCTGCTGTCATTTTAATCGGCCTCCCAAACTGAAAGAACAAGATAGCCTGGGCTGAACAGAGGAACTGTGTGGCTTTGGTATCTAAACAGACCACCAGCTACAGCTCTCTAGTTTCATTTAACAACAAAGCCTGTACTGGGCAAGAGAAGTTTCGAAAGTGCAAATAAAAATAGAGCCTCTAGCAGTTTCAGCTTCCTGAAAGCAGCAGGCTGCTATGAGGAACGTGAACTCCCCGGGCTTCTTCACACCTCTCGTGTGGCACTGACAGCTCCCTCCCCCGGGCAGCATGGATCCCCAGCCGAACCGCAGGTTCACCAAGGGCCGGATGAAACCGGGTAAAGCAGCAGAACTCAGGCACAGCGCCTCGATGGCAGTGAGGGGCAAGAAGCACCCGGTGAGTGTGTGTGTGGGGGGTGGGGGGAGGGGCTCTGAGGAATATGCAGAGAGCACAGGGTCAAGCTGAAACAGTCAGATGCTGCCCCGCAGGCAACCTCCAGTACTTGTCCTTATTCTAAGCCTAGTCTTTTATTCTACCGTATGGGGCAAATGCTTTGCCAGGGCCCAGGGGTAACAGGAACAAGGAGGAGAATCGGGTAGGAACAGGGAGGAGAATCGGGTAGGAGCAAGGGGGAAACAGGAGGAGAATCGGGTAGGAACAAGGAGGAAACAGGAGGAGAATCGGGTAGGAGCAAGGGGGAAACAGGAGGAGAATCGGGTAGGAACAAGGAGGAAACAGGAGGAGAATCGGGTAGGAGCAAGGGGGAAACAGGAGGAGAATCGGGTAGGAGCAAGGGGGAAACGGGAGGAGAATCGGGTAGGAACAAGGAGGAAACAGGAGGAGAATCGGGTAGGAACAAGGAGGAAACAGGAGGAGAATCGGATAGGAGCAAGGGGGAAACAGGAGGAGAATCGGGTAGGAACAAGGAGGAAACAGGAGGAGAATCGGGTAGGAAACATTTTGCAGTTGCTCTCCGCACTGTAGAACTTACTCTTAAAGCACAAAAGAGGAAATGCAGTGGGTTAGTGGCTCGGAACAATGTTCAACAAATACTAGAGTACTTTCGGAGAATCTCCAGTTGACAGAATGGCGTATTTAAAGAGAAAAGAGTCTTTATCTGTAGACACAGAAGAGCTTGTTTGCATTTTGGTGTCTTTATCTTTACGAATCGCTTATTGCAAACAGCCCTGGAGCATTTATGATTTCGGTTTCTTGCTGCTCCAGCTCTGTTGTTTTAGGGACTTTACATACTATTTCTTGTATTACCAAGTACATGACTGGTGATTTCCAGGGGAAAGCTGATGCAGTGCAGACTTGCTCAGTTTCAGTAGCCTGCATTGACTTGTAGAATGTGTTATGCCCTAAATCAGGGGTGTCCAACCTGCGGCCCGAGGGCCACATGCGGCCCCATGAAGTATTTTGTGCGGCCCCGGTCGAAGGCGATGCAGTATTTTCCTCTGCTGCCCTCGGGTGTTTACCGTCTTGCCGGCTCCTTCCTCTGTCTTGCTGCAGCGTTTGCACGTTTGTGCAGCCTCAGAAAAAAAAAATTTTCAGCCAATGCGGCCCAGGGAAGCTAAAAGTTTGGACACCCCTGCCCTAAATGAATTTCTGCAAAGTCCTAGCTCCATAGATGACCGCAGTCAGGGGCGGGGAGAGAGGAAGGAGTGTTATCTTCCCCCTCCACTGGATTAAAAAAAAAAGAAGAAGAAGAATGCACAAAGATAGGAATACAACAAAAACTTTTTTTTTTTTTAAATGCGTTTACTAGAAAAAAGTCTGTGAATACCTTAGAAGTAGACGTTCAGAGAGAGCTGTTAAAAATCCACAGAGATAAAGTGACCTGTCTTTTAACGTCAGGCTGAGCCATATGAAAACATTAATCAGAAAGGGCATAGAAATATGCTTGTTAGGTGGGCAAATGAATCTGTTTTTGTAGGCTAATCAAGCCTATTTCTAAGCTCATGTACATATGAGAGCAAGAAAGCATGGTCCTTTCTAGATTAAGGCAAAAAGTTATCAATGTGGACTACTGTTAAGGTGCGTTACTTTACTGTCAACCCACTAATCACTCCTAAAATAGGCTAATGCTAGATCAAGAAGGTCTATGCTGGCAATATTTGAAATAGAGACTATGGATCTCAAGTGCCCGCAGATATTTTGCCATTAGAACAAGTCTTGGCTAATAGCCTGCATGCGTGCTATCATCGGTCCAATTGTCTCTTTTTTTCTTAATTTTTGATCTTATTTTTAATTTTATTTTATATGAAGACTTTTGCTGTTACTCTTTCTTGGTTTAGTGCAATTGACATTCCATAGGTTATGCATATATATATGTATATTTGCGATTCAGAAGATTTCTTCTAAAGGCTAAAATACGCCGAGGTTCTTCTAATGGCTAGAATACGCCGAGGTTATACTAAATGAATAATTGCAATCGCATAATGCTCTTTGCTGAAGAAGCTCTTTTTATAAAGTGAGAACGAAACGGAGATCTTCTGTCGTATTACTTCTGGACGGCCGGGTAGAATACTACACCTGAGCTAAGTACCATAGATAAAATCTTAAATAAGAGAGCAAATATATATAGAGAAACATAGAAGATGACGACAGATAAGGGCCATAGCCCATCAGGTCTGCCCACTCTACTGACCTACCCCCAAGTCTACTATCCTAGGGATCCCACTCCTGGTGACAGGTTCCCTTGGCTTAACCCTCTAAGGCAGGGGTGCCCACACTTTTTGGGCTTGCGAGCTACTTTTAAAATGACCAAGTCAAAATGATCTACCAACAATAAAATAAAAAACAATAAAAAACAATAAAAAAACAATAAAAAAAAAATAAACTATTTTAAGTAAAAAGTCATGTAAAAACTGAATATTCATGATATGTCAGCAGCAGCAGAAGCCCAGGGACATTGCCTCTGAATGACAAACTTGATAGGAGTTCTTGCCACCAGCGGAAGAGGGCTTCAACTGGTGGGGCTTAGGCATCCAGGCCAGCCACAGCAAAACTGCACTGCAGCTGGGCAGTGACCTGAGTCCAAAGTCAGATCCATGGTTATGCCACTGCTTTGAGCTAAATGCAAGGAGTGGAAAAGCCATAAATAACCTGGATGAGAGCAGGAGTCCAAAATAAAAACGCTTTATTAAAAACAGTATATATATTTTTAAAAAATGAAGCAGCAAAATCCAGAGTTATGCACGATTGTGCGTATCAACCTGATTTTAATGCAGATTTCCACGATTTATATGGCGCAGCACAAGATATATGGACTCCTGATGAAGGTATATGCTGCCGAAACACAGTCCGTGTTGGGTCCTTAGTGCATCCTTTCATCTGGATTTTACTGCTTCATTTTCTATCTAGTGTTTTTAATGAAGTGATTTTATTTTGGACTCCTGCTCTCATCCTCGTTATTTATGGCTTTTCCACTCCATGCATTTTTTTATTTGACTTGTGTGGTTTGCCACCCCTTTTGTTTTTCTGGACTGCTCTGAACTAACCATTAAGCTGTGCCCCTCTCTAAGCCACGTGGGCTGAAGGAGTCTTCACAAGTGCTGACTTCATCCACCAGCCCACACGGCTCCACTCATTTCAGCAGTGGACAGCTGCAATCTGGAATTTTGTAACTGATGTGTAAGCACATCTCAAAGATTAACGACAAACAGAAGCCGCTTTCAAGCCAAGCACATGCAGCTCCTCTCTGCCGGACTAGCTGAATTAAGAGGCATATTTGAGATAGGTGGGGACACACTGGCTTCCAATCCTTCCTAGACTTCTGAGATTGTCTACCCTAGTCAAATAGGGCTGCTTTAACCACTTATAAGGACAGGGAAAAACTTTTGTGAAAGGGCCTCCTTTTATTTATTTTTTGCCACATTGAAACCCCCCAGTAAATGTTATGTTATATTATGTTAATCAGGTTTTCTATTCTGCCTTTACCTATTCAGTTCAAGGTCAGATAACATTACAAGAGGTTGGGTCAGTTACCCAGGAAGTTACAATGGACAGTTTGACACAGACATTCAATACGACTACTACTATTAATTATTTCTATAGCGCTACCAGACGCACGCAGCGCTGCACAGAGTCACAAAGAAGAAGAAAACAGTCCCTGCTCGAAAGAGCTTACAATCTAAACAGCTAAGACAAACAGGATGTCATGGATACAGTTAAGGGGAACGGTTAATCAGCTGGCTGGGTTGGAGGGCAGAGGAGTAGGGTTAAGGATTGAAGGCTATATCAAAAAGGTGGGTTTCAGTCTGCTTTTAAACACGGAAGGGAAGGGGCTTGATGGACAAACTCGGGTAATTTATTCCAGGTATAGGAGGTGTATTTTCAGGAGGCAGCTAGATGAAAGGAACAAAGTCTGGAATCAGCAGTGGAGGAGAAGGTACAGCTAAGAGTGGTTTATCTGAGGAACACCACCTCTGGGAGGTGTATAAGGAGAGAGAAGCAAAGAGAGATATTGAGGGACAGCAGAATGAACACACTTGTAGGTCAGCAATAAGATCTTGAACTGTATGCGATGGCAGATAGGGAGCCAGTGATGTGACTTAAGGAGAGAGGTGACATGAGCGTAGCGAGGTTGGTAGAAGATATTCGTGCAGCAGAGTTTTGTACAGATTGCAAGGGGGAGAGGCGACACTACGGGATACCAGTTAGAAGTAGAATGCGGTAATCTAAGCGTGAGGTTACGAGAGCGTGGACAAGGGTCCAGGTAGTTTGCTCAGAGCGGATGGGGCGAATTTTGGTGATACTGAACAAAATAGAAGTTTAGCAGCTTGTTGGATGTGCGTAGAGAACGAGAGGTCGGAATCGAAGACCACTCCAAGGTTGAGAGCAGAAGAGACTGGAACAATGACAGTATTAATTGCCGAGATGGAGAAAGGAGGAGGAAGAGCAGAAGGTTTAGGAGGAAAGAGGAGCAGCTCAGTCCTGGACATATTTAGTTTCAGATGACAACAGGACATCCAGGCAGCAATGTCAGCCAAAGAAGAAGACTCAATAGAGTTGCTAGTACAGGTAGATCAGTATAGTTATTAATACAGTTAGGTCATAGTTATAAACACATAGTTATAAGTTTAAGTAGGTCATGGTTCATCGTTATGTCCCAGGAGTTGCATTGGACAGTTTAGAAATGGACTTTTATACATTACCATTTCAGTTACTTCTTGGTTGGCTCCTTTCCTCCTCTCTCCCCAGTCCACCAGCTTCTTCCCTCACCCCCCATTCCCATCCAGCAACTTTGTTTGAATCCATCTCTTTCCTGGTCCAGCAGCTTCCTTACTCACCCCCCACCTCTACCCTGTGATATAGTAAGGGTGGGGCAGGGAGGGCAGACCACCCCGGCTGCCATATTGGTGGGGCGCTGGCACCTCTCTGCCCCACCACTCCATGCCCATAAATGTGCATAAATAGGACAGCATAAATAGCGGTTCTAGCTTTATGTGCTAGCCCATGGCTGGCTAAGTCAGAATATTGACAATGGGGCATGCGTTAGTCGGCTTTTGAGAAACAGAAATTTGATGCCAAAATCCACAAAAAATGCTGTCCACCGCTAGCTTAATATTGGCAAGGTTGTGAGGATTTTTTTTTTTTCTGTTCATATTTTTTTTTTAATTTATTTATCAATTTTAATCATTATCATTTTTACAAATAATGATAAAGAAAGGAAAGATTACAGAAAAGTAAAAATATGTGGGACCAGGAAGTGACATCACAGGGTCGGCTCAGCCAGTGCAAGGAGTTGTCACTGCCGGTGCAACTAGAAGAGGTACGGAGGGGGAGGGGAGAATGCATTTATGATACCCCCACTGCTGGAGGGGGATGCCAGGTTCCTCTACCCCGGGTGCCTTCTTCCCTCACTATACCACTGGGTGAATTGAATTTAAAGATAACTTATCTTTTTTGCATTTTTGTGAACATAAAACATCTACTAGCATGTTACTAGCACTGAAAAAAAGGAATTTTTGTGTTTGTTTGTTTGGTGTATCTTGTTGAGATGTATGGGGCAGTATATATGGGGGATTTTATATGCGTGTTAACACATTTTACCACCTTGTGATAAAGGCCTTTTTAAAATTAACACTTTTCTCACACCCCCATCCAGGAACAGGTCAGAGTTGAGTTAGAGGAATGAATGCATACAAAAAGCTTTCATTTTCACATTTTTGTGCTTTTGGTAATGTATATTGTGCCTGCATGGAGCAGGTCAAAGTGTATGAGTACAAACAGAGGCGTCTGGGACAGTGGTTTCATATATATATATAATTTCATATATCCCACAATTTTCAGCAAGGAATCATTGCAACTTACAATAAGATTGGAATCAGTTATTACATTAGCAATTGGGTTCTAGTGAGCTTATTAGATAGAGATCAGTCAATTGTATGGAGAAGATTAGGATCAATTATACTTAGCAGCTACAGTAAATTTTAGAGAGTGTATTGGATAGAGATTAGTCATTATAAGGAGAAAAGATAAGTCTTTAACATTCTCCTGAAGTTTAATAGGAGGGTATCTGACATAAATATAGGGTAGTCTATTCCAGATTCTGGGGCCCAGAGATTCAAAGGTGGTTTTGAAAAACCTTTTCCATTGAACCTGATAAGGGGAGGGGAAGGACAGCTTAAGATGTTTATTTTTTTAATGCCATCCACGTATTGTATTATTTTATTTCTGGTCAACATGCTTAATTATAGCTGACTGTGGACACAGGTGTTTTGGGGGTTTTTTTAGTTAGAACTCAGTTTTGGTTGATATCTGGCTGGCATTTGCCTCCTTAATTTTGAATCTTACCGACACCATTGGTTTTCATTTCATAAATTTCCTCAGGTGTTGCTGTTTGGCTAATCTTGTGTGGATTGCATTGAACGGTAAGGATGAATTCAGCGTGAATTTATCTCATTTCATTTTTCTCAAACACCTGAAAGATATTTACAAGAGGCAGACCTCTTTCAAGAGAAGGGGGTCCTAGAGCATAGGGCCATGGTATGAGAGTAGATGAGGTTCTAATGTATATTCTGAGGAACATCAGGAATTATGTTTTCCCAGAAACATGGAACAGCCTGTCAGGGTAGATTATGATAGCTAAAATAGTAGCATTTAAGAAGGAATGAAAAAACCACAGATGATACTTAATGGCTAATTGTGGAAAGAGCAGATGAAATGTACTGGCAGCACCTATTTAAGCTTTTATAACATTGTACTTGATCTTTCAATAATGCGTCTTGGATGCTGCCAAAGCAAATGTCAGTGGATTAACAGAGGCCCTCGCAGAAACAACAGCAGCCCCGTGGGCAGGTTTATCTGGCAGATGGAGATAATAGAATCAGAATGCAGCTGGGTTTATCTGGCAGGCTGCAAGTTCTGTAATACAGTAATTAGGTGTTCTAGTTCAGGAGTGGGCAATGCCATCACAATCCCCGAGAGCCGCAACCCAGTTGAGTTTCAAGATTTCCGTAATGAATATGCATGAGATCTAATTGCATACAATGGAAGTAATACATGCAAATCAATCACATGCATATTCATTGTGATTATCTTGAAAACCTGACTGGGTTGTGGCCCTCGAGAACCATGGTTGCTCACCTCGGTTTTATGGAAAGGTGAACACTCAGGTAGTTGGGTTTTGCTGCCAGACTACTGTACAAATAGGACCTAAGAAGCCAGGTACTCAGAAAACAACCACACTAGCACTGCTGTTAATTTAGGTCAATGGTTCAACTCGGTCCATAGGGCACTCCTAGCAAATTGGGTTTTCAGACTATTCACAATGAGCTGCCTTCTTGGTATGCAAATCTTTCTTATGCAAATTCATTGTGGATAGCCTGAAAACCTGACTGACAGAGTGTGCCCCAAGGACTGGGTTGAGAAGAACTGATCTGGGTTATAACAGAGCTTAGTGATTAATTATGGGAAATAAGATTGCCGAAGGGAACTAAGTTGGGTTTTTGAATGCTCATCTACCCAACATGGTGGAACACAAAGGATAAGAAGAAATCTAGCAAGTGGTTGTACTCTATGACTGACAGTTTGGATGTATTCTTAGGAGTGTGAACAGAATAATGTGGACCACAAGATCTTTTCTGGTGTCATTTACTATGTTGCTAAACCATCCATATATCAATGAAGCCCATGATGAGAGACTCGAGGAGAGGCAAATTTGTAATTCTAATTCTGGAAGAGTTACGGCTCTTGCCAATCAAGGCTACCTTCTACATAGATATGTGGTTACAAATATTGTCCTGTAACAGTATCACGTTTGAAGATATACCATATTTGTAAATTATTGAATATTCTGAATTCATTTTCATTGGGCTATGGTGGCTAATGTTTGCATGGTAGGATATTTCACTGGCCTAGCTTCTGAAAAATTCAGAAGTAATTTATGCCTAAGATTAAGCAGCACATTTTCAAAAAAGAAAAATGTCTAACGAGTAACATAAAGGAGCAGATGGACATTTTTCTCGCTCAACCCTTCCAATTCACTATTTTTGAAACCTATTTTTTAGACGAATTCCTATGCTGCTCATATGCAGTTCATCTAAATCTTAAAGGGATGTGTTAGAAGCATGGCATGGGTGGGACTAGTGTGGGCTTTTTGTACATTTTTCTGCCATAATTGAACATTTAAGAATACGTCCAGGGTCTAATTTGGACAAATAAGTACCAAATGATGCCCAAACTGACCAGATGATCACTGGAGGGATGTAAGCTTAACCATCCCACATACCCCCAGTGGTTATTGACCCCCTCCCAACCCCCAAAGATATGAATGAAACAGTGCAAATCTGCCTGTATGACAGCTTCAGATATTATGGTCAGTCCTATTAGAGCAGTCTGGAGTAGTCTGGTGGGTGGTATAGTGAACCATAAAGATGAGAACTCAGACCCGTACACCGCTCTAACCAATATACCTATGGTGGAATTTGTGAGCCTTTCAAACCCTATCCTAATTCCACTGTATCCAAGGCAGGATTAATTTGTCGAGGGCCCCTAGGCACACAAGTACACTGGGCCCCCTGCCCCGCCCCTTGCGCCCAGGCGGAAACAAGAAACTGTGTCAGAGGGAAGCTTTGGGCAAGCAGCACCGTTGCCTTTCTTACCCGTGTTGCTTGCTTGTCTTACTTTCTGTCGATGGGGGTGGGGAGCCGCGTTGCCGAATGGGGGGCCCGCTTTGCCGATGGGGGGGGGGGTCCGCGTTGCTGATCGATGCTGGAGATGACCAACACCGTTTAGAAAAAACAATATTGATGCCCTCCTTCATCGGGCCCCTCTGTCCATTTCGGGCCCTAGGCACGTGCCTACTGGGCCTATTGGTTAATCCTGCCCTGACTGTATCCACATATAGGTGCAGGCATAAGTGATATTGATGTGGTATACTGTTGCAAACAGTGGGTTCTGGAGGGCTTACAATACAATATAACGGGGCTATGGTGAGATGCGAGCCTGAAACCTTTTATGTAAGTTTCATTGCAGTGACCCCAAGGGTGTCCCATTGTTACTAAAAATACTGATCCTTCCTACATCCCAATGGTTTGTTCTTTGAGTTCTTGTTTTACATGTGTCTTTTTCAAAAATGGTTCAAAAAGATAGACACACTGAGCACAAACACATCCATTTTTGGAAAAATAAAATAGACTTTTTGCAGTTTTGAAAATAGGCATGTTAATGGATTTTTGTGCATGTTGAAACTCGGATTTAGACTTCATATCGAAAATGCCCCTCTAAATCTCTTAGGGGCAGAGCTAAGTAACCACCAAGCAACACAAATGGTGCATATTAAATGTTTCTAGATAATGTGTACATCTCAGGAGCTTTTTGCATCTCTGAGGTCAATGTGTCTTGCTGTCTGTAGCTGAGATCTCAGGAGATAAGAGTGTGGTGGGAAGTGATGACACCTGAATATAACATTCCAAAGCAGGCAAGACTTTAAAATAATCACATGCTGCAGAGTCCTCAGAACGCAGCCCTCATCTAGATCAGGGAGGGAGAGGGGAGGCAAGATGGAGCACAGCAACATGTACGAGGGGTCTTCAAAATGTTTCTGTGCTTTTATTTTTTTTTAACAGTTTATTTAATATCGCAAAAGTAAATTACATCACTTTTCTACATAATCACCCTGTTTTGCCTGATTTTTTTTCCAAGGGCTTTATCTACCCTGGTAAAAAAATATTTTCAAAATGAAACCCTTGGTTTAATGTTTAATGGGCTGGTTTCTCTTTTATACTGACTAGCATATGTAGATTTAAGCTTCTCCAACTTCCCCCAGTTTTATCTGGATCACATGTGAGCTGTCAGCCAGAAAATTTGGATGCTCAGCATTTTGAGCTGCCAAAGAATATTCTTCAGTTTTTAAAATAAACTTAAAAGTCTAAGCAGCTGAGAGAATAGCAGCGCTTCCAAGGCACGAGCAACTAGGGGTCATTGCTGTACCTTTACAATTCGGGCAGCTCCACTAGGTAGTGAAGATACCAATAGGAGGGAAGGAAACTCTTTTTTGCATTTTGAATCAGGGCAGGGTTTTAAAGAGAGCAGGGCTTATAGGAAGATTGTTTTACTAAACTATCACGATCAAATTAATTCTGTTGTCAAAAGCTGTTTCCACAGGCTGCGTATGATCACATCCCTAGTCAATTTTTTGGACGCTCCCTCAATGAACACTTTAATTCATACATTAATTATATCAAAATTGGATTATTGAAAAACACTTTACAAAGGCATCGCACAAAAGGAAATTAGAAGATTACAAATAATACAAAATACCGCAATAAAAATTATTACAGGTAAAAGAAAATTTGATCATGTCTCTCCTTTATTAAAGAATGTGCATTGACTCCCTATCAACCATAGAATAACTTATAATTCAAAGCTCCATTATTTCTAGACTGGGTTATCATCCTGTACATTCCTTTCCATTTATTACAATCTGAGGAAAAAAACCTACTTACTATTCCATCCTTACAAATTATAAATATTAGACATACACTTTTTTCTGTTTACAGCTAGTTGTCAAGCTTGAGCAACCCTAGGACTCATAGCTCTACCAGGCAGGCCAGTCTATCAAGCTTACCAGGGGTTAGGCTGAAGCCAGCAATCCTCCCTTTGAGGATCACCTGGCTCCCAAAGGAGTTCTTGCTTTTCTCTGCTCTTTGCAGCACCTTACTTCACTCAAGGTGAGTGGACAATTCCCAAGTACCTTTGGAAGATCTCTATGCAAATGAGCTCCACACACCACTGCTCAGGCTCTCTCTGCTGGCTTGTGACAGGAGCTTCACCCTGTCACAATGACCAAACAAGAATGAATGAAAGGAATCTTCCCAGAAACTACATGGGAAACAACACAAAGCAAAAAATGTTCTGGTTGCCTAACCCTAATAGGCACCTACTTGCCTTTACAGAATATGGCCAGCAGTGACAGCTGATGGCCCTAAGGACAGAGGCAATATGCAGCCATCATCCAGAAAGCGATATGATTGAAGTTAGGGAAGCTATTGGCTCTTAAGGCCTTATCAGGCTAAGGATGTAAAAAGACATGAACCGGTCCAGAGAAAAGTGCCAAAAATGCTATGGGGCTTGCGCCAAAAAACATATAAGAAGAGACTGGAAGACCTGAATATGTATATTCAAGAGGAGAGGAGGGACAGGGGAGATATGATACAGATGTTTAAATACTTGAAAATTATGAATATAGAAACAAATCTTTTTCAGAGAAAAGAAAATGGGGTGGCAGACTTAAGAGCAATATTAGGAAATTCTTTTTCATGGAGAGGGTGGTAAATGCCTGGAATGCCCTCCCAAGGGAGGTGGTGGAGATGAAAACGGTGATGGGGTTCAAAAAAGTGTGGGATGAACACAGAGGATCTCTAATTAGAAAATGAATGGTATAAAACAAATTAAAGCCGGTGCTGGATAATCCTGTCCCATATATGGTGATTTGGTTTTGGATGAGCTGGGGAAGGCTTTGATAGACACTCCAGTGACAGGATGGTTAGAATAGACTGGAGTGGGCTTCAGTGGCAACTCCAGCAGTGGGAACCTAAAGGCCGTACAGGGTGGACTTCTATGATCTATTGTCCAGAAATAAAGGAAAGACAATTTTACCATGAATATATCATGAATGTGACTATTGGGCAGACTGGATGGACCGTTTAGGTCTTTATTTGCTGTCAGTTACTATGATGGTTCCAAAACTATCGTGGTCTGAACTGCATTAGCAATGACCTGGTGGTGGCACTGAGCACTTTATGATTATTTATTTATTCATATTCATAGTTATTTGGTCATGAATTGAATATTTAATATAAGAAAATTGTATTTTGAAAGAAAGTGGCACTATTGTTAGTTGATTTACTTTGTTATTTCCAGGTCTAAATATCATCCCCTAGGGCCTACTTTCTACATATAATAGTAGTGAAAGTGGCTGAAAATGCACTTACATTTGAGGGAGATTGCTTACCTATGCCTATTATAAATGTTCATAAGAACATAAGAATAGCCTTACTGGGTCAGACCAATGGTCCATCAAGCCCAGTAGCCCGTTCTCACGATGGCCAATCCAGGTCCCTAGTACTTGACCAAAGCCCAAAGAGTAGTAACATTCCAGCACCTCAAAGAATAGCAAGATTCCAGAACCCTAATGAGACCAACATTCCAGAGCTGAGATTGTGATGTCATAATGCCTCAGTCCACAGTGCCTCAGAGCCAGCCTCATCAGTGATGTTACAATGGCTTAATTGTCCTATACGCGGCTCAAATAAGGACATAAGAATAGCCTTACTGGGTCAGGCCAATGGTCCATCAAGCCCAGTAGCCCGTTCTCACGGTGGCCAATCCAGGTCACCAGTACCTGGCCAAAACCCAAGGAGTAGCAATATTCCATGCTACTGATCCAGGGCAAGCAGTGGCTTCCCCCATGTCTTTCCCAATATAACGGGTTCACTCATCTATATATATATAAAATCGGAGGTATGTATGTGTGTGTGTGTGTGTATGTGCCGCGATCACGCAAAAACGGCTTGACCGATTTGAACGAAACTTGGTATGCAGATCCCTCACTACCTGGGATGATATGTTCTGGGGGTCTCGCAGCCCACCTGCACACGTGGGCGGAGCTACAAACATAAAATCAGATTTCACCCATTCATGTCAATGGAAAAAATGTAAAAAGCTGCCATTCTCACAGTACTTCAAAAACGGCTTGACCGATTTGAACGAAACTTGGTATGCAGATCCCTCACTACCTGGGGTGATATGTTCTGGGGGTCTCGCGGCCCACAACTCTATGTTGCTTGCTCAAGGGTGGGTTCACCCAAGAATTTATATGTTCTTGCTCCTGGAGGTGAAACTAAAAATGTTGTTTATAATCAAGTTTTGCGTTAGTTGTATTGTATTCATTTTGTCAAATATTTCACATTATAATTTGAATATATGTGTGTGTGTGTATGTATGTATGTTCCAGCATAACTCTTCAATGCATGGACAGATTTCAACCAAACTTGACATACACATTACTTACTATCTGAGGACAAACACTGTGGGGGTGGGAAGGGGGGATATGTAAAAATGATTGAAAATGACAGATTTTAGTATCTACCCCATAGTGTTTTCGGGCTCACAGATGAATACTCAGCATAACTCTGAAACGCATGGAGAGATTTCAACCAAACTTGGTACACATATGACTTACTATCTGGGGAAAAATATTGTGCAGGTGGGACGGGGTAAAATACTGTGGGGGTGGGAAGGGGGTGATATGTTAAAATTATCAAAAGCGACAGATATTAATGTCCAACCCATAGTTTTCGGGCTCGCAGAGATGAATACTGACACTCCCGATGCCGTTTAAGTCTAAGTTCAGCCCCATAGAGAGGGACATTTCTTTGGGACATGTGGAGGGTAGGGGGTTGGGACATGGGGGTGGGGTATATGGGACATATGGGGGGTAACGTGGGGGGTGGGACATGTGGGACATAGGGGGGTGGGACATGTAGGGGGTTGGACATTTTGGGATAAATAAATATCCGGGCAATGCCGGGTAATCAGCTAGTAGATTACTATAATTTACTAGTGATCTGACTAATATCTAGAAGTTACACACATATTTTCATGGTCTACCCATTCTCTGTACAAATTTCACCCATACACATGCCCACTGTGCACAGTTTTCCACTAGTTGATATTCTATATGAGATCATTTACACACATAGGAACAGTATGGGCATTCTGACTAATTCTGTGACTAGCTAGCAACATTCGGCTGCTATCCATATAACTATGTGAATAAATTTAGGCTTCAAAAGACACAAAAAAACAGTAAAAATCAATAGGTTCTCTGAAGGGTTCAACCTGATATCTCAGCACTTGAGTGACTAAAAACACTTGAAAGTGATATAAATTAAATCATGAAAATTGTTGTGAAACGGGGTGTCCTCAGCGAAGGGAGAAAATTCTCCTGCGCTTTACACAGCAAGGCACAGATTAACCAACCTCTCTGCCTGCACACCATCATAGGACACATCACGTGTGCTCAAATTAATCATGTAATAACTTAAACCAGGGGTGTCAAAGTCCCTCCTCGAGGGCCGCAATCCAGTTGGGTTTTCAGGATTTCCCCAATTAATATGCATGAGATCTATTAGCATACAATGAAAGCAGTGCATGCAAATAGATCTCATGCATATTCATTGGAGAAATCCTGAAAACCCGACTGGATTGCGGCCCTCAAGGAGGGACTTTGACACCGCTGACTTAAACAGTGCTACTCAGTTTATCAATCACACAAGTGCAAGATCCGGCAAGAAAAACCGCTCTGAGAACCCCCCCCAGCTAGCTCCTAGATATAAACTCAGACTTAGCTTGAAGTTTGTCCATTGGTCTGCAGTGAAATAAGGGGGGCAACATTCCTACACCACCTTATAACCAGGTTCAACCAAGTCCGGTTTAATAAATTTAGGCTAGCAAAAAAAAGTTTCCCTAACTTCCATCACATCGCTTTCTGGATGATGGCTGCACATTGCCTCTGTCCTTAGAGCCATCAGCTGTCACTGCTGGCCATGCATATTCAATGCTGCTCACTTTGTGGATAGCAGTGCTGAATATATGAAATATATTTAAACACTGTACAAAAGCTGACTATGGTGTTTGCATACTAACCCACTGAAATAAAAGACATGCCAAGTTAAACTTTTTTAGATTTATTTTTGGATTTAGAAGTAAAAAAATTACCCGTTGACAGCAATTTCTTATTTATGCATTTGCTCTCTACAAACAAGATGCCGTGGGAGAAATCTGGAAATTTTGCCACACATCGAAGATAAGCATTCTGTAGCCACAACAGGCTCAGACCTTGAGACTATGAAAATGTTTACAGTGACGGTAGATGGCCTCCTGGTTTCTTTCAGATCCTAAGGTCACAAAAATACAATCTAGTATTCTGGTGAAGTGCAGTATGCTCACAAAATTCACAGTTCTCCTCTCTGATCTCCTGATCGAAAGAAAAGAATTAGTTTAGTGTGGCATGTAAGATTACTGCTACTTCTCTGTATAATTTCTGCAGAACCAGTAGATGTATACAAGCACTTAAGAGACAATCCCTGCTTGTCAGAGGGATTTTGGAGCTAATACATCTTTTCAATTGTAACTTAAGGCAATTACATTCAGATATAGTAAGTATTCCCTTGACCCTTTTTTTAAACTGTTAACCACGAACACATACTTAACATGGGAAAAAATGTGTGTTAAAGTGTTTTGCGGTAGTTTGCGACTTAGCATATGCTATTCGCTCAAATTTACTTATTTTTGTGGCAAAGGTGGGAAATGGGCACGGAAGTGTAATGCAGCTAGTGTGCACACATTAGTGTGTGCTAACAACCAAATTATATATATATGGCGCCAAAATCTGACACTGATCAGCATGGTATTTAGCTTAATTCTATAAAAGGTACCCGTTATATCAGGGGTCTCAAAGTCTCTCCTTGAAGGACACAATCCAGTCGGGTTTTCAGGATTTCCTCAATGAATATGCATGAGATCTATGTGCATTCACTGCTTTCAATGCAAATTCATTGGGGAAATCCTGAAAACCCAACTGGATTGCGGCCCTCAAGGAGGGACTTTGAGATCCCTGAGTTATATAGAGAACTAGCTGATGGCCCGGCGTTGCCCGGATATTTATTTATCCCAAAATGTCCAACCCCCTACATGTCCCACCCCCCTATGTCCCACATGTCCCACCCCCCACGTTACCCCCCCCACATGTCCCATATACCCCACCCCCATGTCCCAACCCCCTACCCTCCACATGTCCCAAAGGCATGTCCCTCTCTATGGGGCTGAACTTAGACTTAAACGGCATCGGGAGTGTCGGTATTCATCTCTGCGAGCCCGAAAACTATGGGTTGGACATTAATATCTGTCGCGTTTGATAATTTTAACATATCACCCCCTTCCCACCCCCACAGTATTTTACCCCGTCCCACCTGCACAATATTTTTCCCCAGATAGTAAGTCATATGTGTACCAAGTTTGGTTGAAATCTCTCCATGCGTTTCAGAGTTATGCTGAGTATTCATCTGTGAGCCCGAAAACACTATGGGGTAGATACTAAAATCTGTCATTTTCAATCATTTTTACATATCCCCCCCTTCCCACCCCCACAGTGTTTGTCCTCAGATAGTAAGTAATGTGTATGTCAAGTTTGGTTGAAATCTGTCCATGCATTGAAGAGTTATGCTGGAACATACATACATACACACACACACATATATTCAAATTATAATGTGAAATATTTGACAAAATGAATACAATACAACTAACGCAAAACTTGATTATAAACAACATTTTTAGTTTCACCTCCAGGAGCAAGAACATATAAATTCTTGGGTGAACCCACCCTTGAGCAAGCAACATAGAGTTGTGGGCCGCGAGACCCCCAGAACATATCACCCCAGGTAGTGAGAGATCTGCATACCAAGTTTCGTTCAAATCGGTCAAGCCGTTTTTTAATTACTGTGAGAATGGCAGCTTTTTACATTTTTTCCATTGACATGAATGGGTGAAATCTGATTTTCTGTTTGTAGCTCCGCCCACGTGTGCAGGTGGGCCGCGAGACCCCCAGAACATATCACCCCAGGTAGTGAGGGATCTGCATACCAAGTTTCGTTCAAATCGGTCAAGCTGTTTTTGAATTATTGTGAGAATGGCAGCTTTTTACATTTTTTCCATTGACATGAATGGGTGAAATCTGATTTTCTGTTTGTAGCTCCACCCACGTGTGCAGGTGGGCCGCGAGACCCCCAGAACATATCACCCCAGGTAGTGAGGGATCTGCATACCAAGTTTCGTTCAAATCGGTCAAGCCGTTTTTGAAGTACTGTGAGAATGGCAGCTTTTTACATTTTTTCCATTGACATGAATGGGTGAAATCTGATTTTATGTTTGTAGCTCCGCCCACGTGTGCAGGTGGGCCGCGAGACCCCAGAACATATCATCCCAGGTAGTGAGGGATCTGCATACCAAGTTTCGTTCAAATCGGTCAAGCCGTTTTTGCGTGATCGCGGCACATACACACACACATACATACATACACACATACATACCTCCGATTTTATATATATAGATTGTGCTTTGTGGCTGTACATGGCTTAACATTTAGACGCACACATTTAGGCCAAGGAAAAACAGGTCTAAATACCTGTGCCTAAGTAGTGTGTGGATCGGGCGTAGTCTATAACAGTGCACCTAATTTTTAGAAACGCCCACAATCTGCTTATGCTACACCCCTGGTCAAACCCCCTTTTGAGATTCATGCACTAGAACAGGGGTAGGGAACTCTAGTCCTCGAGAGCTGTATTCCAGTCGGGTTTTCAGGATTTCCCCAATGAATATGCATGAGATCTATTTTCATGCACTGCTTTCAATGTATATTCATTGGAGAAATCCTGAAAACCCGACTGGAATACGGCTCTCGAGGACCGGCGTTCCCTACCCCTGCACTAGAATTTTCCTGCCGTAATCAGCTGAACGGCAGCGGCATGGAACCCCGAAACCGCACCGCAAGTTGGCTGGCAGGAGGGATGCCCACTCCCTCCCACCGCATCAGAGCTTTTACCACAGCGATCTGTGATTTAAAAAAAAAAAAATCCTAACGCAGCTTAATAAAGGGGCCCTAATTTTTTTAAATTGGTTTTTAATGATGCTTCAATGGTGCTTCAAAAAATAAATGTAGGTACTTAGATCAGCTAGGCATACTGATCTAGGCATCTACCTTTAAGTATATTTTATAGAATTAGAGCCTGTGTGATTGTATTAATTGTTTTACTGTTTTATTTTATGTTTTTATAAATTGTGATTGTGACTGTGTAATCTGTCTAGAATTATTTTCTGCTCTATTTCTATAAATAATAAAAATTTTTAAAAAAAATCTAAGTTGTGCAGCAGAATTTCAAACACCAACACATCCAAGAACAAATTTTTGATTATAACTAGGTATGTGCATTCATTTGAAATGACATAGTAACTCTTAGGGCTCCTTTTACTAAGGTGCGCTAGCGTTTTTAGCGCACGCACAAAATTAGCGTGCACGCTAGCTGAAAAATTACTGCCCGCTTAAAAGGAGGCGGTAGCGGCTAGCGCGGGGGGCAATTTAGCGCATGCTATTCCGCGCGTTAAGGCCCTAACGCACCTTTGTAAAAGGAGCCCTTAATGATATAACATAACATCATACTTCTTAACCGCGTAACCTTGAGTTCTACGCAGTTTACAAAAGATTATAAACTAAAAACAATTTAAGAATGACAAAAAGAAATTATTTGACCAAGTCTTTTGAAAAGAGATAAGATTTCAGTTGAGTTCTGAAATATTTATAAGAGCAAGCTCCAAGCAATAACAATCGAAATTCTCTGTCGTGTGAAGCTGCTTGGAATGCTAAAGTATGGTCCAGAAATTTCTTACTTTTACAGCCCTGAACTGACAGGAAGATGAATAGGGTATGAGACTTTCTACTATTTTTGCTAGAGAGAATCTATTAACCATATAAGATGGAGGGGTACCATACATAATCTTATAGCAAGTTGTGGTGTGGCTAATGGTCAAAAAAACTTTTTGTAGCAGTTGCCAATTCTCTTTATTTTATAAAATTTGAAAATATATGATTAACTCAATTGATACAAAATATAATTATAAAAAATAATTTATTATAAAAATACAAAAACATTATTTTTTTTTTTTTTTTTTATTCTTTATTGATTTTTAATCAAAAACAGTGTCGTACAAATGAAAGAATTGAAAAATTGATGAATTCAAACTGAGGTTTTGGCCTATGATAGTACCACAAACCCTAAACCCTATTGATTTGACTCTGAGGGTTCTTCGAGGTCTTTTTTCCTCTGATTTGAACTTCATTGTGCATCATAGAGTGTTTTTAGGGCTCCTTTTACGAAGCCGTGTTAGTGGTTTAACGCAGGTAATAGCACATGCTAAACTTCCGGACGTGCTAGCCGCTACCGCCTCCTCTTGAGCAGATGGTAGTTTTTCGGCGCCGGGGTTAACGCGTGATTAAAAGTCACGCGTGCTAAAGCCGCTAACGCGGCTTCGTAAAAGGAGCCCTTAGTGTTCTACTTAGTTTGTTTACTAAGGATTTGTTGACATTGAACACTAATTGAAGGTCTTCACCTGTTTTGCTCAGAGAGAATCTATTAACCATATAAGACGGAGCGGTACCATATATCTTAAACCATACCATACCATACCATAGCCTTGTAGCAAAAGCAACCCAACTTAAACAAAACACGAGCCTCCATTGGCAGCCAATGCAATGCACAATAAAATGGAGTCACGTGATCTTATATTTTAAGACCATAGATCATTCTAAGCGCTGTATTTTGAGTCAGATATTTCTCATTTCATTGGTGAATGAAAATAAGCAGAAGCAACGTGACGCTTTGTGTTTTTTTCATGTGCTATCCATCGTATGCACTCTCTTCCAAAAGAGTGTACACAGTTTATATAGGGGTCCTTTTACTAAGGCGCGATGGCTGTTTTAGTGCACGCTAGATATTAGCATGCGTGAAACGCTAACGTGTCCCTAGAATATAATGGATGTGTTAGCATTTAGCCTCACTTCTTGCTTCCTGTAATCGCTGATTGTCCAGCCTTCTTCGAATGTAAACCGCTTAGAAGTCTTTTGACTATGGCGGTATAGAAGAATAAAGTTATTATTATTATTATTTAGCATACACTAAAATGGCTAACGTGCCTTAGTCAAAGGACCCCATTGTGTGCATTATTCATGAACAGTGTGCATTCTTTCGAAAGAGTCCGCACTTTTTCGGAAACCACATACGTTTGAACTTCTGAATGTCAAAGGGCAGGGAACACTGGCCTGAAAAATCAAACTCGGATGTACTTTATTTTGTTTAAAGTAGCTGTACAGGCTAAGTATATGTGGTCAGCTTGAAATGTTTTTGCATCGTTTCTGAAATATTAAGATAATAATTTGAATAAAAATAAACACATATTTGCTGTTATATGGAAAAAAAACTATACTCAGTTCTCAACAGCACAGCATAGTCCATTGTTGATTTTAGAGGACTGATTTGGCAGGAAACAGGGCTGGTGTTTCCTGTTCTGTTTGATATAGTCTTAACTTTCTTAGAAACCTGCTCACCATATGTATGATAATTCAACATTTTCTGTGACTCATCTGTGTGTCTGCGAAACAAAATGTTACAAGTGAATGGATGGATATATTCAAGATGTCTAAAATGATTATATGATTATCTAGTCAAAATGTACAAAACTTTTTCCAGAGTATTACTGTATATGTTAGAGTCTCATGGTCCAAAACAGATCATGTTATTTCCCATATGATGTACTTTAAAAATGTGCTGTATTTAAAATGTAATTGTGTCTATTTCTCATGTAGTTAGGGTTAGGGTTAGGGATTCAGTGGATTCAGGATGATATCGGCATAGTTATGCCAGCTTGGAATATACTATAGCTAGGGGATGCCATGGAAAGAAGATGGAGGGCATTAGATTTCAGCTGATATCCAGAGTTAGGTACAGGGAGGTAGGAGAAAGGACACTGACATAGGATGGAGAAGGTTACAAATGGCCAGCTTGAACTGGAAGGTAAGGTCTGAAACATAAATGGAAGAAGGTCAAGAGGAGGATAGAGGCAGATTGAATGTTGGGTATGTAATTAGTCCTGCTGTAGCACAGTAGACCCTGCTACTAGGAATGTGTATTTGGTTAAAATTTATTCAGCGGGTTGGAAGTTCTAGGTTAGAGCCAGGGTGGTCTGGGGTAGAATCGGGGCAGATCTAGAAGTTACCTACGATATTCATCAAACACCTGGTGCCCAGATATGGGCTGTCACTGAATGTTCAAGTCTAATTTAATCAGCGGCAAACATCATTTAAAGAAATGCTGACTAATGCCACTGAATATCAGGCCCAATGTGCATATGAGGATAGAGTCAATGTGACCAAACACTCTGACTGTGAGGGTTTCCTGGCTTGTGCAATTTGAAAAATAGTATATAGCTGATTGAGGCTCCTGGTGTATGTCTAGAAAAATCTAGAAGCTATGATAAAATGAGGAACATGGCTTATGAAAATCTTAGAGGAGCAGCTGCAAAGGTGTAGAACGTACCTTAAGTGAGGACATTATTCAAAAATGTCATCCTTCTTGAAACCCACACTAAATATAGTCCATATTTTTAAAAAGGCAGAAAGAAGACCAAATGACATCCAGTATGGTTAAAAATGAGATGATGGAGATTATTAGAACTAAAAGAACATCCTTCGGAAAATAGATGAATGATCCAATTGAAACAGCATATGAAATGGCAAATCAAATGTAAAGTGCTGACAAGGAAGGAAAAAATTACAAAAATATATAATAAAAAAGTACATTTGAAGTATGAAGCCAGTAAAAGAATCACTTAGACCAGGGAAGAGAAGGACATGGCGGAGAGCCTAAACCCCCTCCTTTACTAAAGTGTAGTATGGGTTTTGGCGCCAGCAGCAGCGGTAACTGCTACGACACTCATAGAATTCCTAAAACCCATGCTACCCGCTAGTAAAGGGGGGGTGGGGGTAAATTAATTATTTGCTTCAGTCTTCATTATGGAAGATGGGGTGATACCCATGCCAAAAATGCTATTTAATAGCGATGAGTTGGAGTAACTGGAACAAATCTCTGTAAAACTGGAAGATGTAGCAGGGCAATTTGACAAATAATGAGTACAAGGGGCCACTGAACAGTTCTTAGCCCAACCAAGAAGAGAATGATGTGGAACCATGAAACTTGCAAGTTTTTCCACATTTTTCTTGACACCTTTTGTTTCAATGATATGAAATTAAATGAAAAGTGTGGAATAACTTGCAAGTTTCATGGCTTCACATATCTTCTTGATTGGACTGATCTAATGACTCCACATCTCTCCTTGGTTGATCTAATGGTTCTAAGCTGTCTTAGAATTTCTTGACCAGTGAGCTGACCTGGTCTTTCATGGTTAGGTATCCAAAGTGACCAGATAACCACTAAAGACTCAAAGTACAGACCCCCACACACTCCCCCAGTGATCACTGACCCCCCCACACACACACACGCATACCTATAAAAATCGGAATAAAAATGTACATACCTACGTCCAGAACATCAGCACCTGGCATAGGAAAGCCTAGTAGAGCTGCACACAGGTCTCAGCTAGGGGGGTGGGCTAGTGAACCATAGAGAGGAGGACCCAGGCCCATAAGTTACTCTAATCACTGCATTCATGTTGAAAAATGTGAGTCCACTAAAAAAAACCCAAACCATACTGCACTTCCATATAGGTGGCACCTGCAGCCATAAGGACTATTGGAGTGGTAGACAGGTGGGTATAGTAGGTTTTGGGGATGTTTTGGGGGGCTCACCATGACTTATAAGGGAGTTGTTGTGAGATGTTTCTGTGGCACCCTTTTTGTGAAGTTCACAGCAGTGACCTGTAAGGTGCCCCACCACTCTGTTGCCATGTCTGGGTGGCCAGTCCATCACTTTGCTGACCCCTCCCATGTCCAAAAGGTTTGTTCTAGGCATTTGGGACTTGGATTTTTTGGACAAGAATAGGGTATAAAGATAGATGACTTAGTGGTCTGGACGATCAAACGGCTGGACGTAGAAGTAGATGATTCTCCCCCCCCAAAATATTTTGGATGTATTTTTTGGGAATGAACTTTAGACGCTGCTGACTTTGGGTGACTTGTGCTCTAGGCCCAAAATGGACTTAGACGTATTATTGTATTATGCCCCTTCACATAAACTTGTATTGGCTTAAATTGGAGTACAGGATACATTACAAATTGCTGTTGATGGTTTATCTTTGTGTGTATAAATTAGCACCCCAGTATCTAGTGGATAGTATTCTGCCATATGTTCCGATTCCATCTATGTCAAATGAAGTCCAAGGGGATGAACAACAAAAACGTTCCTGGATAAGAGAGTGATATTTTACATAAGGTCATGTTCTACGGCTAACTGGGATATGTATCCTTTACAGCAGTGTCCCTCAAACTTTGTCGATCCACGGCACACTAAACGGACGTGCATGATGTCAATGTGATGATGTCATGCGCATGCGTGGCATCAGTAAGTCAATGTCATGCATGAGCTGCCAGTGGGGGTGCCAGCAGGGAAGACGTGCGGAGAGAAGGATAAGCACTGGTGCCGGCTGATTGCCTACAAGATGTGCCTCTCGAGAAGCACATCCTATAGGCAGTCAGCCGGCGCCACTCCTTCTCCCCAGCATCTCGTGGCACACCTGAAATTTCAGGAGGCACACTAGTGTGCCACAGGACACAGTTTGCAATACACTGCTTTACAGTATGGATAGTCATAACTTGAGAAGACTAGAAGGGTTGATTGGTCATCTTCTGCCATCATCTACAATTTTAATATGTGACTAGACAGAGAAAAGCATCTGATTGTTAAAAGAATTTGCAAAAACTGCTGTTTGCCCATGCTACTAGGATATTTCTTTTGTAAGCTTTTGGGTTGTTGTTTTTTATTCTTGTGTGTTGGTTTTATCTGTTTCATGTTATATTCATTAAGTTTTTGCTTGCCACTGTGAGCTAATTATATTTGTAAAAGTGATCTAACAATTTAAAAATTAAATGAATTCATTTAATGGAGCGGGGGAGGTGTGGCTCTTTTTTGGCTCTGTTTGCTTTCCAGGCTTGTCATCTAGAGAGGCTACACCAGCTGGATTTAATATGACCCAGCAGCCATTCCCCCTGTAGAAGCATCTCAGCTAAATATGATCTTTCCCACAAATATCACTGTGGCAAAGAAAATCTATACTGGCTAGAGTACTAAGAAGTGTAGCAATGATAAATGTTTCCAGCCCTGGAATTAAATTTATAGTACAGTGTGATCATGGTTTTCTGAAGTCAGTAAAACTGAAGCCACGGAGTATAATTTATCCTCATCACAACTTTTAAACTGTAAATTCCTTTACTTTTTTCATGTATGGTAGAAACATAGTACAATGATAACTTTTAGTTGTATATTTGATTCATAAAAATAAATGAGTTCTACATAGGCCCCGAATCACTAACTCTTTTCCCCACACAGCATGGGTAATAAGAGAAGTTTCAGAGAAACAGACCTTCAGGAAGGAAAAAGCAGATACTGGCCCTCCAACTGCATTGCCACCAGTAGGGGGTGGTGTGTTTTCAATAGCTATGGACAAACAGGTTCTCTGGAGTCCTGCAGATATTGCCTGTCCCTCACTATGAAAATGTGATTGTGAAACTGTATCCCCCATTGACAGAACTGTAGGTGGAGGACTCCTGCTCGGTTTTGAGTGCTGGCCGTGTGAGGCTAATTACCACTGAAAGAACGGTTGCAATTCAGGGATTAGACCACTTTAGTTCTTGAGGGTTATTAACAAGTCTCATTTTGAGAGTGAACAAAGCATTCAAATAGCTATTTATTCAATTTAAAACCTTCATGCAAATATACCTCATGAATATTTAGTGTGAAAATGATATGGACAAGTCTTGTTACAGCCTACAAGGACCAGAAATCACCATTTCTTAATGTGCAATGAGTTCTAACTTGGAATCTAGTTATACTTAAGTAATTTTATTATTCAAATAATTGTTTATTGTGAAATAATTGCCTGTTTTATTCAGAAATACAAATGGTTTGTTTTCTAAATCCATGTCTTCTCCTGACATGGATGGATCCAGAAAGCTTTACATAATAGTATCATTAATCCACATATGCCATTAGAGAAAGGCTTGAAATTGGTAGCCGAGGGGGACGGGTTGGAGGAATGATTGAGACATCCTAATGTGCACTTCAGAGCCGGTGGCCTCATAAAACTGTCTGAACATCTGCACATTTGGGAAATCTGATCTGCCAAGGCTTATAAAGTGAAAGACAATACACGAGGGAAATGTATGTATGTGTAGAAATAGTTAATATATAATAATTAGCAATGTACATGCACTGCATATATTGATGGTGAGGTTATACATCCTGTAAGATCAAGGAATTTTCTTGTAAATAGTAAACCATTCTTGCTTTTCACAAATTACTTTTCAGCAGCAAGCTGTTCCTTTTTTAAATTTTTTTATTATTATTTAATTATTTGTTACAATACATTTAATAACAAATATTCATGAATGACCACAGCAAACTCAATAAAGAAAACATACAAACATAGGCAATTATCAACCATGTCTTAGTCCACATTATCATGGTCGCCTTTTTAAAAAGGAAGTAAGAAAAAATATCAAATCCATCAATCTACCATCTAAGGACAGGCAAAATGGCATTTATATTTTATACACAACATCCTCCAAAAATAAAAATCAGTAATAGGAACTAAACTTTCAACAAAGGTTTCTCTTTAACAAAGTCTTCTAACTGGACTGGATCATAAAACACATTTTTATCACTTCCATACGATATAAGGCATTTGCATGGAAATTTCAAAAAGAAAGTAGCTCCAACTGCCAAAACCTTAGGCTCTAGCTGAAGGAATTGCTTCCTTTTAAACTGAGTTTGCCTAGAGACATCAGGAAAAATTATCACACATTGGCCACAGAACATCTCTTGTTTTTTCACAAAGTACAATTTTAAAATAGCTTGTTTTTCCAATTCTGTCTTAAAGGTCACAAGAAGAGTTGCTCGCTTATCTATTATATCTTTAGATGATTCTAAAAACTGCGAAACATTCAAACTATCAGGTGACAACCATTTTATCCATTTCACCTTCATCTGCCATTACCTTGGAATCTCTTCAGATGTAATACAAATTATCAACTTCAAAAGCTTCCACATTAGTATTCCTTTTTTAAATTTGATTTATTTCTCTGCTACTAATATTTATAACTAGCTGATTACCCGGCGTTGCCCGGATATTTATTTATCCCAAAATGTCCAACCCCCTACATGTCCCACCCCACTATGTCCCACATGTCCCACCCCCCACGTTACCCCCCCCCCACATGTCCCATATGCCCCACCCCCATGTCCCAACCCCCTACCCTCCACATGTCCCAAAGGAATGTCCCTCTCTATGGGGCTGAACTTAGACTTAAACGGCATCGGGAGTGTCGGTATTCATCTCTGCGAGCCCGAACACTATGGGTTGGACATTAATATCTGTTGCTTTTGATAATTTTAACATATCACCCCCTTCCCACCCCCACAGTATTTTACCCTGTCCCACCTGAACAATATTTTTCCCCAGATAGTAAGTCATATGTGTACCAAGTTTGGTTGAAATCTCTCCATGCGTTTCAGAGTTATGCTGCGTATTCATCTGTGAGCCCGAAAACACTATGGGGTAGATACTAAAATCTGTCATTTTCAATCATTTTTACATATCTCCCCCTTCCCACCCCAACAGTGTTTGTCCTCAAATAGTAAGTAATGTGTATGTCAAGTTTGGTTGAAATCTGTCCATGCATTGAAGAGTTATGCTGGAACATACATACATACACACACACACATATATTCAACTTATAATGTGAAATATTTGACAAAATGAATACAATACAACTAACGCAAAACTTGATTATAAACAACATTTTTAGTTTCACCTCCAGGAGCAAGAACATATAAATTCTTGGGTGAACCCACCCTTGAGCAAGCAACATAGAGTTGTGGGCCGCGAAACCCCCAGAACATATCACCCCAGGTAGTGAGGGATCTGCATACCAAGTTTCGTTCAAATCGGTCAAGCCGTTTTTGAATTACAGTGAGAATGGCAGCTTTTTACATTTTTTCCATTAACATGAATGGGTGAAATCAGATTTTCTGTTTGTAGCTCCGCCCACGTGTGCAGGTGGGCCGCGAGACCCCCAGAACATATCACCCCAGGTAGTGAGGGATCTGCATACCAAGTTTCGTTCAAATCGGTCAAGCCGTTTTTGAATTACTGTGAGAATGGCAGCTTTTTACATTTTTTCCATTGACATGAATGGGTGAAATCTGATTTTCTGTTTGTAGCTCCGCCCATGTGTGCAGGTGGGCCGCGAGACCCCCAGAACATATCATCCCAGGTAGTGAGGGATCTGCATACCAAGTTTCGTTCAAATCGGTCAAGCCGTTTTTGCGTGATCGCGGCACATACACACACACATAACATACATACCTCCGATTTTATATATATAGACTAGCTGATTACCCGGCGTTGCCCGGATATTTATTTATCCCAAAATGTCCAACCCCCTACATGTCCCACCCCCCTATGTCCCACATGTCCCACCCCCACGTTACCCCCCCCCACATGTCCCATATGCCCCACCCCCATGTCCCAACCCCCTACCCTCCACATGTCCCAAAGGAATGTCCCTCTCTATGGGGCTGAACTTAGACTTAAACGGCATCGGGAGTGTCGGTATTCATCTCTGCGAGCCCGAAAACTATGGGTTGGACATTAATATCTGTCGCTTTTGATAATTTTAACATATCACCCCCTTCCCACCCCCACAGTATTTTACCCTGTCCCACCTGAACAATATTTTTCCCCAGATAGTAAGTCATATGTGTACCAAGTTTGGTTGAAATCTCTCCATGCGTTTAAGAGTTATGCTGCGTATTCATCTGTGAGCCCGAAAACACTATGGGGTAGATACTAAAATCTGTCATTTTCAATCATTTTTACATATCTCCCCCTTCCCACCCCCACAGTGTTTGTCCTCAAATAGTAAGTAATGTGTATGTCAAGTTTGGTTGAAATCTGTCCATGCATTGAAGAGTTATGCTGGAACATACATACATACACACACACACATATATTCAACTTATAATGTGAAATATTTGACAAAATGAATACAATACAACTAACGCAAAACTTGATTATAAACAACATTTTTAGTTTCACCTCCAGGAGCAAGAACATATAATTTCTTGGGTGAACCCACCCTTGAGCAAGCAACATAGAGTTGTGGGCCGCGAAACCCCCAGAACATATCACCCCAGGTAGTGAGGGATCTGCATACCAAGTTTCGTTCAAACCGGTCAAGCCGTTTTTGAATTACTGTGAGAATGGCAGCTTTTTACATTATTTCCATTGACATGAATGGGTGAAATCTGTTTTTCTGTTTGTAGCTCCGCCCACATGTGCAGGTGGGCCGTGAGACCCCCTGAACATATCACCCCAGGTAGTGAGGGATCTGCATACCAAGTTTCGTTCAAATCGGTCAAGCCGTTTTTGAATTACAGTGAGAATGGCAGCTTTTTACATTTTTTGCATTGACATGAATGGGTGAAATCTGATTTTATGTTTGTAGCTCTGCCCACATGTGCAGGTGGGCCGCGAAACCCCCAGAACATATCATCCCAGGTAGTGAGGGATCTGTATACCAAGCTTCGTTCAAATCGGTCAAGCCGTTTTTGCGTGATCGCAGCACATACTCACACACATACATACATACACACATACATACCTCCGATTTTATATATATATAGATTAGCTGATTACCCGGCGTTGCCCGGATATTTATTTATCCCTAAATGTCCAACCCCCTACATGTCCCACCCCCCACATGTCCCATATGCCCCACCCCCATGTCCCAACCCCCTACCCTCCACATGTCCCAAAGGAATGTCCCTCTCTATGGGGCTGAACTTAGACTTAAACGGCATCGGGAGTGTCGGTATTCATCTCTGCGAGCCCGAAAACTATGGGTTGGACATTAATATCTGTCGCTTTTGATAATTTTAACATATCACCCCCTTCCCACCCCCACAGTATTTTACCCTGTCCCACCTGAACAATATTTTTCCCCAGATAGTAAGTCATATGTGTACCAAGTTTGGTTGAAATCTCTCCATGCGTTTAAGAGTTATGCTGCGTATTCATCTGTGAGCCCGAAAACACTATGGGGTAGATACTAAAATCTGTCATTTTCAATCATTTTTACATATCTCCCCCTTCCCACCCCCACAGTGTTTGTCCTCAAATAGTAAGTAATGTGTATGTCAAGTTTGGTTGAAATCTGTCCATGCATTGAAGAGTTATGCTGGAACATACATACATACACACACACACATATATTCAACTTATAATGTGAAATATTTGACAAAATGAATACAATACAACTAACGCAAAACTTGATTATAAACAACATTTTTAGTTTCACCTCCAGGAGCAAGAACATATAATTTCTTGGGTGAACCCACCCTTGAGCAAGCAACATAGAGTTGTGGGCCGCGAAACCCCCAGAACATATCACCCCAGGTAGTGAGGGATCTGCATACCAAGTTTCGTTCAAACCGGTCAAGCCGTTTTTGAATTACTGTGAGAATGGCAGCTTTTTACATTATTTCCATTGACATGAATGGGTGAAATCTGATTTTTCTGTTTGTAGCTCCGCCCACATGTGCAGGTGGGCCGTGAGACCCCCATGAACATATCACCCCAGGTAGTGAGGGATCTGCATACCAAGTTTCGTTCAAATCGGTCAAGCCGTTTTTGAATTACAGTGAGAATGGCAGCTTTTTACATTTTTTGCATTGACATGAATGGGTGAAATCTGATTTTATGTTTGTAGCTCTGCCCACATGTGCAGGTGGGCCGCGAGAACCCCCAGAACATATCATCCCAGGTAGTGAGGGATCTGTATACCAAGCTTCGTTCAAATCGGTCAAGCCGTTTTTGCGTGATCGCAGCACATACTCACACACATACATACATACACACATACATACCTCCGATTTTATATATATAGATTAGCTGATTACCCGGCGTTGCCCGGATATTTATTTATCCCTAAATGTCCAACCCCCTACATGTCCCACCCCCCACATGTCCCATATGCCCCACCCCCATGTCCCAACCCCCTACCCTCCACATGTCCCAAAGGAATGTCCCTCTCTATGGGGCTGAACTTAGACTTAAACGGCATCGGGAGTGTCGGTATTCATCTCTGCGAGCCCGAAAACTATGGGTTGGACATTAATATCTGTCGCTTTTGATAATTTTAACATATCACCCCCCTTCCCACCCCCACAGTATTTTACCCCGTCCCACCTGCACAATATTTTTCCCCAGATAGTAAGTCATATGTGTACCAAGTTTGGTTGAAATCTCTCCATGCGTTTCAGAGTTATGCTGAGTATTCATCTGTGAGCCCGAAAACACTATGGGGTAGATACTAAAATCTGTCATTTTCATTCATTTTTACATATCTCCCCTTCCCACCCCCACAGTGTTTGTCCTCAGATAGTAAGTAATGTGTATGTCAAGTTTGGTTGAAATCTGTCCATGCATTGAAGAGTTATGCTGGAACATACATACATACACACACACACATATATTCAAATTATAATGTGAAATATTTGACAAAATGAATACAATACAACTAACGCAAAACTTGATTATAAACAACATTTATAGTTTCACCTCCAGGAGCAAGAACATATAAATTCTTGGGTGAACCCACCCTTGAGCAAGCAACATAGAGTTGTGGGCCGCGAGACCCCCAGAACATATCACCCCAGGTAGTGAGGGAATCTGCATACCAAGTTTTGTTCAAATCGGTCAAGCCGTTTTTGAATTACTGTGAGAATGGCAGCTTTTTACATTTTTTCCATCGACATGAATGGGTGAAATCTGATTTTCTGTTTGTAGCTCCGCCCACGTGTGCAGGTGGGCCGCGAGATCCCCAGAACATATCACCCCAGGTAGTGAGGGATCTGCATACCAAGTTTCGTTCAAATCGGTCAAGCCGTTTGTGAAGTACTGTGAGAATGGCAGCTTTTTACATTTTTTCCATTGACATGAATGGGTGAAATCTGATTTTATGTTTGTAGCTCCGCCCACGTGTGCAGGTGGGCTGCGAGACCCCCAGAACATATCATCCCATGTAGTGAGGGATCTGCATACCAAGTTTCGTTCAAATCGGTCAAGCCGTTTTTGCGTGATCGCGGCACATACACACACACATACATACCTCCGATTTTATATATATAGATTCCTTCTGATTTCACGGGGGTAATACTAGTAAAAACTAGGGAAAGTCAGAAATTGCTTTAGTCAAAAATGTGAACTGACTTTGCTGTTACAATAGTAACCTATCTATGGTGTGATCAAGATTTTTTCAGGTTACTCAGAGGCATGAAACTCTACAAGGAAGGGGTATACCCTCCCAAGAATGGAACAGAGTTCACTTTCCAATCATTGTAACTGTTTCAATAAAGATCACACTTCAAGCTAGGATACAGATAAATAAAGAATGTATCACAATTTTTCAATGCTTTCTTTTCTTCATGAATAGTATTAAGTTAACATCACTGAAACTGGGTAAGTAATAAAATAATAACTTAACTTTATGAAGGGTTTGGGGTTCCAACGTGGCCCCGTTTCGCTTTCTTCCTCAGGAGACCCAATCATAAATTTGATAAAAGTCCTTTAAAACTCTGAATAATATTAGAATTGGTGATGTATAATTGCTTCTACAAGACAAAAAATAACATAAAATCGGGTGTGAGAGAAAATGCCACAACCCACACCACGACAAAACTCATACCATAGATAGGTTACTATTGTAACAGCAAAGTCAGTTCACATTTTTGACTAATATTTATAAGGCTAGACAGTATATTAAAAAGTGTGCTAATTTTGTTGTATAAAATTATCAGCTATGCTGTCTACTAAGATGTTTTATTGTATATTTGTGTTGATATTGTAAATAGCATACTATCGGGCTCATAATAAAAAAAAAAAAAAACATAGACATCCAAGAAGCGTCCTAAATCGGCACTTGGTCATCCTAATTGCCAGGTTGTCCAAATGGCAATAATTGAAACCATCTTTCTGTACATCTAGCAATATGCTCTAGCCTCTGTGCTTCCAGAGCATGAGATGGGCATGGTGGAGGTATGTTACGGGTGGGCTTTGGACAGTCGCAAGTGTTAGACATGGACGTCTTGCAGCCATAATCAAACATTTTGCAAGACAGCCTGGACAGAACTCATATGTTTGGAACTAGACCTTTTATAGAATGGTCTAAGTGCCACAAAGGTGCCCAAACTGACTAGATGACCACTGTATGCATCAAGGTAAGACACCCACATATTCCCAAAGTACTCACTGACCCCCCTCTTCCACAACACAAAAAATGAGAACAAAAAGTTACATACCTGTCTCTAAAACAGCAGCATCTGGTATGGGGAAGCCTAGTAGAGCTGCCCGCAGGTGTCTTAAGTAGCCTGGTGGGTGGGCGGCTAATGAACCATAGAGAGGAGGACCAAGGCCCATAAACCACTCTAACCACTACATTTATGGAAGAACATGTGAACCCACCCATGTTAATAACCCTACTATACCAAACCTACTATACTGCCATAAGTGCTATTTGGGTGGTACACAGGAGGGTATAGTAGGATGGGGGGGGGGATGGGGCTCACCCTAAATGATAAGGGGGTTATGGTGAGATATACAGCTGGTACCTTTTATGTGAAGTTCACAGCAGTACCCTCTAAGGTGTTCCATTACTCTCTCGAGATATCTATGTGGCCAGTCCATTACTATGGTGGTCCATCCCACGTCCAAATGGTCAGGATTAAGACGTTTTCAACCTGGTGGTTTTTATGATTGAAATTGGGGTATAATGTTAGACATCCTGGTGGCCAAGAGATCTAAGTAGACAATTTTTAAAAAATATATATTTGGACAACCAGCAGTTGGCCGTTTTTATTCTTCCAACTTTGGACGTTCAGCTGGAAATGTCCAAGTTGGACTTGGACATTTTTTTCAAAAATGTACCTCCATATCATAATATGCAGTGTTATTTGAATATTTGTTTTTCTGTCAAAATTGTGCATTGCATATGTACAAACTGATGTTATTGTACACCTCATTGAATGAATTTCTTCAAAAAGGCAGTAAATAAATCTTAATCAACAAATGGAGTAGAGGAGTAGCCTAGTGGTTAGAACAGCTGTCTCAGCGCCCGGAGGTTATGAATTCAATTCCCACTGCAGCTCCTCGTATGTCACAGTGGCTAAGGGGAACATGTGGTGCAGTGGTTAAAGCTACAGCCTCAGCACCATGAGGATGTGGGATCAAACCCACACTAAAACATAACATAAGGATTGTCATACTGGGACAGACCAAAGGTCCATCAAGCCCAGTAGCCTGTTTCCAGCAGTAGTCAACCCAGGTCTCAATATCTAGCTAGATTCCAAGTAATAAAACAGATTTTATGCTGCTTATCCTAGGAATAAGCAGTGAATTTCCCTAAGCCATCGCAATAATGGTGTATAGACTTTTCTTTTAGGAAATTATCCAAACCTTTTTTAAACCCCACTAAGCTAACTGATTTCACCACATTCTCCAGCAATGATTTCCAGAGTTTAATTACACGTTGTGTGAAGAAATATTTTCTCTGGTTTGTTTTAAATCTACCACTTAGTAGCTTCATCGCATGTCCCCTAGTCCTAGTATTTTTAGAAATAGTGAACAAGCCGTTTGCATCTACCCTTTCTACGCCACTCATTATTTTATAGACCTCTATCATTAAACCCCTGAGCCATCTCCAAGCTGAAAAGCCCTAGCCGCTTTAGCTTTTCCTCATAGGGAAGTCATCCCATCCCTTTTATAATTTTTGTTGCTCTTCTCTGTACCTTTTCTAATTCCGCTCTATCTTTTTTGAGATATGGTGACCAGTCTATAAAAGGACATTGCCTCGTATCCCATGACTTTCTAATTTCCTCAAAAGTTTTTCATGAGGTACTTTGTCAAATTCCTTTTGAAAATCCAAATACACAATATCAGTCGGTTCACCTTTATCCACATGTTCATTCACCCCTTCAAAGAAATGCAGTAAATTGGTGAGGCAAGATTTCCTTTGACTTAAACCATGTTGGCTTTCTCTCATTGTTCTATGCTTATTTATATGTTCTGTCATTTTGTTCTTTATAATAGTCTCTATCATTTTGCCTGGCACCGATGTCAGACTTAACGGTCTATAATTTCCCTTATCACCTCTGGAACCCTTTTAAAAAAATTGGCATCATGTTGGCCACCCTCCAGTCTTCTGGTGCTATGCTGATTTTTAAAGAAAAATTACAAATTACTAACAATAGTTCTGCAAATTCATTTTTCAATTCTATCAGCATTCTGGGATTTATACCATCTGGTCCAGGCGATTTGTTTCTATTCAATTTGTTAAATTGACCCATTACATCATCCAGTGTTACAAAGATTTGTATGAGTTTCTCTGATTCATCAGAATTTAATATCATTTCTGGCACCGGTAGCTCCCCGCACTGTAATTATGCTTTGCAGGATTTCCCAATCATCCAATCAAAAATTTTTTTTTTAGAATTGGCAAAAAGTAATACACATATAAAAAAGTAGAGAAAAACGGACCTCATACACAGACAGCCGGGACAACACTGTACCCTGTATCATCACTGGCCTGAAAAATCTCCATACGTAAATATTATGTAAGTCTCTCACACATTCCATGGGCTCGTAGTGTCAAAATTTTTCTTATAAATGGGATGCAAATTGCAATTCCACTGCAAAAAACATTGTCATTGACTACAATTGGATAAGGTACAAAAGGAGGCAGATTTTCAAAGAGAAACTTTTTCAAGTATTAAAGCATGAACAACACTTATCTGAAGATCATATGCATGTGGCAGTCCATTTCTATTTCTTCTTTTCCAAAACCTGCCGCTACAATTTTCTCCCAACAGAAAGTACTCCTGTTTCGCAACCGCAAAGGAGCTACATCAGGGGAAATTTTTACTCCATCATCGCTTAAATATCCAAAGTTTAAGATAAACTCCTGCACTGCGGCTTTGGCAGAAAATGGCAAAATATAAATACCTAAGCTTGTGGGGATCCCAAAGCCCTGCCAGCTGAAGACCTCTGGCTGCCAGATCAGAGGAGGTGGTCTTCAGCTGGCAGAGCTTCAGGATCCCACCAGCCACAGCAAGGGAGGTGGCTAATTTTGGATGGACCTGGGCCTGAGACCTCTGTGTGTTCAATGCAAAAAGAAATGCATATCTGGTTTTATTTCTCCAATGTTGCAGTACTCGCTGAGTTTAATTTCTTGGGGCTTCCAGTTCAGTTTCTATTTATAATCCCTTATTCTGTATTTGGTAATGGCCTGTCTGTGTTTTGTATGTGAAGAAGTAATTTAAAATTGTTTTATGTGTGGTAGTAATAGCAGACGGGGAGACCGGGGTAGGGGGCAGGAAGGAGAGGAAATAAGGGGCCCCCTCCTTAATTTCTGCACTGGGCCCCAGCATGTCTAAAACCGGCTCTGATTAGCACAGTGGTTATTTCCAACATAACACTCATTTTTTTGTGCACTACAAGCTGCTATAATGGAAGTAATTGTAGCACACAAAAAATTAAAGCTAAACCAGATGTAAACCACAGTGCTGATGTTACCTTGGTTTACAACATTGGAGCTTGAGACTGTAAGTTCTTTTGAGGACAGGAAGTATCTAAAAGTGTGTTGGCAAAAGCTAAATTTAAAAAAAATGCATACTCTGCTCTTAGTGTGGACTAATTGCCCTCTATGAAGTGGGTGCTGAAAAGTTCTTAGTCCAACCAAGAAGAGCGTGAAGTGGATATGGTTCAATCAATGATCTGAATCAATGTCAAAATATAGAATTTTGTTTATGCAGACTGGCACTTAACAAAATAAGATAACAGTCTTTTCAGCTACAGTGGACTGAGAATTCTTCAGCATACCCTCGTAATGATCCTTAAACTCTATGGGGCTCATAATAAAAAGACAAATACGTCTAAAAACCAACCTAAATCAGAACTTGAACGATGAAAAAGACAGGTTGTCCAAGTACCGATAATCAACCAGAATTTTAGATGCATCTAAAACCAGCTTAGGCCTTTTCCCTGTCTCTATGCACCCAGAGTGAAAAGGGGTGTTTATGGAGGAGTAGGTAAGGCAGGAGGTGGGCGGGATGTGAGGCCGACCTCGACTTAGTCATCCAGCAGCCATAATCTAAAACTTTGACAGGTTGCCTAGACAGAACTTGTACGTTTTTATGTAAACCAAGTCAAAACAAGTATAAGTTCCAGATAGGCCCAGGCAACCCGTCCCCCCATCCCCGTAATGATCGTGGCAGGAGGGATGGCCAGTCCCTCCTGCCCGAAGCTTCTATGGGCCCCCCCCCCCCCCGAATGTTCCTTGGTAGGAGAGATGCCCAATCTCTCCTGTCACGATCCCCCAAACCCTACCGCAATGATCGCTGGCAGGAGAGATGCCCAATCTCTTCTGCTGTGATCCCCTGAACCCTCCCCAATAATCAACAGCAAGAGGGATGCTCAATGCCTCCTGCCGACACCCCACACCCCCTTAAAGTTCACTCCCCTGAAAGTTGCCATCACTACCTGCCAAACCCGACTCCACCCCCTGAAAGTGCGCCACCAACTCCCCCCAAACCCCCCATTCCCCTGAAAGTTCACCCCCACCCCCACCCAGACCCCCCCAACCAGGACCTCCCTAACAAGTTTCAAGTTTCAAGTTTATTTAACTCTTGATGGATCGCCTATTACAAATATTCTAAGCGATGTACATAATATAATAAAACAACTTTAAACTTATTAAACCAATAATAACTAACATGAAAAGAAGGAAAGGGGGTGTAGTTACAATAAGGGAATGGGAAAAAGGAAAAAACAAAAGGTAGGGTAAAAATGACAAAGCACTTTTGTGAATATTAATTAAAACAAAATAAATAATTTAGAATTATTAAAGGTCATAGGCATCCTTAAACAAATAAGATTTTAATAGTTTTTTAAAGGTTGAAATATCTTGTTCTATTCTAATGTATTGGGGAAGAGAGTTCCACCATTTTGGACCTGCGACAGTAAAGATGTCCGCTCTTCTCGTTCCGATAACTTTTAAAGAAGGGACTGATAGTAAGTTTAACTCAGATGAACGTAAAGATCTTTGGGGATTGTATGGGATCAATGATTTAGATATGAATAGTGGTTCACTAGATTTGAGGGTCTTAAAAATTAAGAACATCAATTTATACAGGATCCTATGGTTAACAGGTAACCAATGTGCATCTATCAATAAAGGTGATACGTGATCAAATTTTTTGCCGTTATAGATAAGTTTTATTGCCGTGTTTTGGACGATTTGGAGTCTCCTTTTTTCTTTTTGGGTAATGTTTAAGAATAGAGCATTACAGTAATCAATTTTTGCGATGATAAATGAATGTATTAGGATTTTTAAAGAGGAAGGATAAAGGAATTTGGCAATGGCTCTAATCTGACGTAGTTTAAAGAAACAGTTTTTGATGATAGAAGAAACATGTTCGTGGTAAGAGAGGTTTTCATCGAATATTACCCCCAGAATTTTAATTGAGGATTCCATACTGATAGGTATGTTATGGAGAAGGAATGGGTTTGTGAGAGAGATGTCTTTTTTCCAATTAAATAAAATGGATTTAGTCTTATTGATGTTTAATGCTAATTTATTCGAATTCAACCAATTATATACTTGTTCTAATTTATGATTTATAGTGGTGATGTCTGTACTACTTTCGGGATTCAAAGGGTGGAGTAATTGAATGTCGTCAGCATAGGAGAATGGAATGAAACCTATGGCCTGACAAATTTCCAATAGTGGCGATAAAAAAATATTAAATAATAGTGGAGAAAGGATGGATCCTTGAGGGATGCCGAATGTTGAGGAAAAAATAGTGGAATCTTCGTTGTTAAATCTCACAGATGAAGTGCGGTTGTTAAGATAAGATTTAAACCAATCTAAGACTTTGCCGCTTATTCCTTTTTCTTCTAATCTGTTTAGGAGTAAGTCATGATCGATGGTGTCGAAGGCAGCAGATATATCTAAAGAAAAAAGAATAACCGATTTATGGTGGTCGAGATAGTATTGGATGTTAGTGGTTAAACCTATTAATGAATATTCTGTACTATGATTTTTTCTAAATCCAGTTTGATGTGGGTGTAGTGCATTAGTTTTTTCAAAGAAATCTGACAGCTGATTAAATATTAATTTTTCAGTAAGTTTGGCCAGAAATGTAACATTCGCAATCGGTCGGTAATTGGATAACTCGTTAATACTAATTTTGTAATTTTTAATAATAGGAGTAATTGATGCAAACTTCCATTGAGATGGGACTGTGGAAGTACGTAAACTGTTTTGAATAATGGACAAAATAAAAGGGCCAAAATGTGAAAAGTATTTTTTCAAATAGAAAGGTGGAATTAATTCTGACCGAGAACTTTTTGTATTTACTTGGGAAAAAAGGGATTCAACATCTTGAAGTGAGGGGATTGTAAAATTTGAACATTTTGCTGTCGGTATAAGATTTGGTTGGTCGGCATTAGAGGAGATAGTAGATGTACTTTGGGCAAAAGAATTGCGAATATTGTTTATCTTAAGGATGAAAGAGTCAGCTAGTTCTTGAGCTTTAAGGGAAGATGTTCGCGGAGAAAGTTGTGATTTATTTGTAGGGTCCATTGATTTTAAAATGTTATAGAGAACGGAGGAATTTTTTGCTGTTTCGATTTTTTTAGAGAAGTAGGATTTCTTTGCGAGATTAATTTTAGTTTTGTATGTTGAAGCTATTTCCCTATATTTGTATTGGTTGTCTGGTGTCTTATTATGTCGCCATTTTCTTTCTGATGAGCGTAATTGCTGTTTGATAACTCCATCTGGATCCCCCCATCCCCACCAGGACCCCCCTGGAACCACCCCCCTTAATCCTTTCTTGTTGGCCAGACGGACGGCTCCTGCTTGCGTCCAGCCAGCAGGCCTGCCTTTGAAAGAATGGCGGGCCTGCCCTTTCCCAGTGCAACTTTGGCCTAAGGCCACCATGGCCAACTGGAATGTTAGGCCCATTTCCCAGTGCATTCTGGGATGCACTGGGAGTGGCCTAAGATTCTGATTGGCCAGATCCCCTAGGCCCCTCCTATGTGTTTTTGAAAAGCCATTCGGACCCCTGGACATGTCCTCGAAAAGGAGGACTTGTATGGAGAAATCCGGACGTCTGGTAACCCTACCTAAGTCTGACCTCCTAATCAGGCAATCTGTTATAAAATTATTTTTTGCATGCCTGCGTTTCTTTACCACAAAGAAACAACTGCAATCTGCTTAAGGCTTCCAAACCATGCATTTTTCTTTCTATTAATTCAAAGCTTTTGTGTTGCTATGCAAACTGCCCACATAGGACAGTTTTCTAGCTTTTTATCTTATTTGAGATCAGTCTGAATCTGTTATTTTCCTACTGATCTCTTTTTCATACAAATTTCTAACTAGCATGAATGGGAACAAAGCTGGTGCACTAATAGCATTGGACCCAATTATTTTAAAATAATGCATGGATTGTGCTGCATCTAAATAATTTAATAGTGGTTTTGCCCCAGCTAGAGTAACACAAAGGGTTGATAAATGAGCCCCTGTGTTTCCTTGTTAAATATTGGCACATTAGACATTGTTGGAATAGCTTCATTTCCGGAAACTAGCTGTCCCTCTCTAGTCTGTCTCCCTCTAATAACTACTCAAATGTCCATCCAATTTTGTTCAAAATACATGGCAAAAGACAGCAACCACCCTGGGACCCTCTGCTCACTTTTCATGTGCCTCAGCAACCCTACTTAAAATTCAGTTCAGTGCTCTTCAATTGTAAGCTCAGGGAGAACATCATGATGTCACTGAATTCTTTTAAAACTGTCTAGCCATTGGCTGGCCGAGCGTTTCAGCGGTGCCTTGTTATTTGAGCGTGTTCGTGGTCACCCACTGACTTCATTTCTCGTCCAATTTCCTCTGGGGAAATACGGTCTCTTAAATTGCTGAATGTGCTTGTGACACGGAAATTCACCTTATTTCCCTAATTCCGTATATTGTTCTCAAAATTGCGTGCACGCATTTGGGCACGCGCTCGATTGAATTTCATAACTAGCCCATTAGTGCCAATTTTTGGTGCTAATTGTCAATAACTGGAATTTACGTGCACATCTTTATAATTGCTATTTTATAAAATTGGGTGCGTAAATTGTTCTGTACAGATCCAAAAAGGGGCTTGGCCATGGGAGGGGCATGGGGATGTTTCTAGGCTCTTATACACCTTGACAAAACTGAAACAGACACGGTGGGCTCCTTTTACTAAGGTGCGCTAGCGTTTTTAGCACACGCAGCAGATGAGCGCGTTCTAACCCCACGCTACGTGGCTAGAACTGACGCCAGCTCAATGCCGATTTTAGTGTCTAGCGCGCGCGGCATTGTAGCGCACGTTATTCTGCGCGTTAAAGCCCTAATGCAGCTTAGTAAAAGGAGCCCTGTGTTGTATTGAGCTACTGGCCTTAGGAACTGTTGGGCTAGGATTGACCTGTCCTGCCTTCTCCTCTGAAGCTCAATGTTGAATAAAGTAATTTCCTAAGGCCAGTAGCTCAATGCAACACAGTGTCTGTTTCAGTTTGTCAAAGTGTAAAAGATGCTAAAAATATAGCATTGTTGATGACAAAATTACCTTAAATGAATTTTTTGCAGGTGTTTCTAGGCTTTCATGCAGTGTTATAGAATTCAGAAGATCCATGCCTAACTTAGGCATGGGGATTTATACCAAGTTTTAGGATCCCAGTGCCAACTATTATTCTATAAATGGTGCCCAACTTTGAGCGCTGGTTATATAATAGCCCTTACCATGCATTTGTCCAATGGATGGATGGATCATGCCACCTACTCATGGCAACATGCACAGTGAGGAATCCACCCTGTGATGTTTGACAGCAGAGTACGGGAGTGGTTTATTTTATTTATTTAGTTAATTTGATTTCTATCCCGTCCTCCCAGTAGCTCAGAACGGGTTACAAGCCAACATTCAAGTTTCCAAGTTTCTTTATTTTTGATATACCATTTATCATACAGGTATCTAAACGGTTAACAATAAAATATAATAAGTGAAAAAGTAAAATCGTGTTTAAGCTAAAAAGTAGGGGAGCATTTACGCACTTAACATACATGATACGAGAGAGAAAATGAGGAAAGGGAAGTTATTAAATGCATCGAGATGGAAAATAAAAAGAGGTAAGTGTAAAAGTTAAATACATGTGGGTAGGGGGGGGCGCTTCAAAAGAAGCGTTTTGATTATCAGAGAGGTTCTGCAAAAAAAAGAAAGATTTGTCGAAGAAGGCATAAGGTTATAGATGTCTTTAAAAAGAAAAAATTAAAATCAAACTTAACACCTATCTAAAGAGTTTTCTAGTCGAAGGTCGTTGGGAAGGGCATTCCACAAAGTGGGAGCTGTAACAGAGAAAATGGATTTGCGGGTAGTGTCATAGAAGAGTTCTCGTATTGAAGGGATGGTGAACGGGTTTTGGTTACTAGACTGAAGAGCCCTACAAGAAGCATATGGAATTGGAAGTTTATCAATGAAAGCTGGTTGGTGGGAGTTTTTTGTTTTGAAGGCAAGAAGTAATATTTTATAGGTGAGGCGATGTGATGGGCAGCGGAGGTGAATACAATTGGACAGTACAATGACTATACAGCAACTTAAGGACAAGTTAAAAAGAATGGAGAAGAGAGTGCAGAAAGGAAGGGGGGATGGGGGGTTGATTGCAGTTGGAATTTTAGTTGAAGAGGAGGGTCTTCACTGCTTTCCAGAAGGTCATCAATGAGTTCTGTAATCTGATTTGCGGGGTGATGGGGGGGAGTTGGTTCCAGAGTTGGTGGATGAAGTGGCTGTAGGAGCGTTTGCAGGCAGTTTCTGACAGGAGAGACCTTCCTGAGGGGATGCATAGGCGTTTCTCCGTTTCAGAGCGGAGGAGGCGGGTGGGGGTGTACAGGGTTAGCTTGGATCCTATGTAGGCTGGGGTGGTGGCGTAGATTATTTTATGTTCAATTACCAGGGCCTTGAATACGTAGCGTTTGTTGTTCGAAAGCCAGTGCTCTGCGTGGAGGGCTGGAGAGATGGGGTCATGGTAGTTGAGGTTGTGAAGGAAGTGGATTGCTGCGTTTTGGACACGCTGGAGGCGTTTGAGATCTTTTATGACCATTCCATTAAATAGGATTTCTCTCCATTAAATCCATCCTGGAGAGAACATAGGCATAGAGGAGTTGGGCTAGGACTGATTTGGAGATGTAGGGTTTGATCCTTCTCAGTTGGCAGAGGTAGTAGAAGGAGGTGGAAACTAATTGAAATATGTGGGTGGATAGGGACAGGTGGCCGTCTAATGTTACTGCTAGGCTGCGTACCTGATCTGCTGCTATTAGTGAGGTGGAATCCCATGATAGTGTTGGGCATGTGTATTTGGTACTTTCTTTTCCTGATCCATAAGAGTTCGGTCTTAAAGGTGTTCAGCTGTAGTTTGTTGTTTGTCATCCAGGTTTTCATATCAAAAAGGCAGAGTTGGAAGTTGGCGATTTGGGATGATCGGTTTTCGCCTAGTGGGAGGAGTAGCTGTATGTCATCGACGTAGGAGTGGATTTTAATGTTGAACTTTGGGCTATATTGCTGATAGGTCTGATGTAGAGGTTAATTAGGAGGGGAATAGAAGGGTGCCTCGGGGAACACCGTATTTGATAGGTTTGGGGTCAGATTTGTGTGGCCCTAGTAGGACTGTTTGGGTTCTTTGGTGAAGGAAGGAGGTGAACCACTGGGAGGTAGAGTCCTTGATTCCGAGGTCATAGAGTCTGGATAAGAGGAGGTGGTGGTTGACAGTGCCAAAGGCAGCGCTGAGGTCTAGTAGGACCAGTAAGGCATTGTTGCCTTTGTCGAGTATCGACCAGCTGTCCTCTGATATCCATGAGTACTGACTTTGTGCTGTGGCCATTGCCTTCTCTCATGCAGTGTATGGCTCCACTATGTCTCTGCTGCCTACCATAGAGCCCCTCAGCCTACAGCACCTGGTATTCCCTGGCTGTCTCCCGTGGTCTGACCCTGCTTAGCTTCCGATAGTACAGTGTCCTACAAACTTTTTTACTCGGCGGCACAGTAAACTCCCAGCTGTGGCTAGAGGGCACCTGGAAATGCATGAACATCAATGTGATGAAGTCATGCACATTCATGACATCAGCACGTCGATGTCTGTGCATATGTGATGGCCCTCTATACCGGGCCCTGAGCCGCCAGTGGGGTTGCTGGAGCAGAAGAGATAGCAAGAAGAGGAGAGATGCCAGCGAGGAGAAGAGGTGTGGGTGCCGGCTAATTGCCTACAGAATGTGTCTCTCGTGGCTGGAAGCACATCCTGTAGACAGTAAGCTGGCACCAGTGCCTCTCCTCCTCTCCAGCGCCTCACAGCACATTTGGAATCTCAGCGTGGTATGTTGCGGCACACAGTTTGCAATGCACTGTGATAGTAGGAGCAGGCCTACTGAGGGTGGCCAGGCTGTAGGCATTTGTCCACTATGCATTGTCATAATAATGTGTACATTTCTGTACCATGGAAGACTAGGTTTCAAAAATGCTCACGAATCTCCTGGTTTCTGTTTGCATCTATTTCACTTTGTAAACTGGCCAAAAGGAGAATCTGACAATTTAGGATTAGTCCTCATTAAATTCACTCCAGACAAAAGTCTCAACACACTGCCTCCCTGCTAGTCCAGAGGCTGATTCTGTTCCTCATTTCTGGTTATGTATAAGGCAATTCAAAGTTTGTGCTTTGTGTCTGGTGGTCACAAAAAAATGCCAATAAAAGATCAAATTTGGTTTGAATGCAGAGCAGCTTCTGCATCAAATTTCAAGATTTCTCTGGCTTGGCCTACATATGGTAATGCACATTAGCAGCCTTATTAACGTCAACCAACTGTTTCAGCATTTAGAAGCTGTGTATATTTCAACACAGCTTCTTAAAGACCAGCTCCTTCCTTCAAAGAAAATGTTTTTCATATCATCCTGAAGGATACAGAATATGATCCAACAGTTAATCTCTTGATTTACAAATTTCTTACGGAAATCACTGAGGCAATGCAGTAAAACTTATTGCTGAATCTGAGGTTAAGAGCCCACATTTCACCAGCCTTGACAAAAAAAAAATCCATTTCGGATTTCTGAAACAACATTTTGCCAACGTTTTTCAAGACATACCAAAGGTTCTTTTAGGTCATATAGGGCTCCTTTTTACAAAGCCGTAGTAAGCACTAGTGTGGGTTTACCACAACTAAAAAGGGCTTACTGTGGGGCGTATTTAGGTAACCCACAGTAATCTGTGGTCACAAACTGCACGCTAAAAATAAGTTTTATTTTACCATGGGTGGAGGGGCATGGGGGTGAAGAGTGGACATTTCTGTGCTAATTAGAACAGCTACATTGCCTCTCACCACCTAATTAGTAGGGGAATTAGTGCATGAGCCCTCAGTGCCTACAAAATAGGTGACGGTAAGGATGCATGTGCTAATTTTTAATAATGGCCATCACAAATAGTGATTGGTTATTTGAAAAATATGAAATCGGCATTTTATGATTGCAGTAGAGATGGCCTTAGCTTCTGGGAAAGACTCACCTAAGGACACCTTTTGTAAAAGGAGCCCTTAGTGACCGCTTCCCCACTCCCTAAAAGATTTATGGTATATTTGCTCCTTGTTGCTAGGTATAAAAAAAAATTTTTTTTTTGTAAACATAGGTATCTAAACGGTAAATCTTTCAAATAGTTTATATAATAGAAACTTAGAAACATGATGGCATAAAGGCCAAATGACCCATCCAGTCTGCCCATCTGCAGCATTCACTATCTCCTCCTCTCCCTAAGAGATCCCACTTGCTTGTCTCACTCTTTTTCTTAAATTCAGATACAGTCTTTGTCTCCACCACCTCTACCGGGAGACTATTCCACATATCTACCACCCTTTCTGTAAAAATGTATTTCCTTAGATTACTCCTGAGTCTATCACATCTTAACTTCTTACTATGCCCTCTCATTCCAGAGCTTCCTTTCAAACGAAAGAGACTTGCCTCATTTGTATTTACAGTGGTGCCTCACACAACGAACTTAATTCGTTCCAGGAGCAAGTTTGTTATGCGAAAAGTTCGTTATGTGAAACGCGTTTTCCCATAACAATACATGTTAAAAAAAATAATTCGTTCTGTAGCATAAAATATGCTAAGATGACATAAAAAAAGATAAATTTTTGGTTATTATTTTTATTTAGATACATCTAACAACATAATTGTTTTTTAAAACAACACACATTGTTTAAATTTAAAGACAGACTAAGTAGAGTCTAATTTTACAGTGAGAGAGGGCAGAGTCTCAGCGGCAAAAACTGGGACTGTTCATTTTTTTTTTTTTCTAGCATCGGGGAAGCGGCGAGAGTAGCTCCGCCCCCCCCAACGCATCAGCAGTAGGCGCTGGGCCCCTGCGAGCCGACTGTCCGACACTGCACAGGGAGCCAGGCGGAGAGAGGGCAGTTAAACGCGGTGCCTGTGCGGAAGGATGCAGCTTGGGCGACTTCGTTGTGGGAAGCAAGACCTGAAGTTCGTTGTGCGCAGCGTTCGCTGTGCGAGGCGTTCGTTATGCGAGGCACCACTGTATAGTAGGTTCTATATCTCTGTGGTGGCCATATTTTGGAAATCAGCAACAGCTCCTTTCTGCTTCCCACCTTCTCTGTTTTCATACCCATTTGGATTAAACCCTCATGAGTCTGGGAGAGATGAGCAGATGGATCCATCCTTGATTATATTATTTTTTTAACTTTGATTGTTGTAACCTCAATTTTACAGAATGCTCAGTGCATAATGCTGCATATTTTGTACTTTTCTGTAGAGGGTGCTATATCCTAACTTCCTATAGCTTGCCTTAACTGTTTCTTGCTAGTTCACAGACAAATTTCTATTTGGCATAAGTATGGAACTTAACAGGCAAGAAGTACTAAATTAGAGGTTCACAAACATGTCCCAGATGAACCCTACCCTCTTGGATTTTCAGGATATCCACAATACATATTCATGAGATAAATTTGCATGTAATTAGGCAGTACAGGCAAATGTAACTCATGAATATTCATTGTGGTTATCATGAAAACCCAACTGGATGGGGGATCCTCCAGGACAGGATTGGGGACATCATTGAGTGATACAGAGGCATTATAACATTCTTGTCTTCTTAACATCCCTTGTCTAATAATTCCTAGTATCTTGTTTGCTTTATTGGCTGACTCCACACATTGGGCGGAAGGTTCAGTGTATTGTCCACGATGACACCCAGATCCCTTACTTCAGTGCTGACCCCCAACTTGGACCCTAGCATCTGATAACTATGATTTGGATTATTCTTCCCAATGTGCATCACTTTGCATTTGTCCATATTTAATTTCATCTGCCATTTGAATGCCGAGTCTTCCGAATTCCTTAGGTCTTCCTGCAGTTTTTCACAGTCATCTGCAAATGTAATCACCTCACTTGTAGTTCCAATTTCCAAATAAGTTAAATAGCACCAGTCCCAGTACAGATCCCTGCGATACATCACTATTTACCTGCCTCCATTGAGAAAAATGACCATTTAAGCCTACCCTTTGTTTTCTGTTTGATAACCAATTCTTAATCCACAATTGATCATTTTCTCCTATCCCAATTTTCTCAGGAACCTGTCATGAGGAACTTTGTCAACCAGCTCACCTTTATCCACATTTTTATTCACACCTTCAAAGAAGTCAAGCAAATTGGTGAGGCAAGACCTCCCTTGGTTGAACCCATGCCAAATCTGTCTCCTTTAATCATGTTTGTCTAAATGTTCCAGAATTTTATTTTTTTATTGTTTCCACTATTTTGCCCAGCACTGAGGTCAGGCTTACCGGTCTGTAATTCCCCAGATTTCCCCTGTAACCCTTTTTAAAAATTGGCGTAACATTGGCCACCCTCCAATCTTCAGGCACTACAGACGATTTTAGCAACAGGTTACATCACCAATAACAGATCAGCAATTTCATGTTTGAGTTCTTTCAGTACCCTGGGATGTATACCATCCGGTCCAAGTGATTTATCACTCTTTAACTTGTTGATTTGTCTTAGTACGTCTTCCAAGTTCACTGAGATTTCTTTCAATTACCTTGCCTCATCACTCTTGAAAAACATTTCCGGTTCAGGTAGATTTCTTTTATTCTCTTCCATAAAAACCGAAGCAAAGAATTCATTCAATCTCTCTGCTATGGCCTTATCCTCTCAGAGCACACCTTTTACTCCTTGATCATCCTATGGTCTCACAGATTCTCTCACAGGTTTTCTGCTTTTGATGTACCTAAAAAATTTGTTACTATGAGTTTTAGAAACTTTGCTGTAGTATTTTCTAACTGTTGCAGGAAACTGAGGCTGAGCCTAATGCCACCTCATATAATGCCATTTTTAATAGTATGTCTGCAGAGAGCAAGGGAAAGCAGGAAGTGGTCAAGGAAGGAAACAGAAGAATTAAAAAAAAAAAAAATTGAACCTTTCTGAAGATAACCACAGTGCCCTACCATGTTTAACATCTACATCAATAATCTGCTCACATTACCAAAGACATTCTTGGCTCTGGTATTGAAACTAAAAAACTAAGAAATCAAATATCTTTGCTTTTTTAACCCTTAAGGGGTTGTGATTATAATTTCATTGGACTCTTATTTTCTTTTTATTTCCTCAGTATTGTAAGTAATTGTTTATACAGGTGATTTAGTCAGACTGTGAGCTTATTGGACAGGGTTGTTTCTAAGCACCTAATATTAGATTATTTGTGAACCGCTGTGAACTTCGAATGAGGTATTGGCAGTATACAAATAAAAATTGTATTGTATTTATATTTACTTTATACTGTAATTTTGTATGTCATTGCATCTGGTCCTCTGGTGCCTCACTTTATCCTGACTGGCAGATGCCTTTGTGCAGCATCATGAGCTCTAGGAGAAAGATGCCAGTGTGATATCGATTAGGTCCCCAACAGAGCCTAAATACAGTTAAAATCATGATAAACTTTCTCTTAGTAGGCCTGAAATTGTCATCCACTTTTGAAGTCCAACGCTGACCCTCTGCCCATCTTCAAGATTTTTGTTGTTTCTTGGAGTGGAGGAATTACAAGGTTACAAGTTACTAGTGGTTAGTTCAGTGGTCTGAGAATCTGAGGAACTGGGTTTGATTCCCACTGTACCTCCTTGTGAGTCTGAACAAGTCACCAAACCCTCCATTGCTTTGATTGTAGCCACAGAAAGGCAGTACAGTCAAACCTTGGTTTGCGAGTGTTTTGCATGATGAGCAAAACACTCAGCAAACTTTTGTCTCGCAAACCGAGCACTACCCCAATAAACAAGCACTTACAGCTGCAGGCAACGTCACTTCAGGGGGATGCCTCTTCCGTCCGCTGGCCAGCCTTCCACACCGGGTGCCTTCCACACCATGTTGGAGAGCCTCTGAGCCCACGCAGCCGAGTGCCGTCCCACCTGCATGTTGCGCATAATCATGCACGTCGTCGATCATTGACATTGTGCGTGATCATACGCACAGCGCAGGTGGGACGTTACTCAGCTGCGTGGGCTCAGAGGCTTTCCAACATGCTGCGGAAGGCACCTGGTGTGGAAGGTTGGCCGGCGGATGGAAGAGGTATCCCCCCGAAGCGGCGCTGTGTGGGTTCAGGGGTTCTCCAGCAGCTGGCAGATGGAAAAGGCATCCCCCCGAAGCGGCACTGTGTGGGTTCAGGGGTTCATCAGAGGCATCCCCCCGAAGCGGCGCTGCGTGGGCTCAGGGGTTCTCCAGCGGCTGGTGGACAGAGGAGGCGTTTCCTTGAGGCGGTGCTCCAGCATCCAGCATCCGACAGGTACACACCCACGGGCCACCCCTTGCCACTTCCTCCCAGTTCTTTGGTACCTTTTGGGTTGTGGAACAAATTGTCAACGTTGCCATTATGGCCTGTAGGGAAAGTTGCTTTGATATACGAGTACTTTGGATTACGAGTATGCTTCTGGAACGAATTATGCTCGTAAACCAAGGTACCACTGTATATCAAATCCCATCTCCTTACATATTGCTTGTTAGTATTTGATTAATTTCCCTCCCTGCATTACTGTGAGCATAATCTGCTAACTGCTTCTATAGCACTACTAGACATACACAGTGCTGTACACTCTGTCCCTAATGGGTTCACAATCTAAGTTTTTGTACCTGAGGCAACGGAGGGTCAAGTGATATGCCCAGGGTCACTAGCAGCTGCAAAGAGAACTGAACCCAGATCCCTAGGATCACAGCCCACTGCTCTAACCACTAGGCTACTCCCCTACTCCTAATATAGAGGTCCTTTTACTAAGGAGCACTAACCGATTTAGCGCGCGCTAATCAATTTAGCGTGTGCTAATCGATTTAGCGTGTGCTAAATGCTAAGGCTTCCATAGACTATAATGGGCGCCTTAGCATTTAGCGCGTGTTAAATCGATTAGCGCATGCTAAATCGGTTAACGCGCCTTAGTAAAAGGACCCCATACTGATGTATTATTTAATTTTTTCTTCTTTTTTTCCCCCTATCACCATGTTATCTCTTTACAATTTGTATTGCATGACGATAAAATATTATAAATTAAAAAAAATTCATCTCTGACCTCTAGCGAGTCTCATGATACTACATGTGGGGGTCAAGCTGCCATATAAGTGGTGTGTGTCCTTATTTGGCAACTTGACCTCAAGCGGTAGTATCTGAAGACTAATGCTAGGGGTCAGAGGCGCTATTATGAACTCATAGAAACAGAAAAAATGAATGCAGATAAAGACCATGTGGCCTCTCAAGTCTGCCTAGCCATGCCATCTAACCCAAAAAGAAACACGCCAAATACAACTAATTCAAAATACAGCAATTAAACTCATCTATAAAAAGAAAAGATATGACCATGTTACTCCCTTGTTTCGAGAATCCCACTGGTTACCAGTTTCTTATAGAACAACTTATAAAATTCTTCTCTTAGCCTTTAAGATCAAGACTTCCTAGATTAATATGTCACTCCACCTACTCCATCCAGGGCCCTCAGGTCCACTAATCAGAATTTACTAACAATCCCCCCTATTACGGATATCTACTATACTAGAAATATGATTTTTTACTGTTGTTGCACCCGTCCTTTGGAATGCAATGCCATCAAACCTTCGATCTGAAAATTCCTTAAACAAGACATTTCTTTTCAAAGAAGCTTATCAAAACTCCAACTGAATCCCCAAATAAACACGAGAAAACAAAAACACTTCTAGGAAGCGATACCCTGTCCTTTCCTTCTGTTTTACCCTCCCCTTCTTCCCTTATTTTTATTTATACAATGTAATTTACAAATCTTCCCCTCCCCTCTTTCTCCTTTGTTTCGTATCCTTTGTAATCAAGTCTTTGTCTTGACCCTCTTCCCCCTACTTCCATAGAGATTTTATTTTCTCCTATAATTAGATTTGACTTTTATCCAAAAATTTTCTATTTTTATCTTTAACATAGTAACATAGTAGATGACGGCAGATAACGACCCGAATGGTCCATCTAGTCTGCCCAACCTGATTCAATTTAAACTTTTAAAATTTTTTCTTCTTAGCTATTTCTGTGCCAGAATCCAAAGCTCTATCCGGTACTGTGCTTGGATTCCTACTGCCGAAATCTCTGTTAAAACCTACTCCAGCCCATCTACACCCTCCCAGCCATTGAAGCCCTCCCCAGCCCCTCCTCCACCAAATGGCCATATACAGACACAGACCGTGCAAGTCTGCCCAGTACTGGCCTTAGTTCGATTTTTAATATTATTTTCTGATTCTAAATCTTCTGTGTTCATCCCACGCTTCTTTGAACTCAGTCACCGTTTTACTCTCCACCACCTCTCTCGGGAGCACATTCCAGGCATCCACCACCCTCTCCGTAAAGTAGAATTTCCTAACATTGCCTTTGAATCTACCACCCCTCAACCTCAAATTATGTCCTCTGGTTTTACCATTTTCCTTTCTCTGGAAAAGATTATGTTCTACGTTAATACCCTTCAAGTATTTGAACGTCTGAATCATAAGAACATAAGAACATAAGCAGTGCCTCCGCCGGATCAGACCATAGGTCCATCCTGCCCGGCAGTCCGCTCCCGCGGCGGCCCAGACTGGTCACGACCTGTCTGTATCAAGACCAGACTGGTCAAGTCCTGTCTTAGACTGGTCAAGTCATATCTCCCCTGTCTCTCTTTGTATTATTGTAAACCGACCAGATACATGTGATGGTCAGTATATCAAAATACTAATAAGCTTGAAACTTGAACTATTCCCTCTTTTCCCTTATACTTGTCCCAAGCTTTCTTGAATTCAGATACACTTTTTGCCTCCACCACCTCCATCGGGATGCCATTCTAAGTATTCACCACCCTTTCTGTGAAAAAGTATTTTCTGAGGTTAATTCTGAAAATACTTTTTCCACTAAAAGGGTGATGAATGCAGATGGGGCAGAAGCATCCTGGGATTGGTCTTGTCCTCCACCGACTGCCAGGGATCCCAGGTAAGAGCCAGGGGGTATCAGGGAGAGGGGTTTTATTGAGTGCCATTCAGGGGCTGTAGAGGGTTCATTTGAGCTGCAGGTGGTGTGTAGTTCATCCAGGGTGCTTCAAGCTTCTAGCAACATCATTTTTGTTCATAAATTTTTCTTTCATGCTCCTTTGCATAATACATATAAAAATTCCTTTGATTCTGAATTAAGCTTGCAAATTACACCCTGCATAATAATCTGTATTAGTTCTTTGTTTAAAAGCATATAATGTACAGGACTTTTATACCGGAGGAAACCGTCACACTGTGACATAGTGTTCAATTAGCACTGATTATCATTCCAGGAACTGTTTAATATGTGTGTGACACATTGTATTCCCTTTCCTAGGATAGTAAGGTTCTGGGAGCCTACAATGAAACATCAGCTCATGATCCATTTAAAAATATCTTTCCTACATCATTCCAAATTCTTCATTAGATCCAAATACTATATCATCGCAGAGTCAGATATATTCTCCATAGCAGAGGTATAGTTAATTATCATGCGGTTGGGTAGGGAGATGCTTTTTAACACTGGTTAGTTAGCATGAAAAATATATCAAGTGTTAATGCCTAATGAGCAGATTAATACTATTAATGTACTAAAAAGGTTGGAAAAGAGATGGCTGAGGGGAGATATGATTGAAGTCTACAAAAATTCTAAGTGGAGTAGAATGGGTACAAGTAGATCGATTTTTCACGCCGTCAAAAATTACAAAGACTAGAGGACATTCGATGAGGTTAGAGGGAAATACTTTTAAAACCAATAGGAGGAAATATTTTTTCACTCAGAGAATAGTTAAGCTCTGGAACACATTGCCAGAGGTTGTGGTAAGAACGGATAGCGTAGTTGGTTTTAAGAAAGGTTTAGACATTTTCCTGGAGGAAAAGTCCATAGTCTGTTATGGGGGAAGCCACTGCTTGCCCTAGATCTTTGGCATGGAATATTGCTATTCCTTGAGTTTTGGCCAGGTGCTAGTGACCTGGATTGGCTACCGTGAGTACAGGCTACTGGGCTTGATGGACCATTGGTCTAACCCAGTATGGCTATTCTTATGTTCTTACGTGAGCCTAGTATAGAACAATTAAGCCATTGTAACATCGCTAATGAGGTTGGTTCTGAGGCACTGTCGAATGAGGTATTATGACATCACAATCTCAGCTCTAGAATGTTGCTTTCATTGGGGTTCCAGAATCTTGCTACTCTTTGAGATGCTGGAATGTTGCTACTCCTTGGGTTTTGGCCAGGTACTAGGGACCTGGACTGGCCACCATGATAACGGGCTACTGGGCTTAATGGATCATTGGTCTGAACAAGTAAGGCTATTCTTATGTTTTTATGTTCAATGTTACTATCAGGGAAATAGTGGTAATAGTAAGGCTAACAACAATCCAAAAAGCAGATCAATCAAATAGAAAGAAGTCTGATTGATTGAACCAGGTACCCGAGGTGGCCACATTTCACCCACAGCTGCAAGGGGAATCAAACTCATAACGTTTGACAAAATTTTGTAAAGATTGATTATTGGATTTAGCCCTTTGATTATATGCATCCAGGATGGGTGGGTGGGAGGGGCTATGTAATTAATTTATTATTGGATTGCAAGGTTGTTTATCTTGTTCATTTGCATTATATTAAATGTTTATACAATTTTAGGAAGGATGGGTGGGGATGGGGAGGGGGTTATTTATTTATTGTATCATTAGAAGGAATTGAGTGCTGTCTATTGAATTAATTGATTGATAATATGTTGCACTTTATGCTGGTTTTAAAATGAATAAAGATTTAAAAAAAAAAAAAAAAGAAAACGTTTATAAACAACTTGAAAATCTGAAAGCGGGCAAAGCTATGAGGCCAGATGGGATATATCCAAGAACATTGAGGGAGCTCAGAAAAATCCTGGCAGGGCCACTGCCAGATGTGGTCCCTCTTCAAAAAAGTAGGGACAAGGAAGAAGTAGGAAACTACAGACTGGTTAGCCTCACGTTGGTGGTAGAAAAAATAATGGAGTTGCTGTTGAAGGAACGGATAGTTAACTTTCTAGAATGCAACGGGTTGCAGGAACCAAAGCAACATGAAAATCAAATGAAAACCCTGCCAATCAAATCCGATTGATTTCTTTGACTGGATAAAGGACAAGCACTAGATATATTCTGCTTGGATTTCAGCAGTCTTTAATACAGTTCCTCACAGAAGACTCCTGAATAAGCTGAGATGGCTGAACTTAGGACCCAAAGTGGTGAACTGGGTTGGAAACTGGTTAACTGACAAGCAACAGAGGGTGGTGGTCAGTGGCATGCAGACAGGCCCTGAGGGTACTGCTCTTAATTTTATTGGTTGAGCAAGCAACAGGCAGATGCTGCTCAGCCAATCAAATTCAGATCCCATGAACTGATTACCATCCTCAGTTATTCTTTAAATCTTTAAAATTTATTAAAGTGTCTATTTTATATAAATTAAGCAGTGCAAATTTGAAGGCGTGTAGGTTTAAGGTAGTTCTAAGAATTGAGAGTAGGTCTCTTTTTCTGAGTTCATATGTTTTGACCCCTAGGCTTATCTATTACTGTAGATTAGAGAATGACACGGGGACACATTTTTCCCCATCCCCGCAGGAATTCATTTTCCTGTCCCTTCCTGGCAAGTTATTTTCCTCTCCCTGCCCCATTCCTGCAAGCTTCGTCCTCATCTGCACAAGCCTCAAACACTTTAACATCATAAGTGTTCGAGGCTTGTGCGGTTAAGGCAGAGCTTACAGGAATGGGACAGGGACAAAACTCGTGGGGAAATTGAGTTCCTGCAGGGATGGGGAAAAATTTGTCCTTATTTCATTCTCTAGTGTAGATATTTTTAGGTGGTAGGCAGGAGGGGCTATGGTGTGTGTGATTACACCGCTGCCAGTATGGGGTAGTGTTACTCTTTAACTGAGCACTATTTTCACATGTATATTTGCAATTTTCATGGTTAGTTTATATGTTTCATTTTTTTAACTTCCTATTGCGAGTAATCCCGGAAGTGACATCAGAGAGTGCGCCGAAACCTACTCGGGCAGCAAGTTGGTGGCTGCTCGCACCGAAGTTAAAAAGGTACGAGGGAAAGGAAGGGGCGCACACACAGCAGGGGGAGGAGTGGGAAAGGGAGGCAAAGAGGAGGAGGGTTGCCGGCTCCCTACGTAAGACCGCACCCGGGGCGGACCACCCCCTTTACTAGGCCACAGTTTATGCTGTTAACAAAACTATTGGATCCTTTTACAAAGGTGCGCTAGGGCAGTGGTTCCCAACCCTGTCCTGGAGGAACACCAGGCCAATTGGGTTTTCAGGTTAGCCCTAATGAATATGCATGAAGCAAATTTGCATGCCTATCACTTCCATCATATGCAAATCTCTCTCATGCATATTCATTAGGGCTAGCCTGAAAACCCAATTGGCCTGGTGTTCCTCCAGGACAGGGTTGGGAATCACTGCGCTAGGGCCTTAACACGTGCGCTAAATTGCCGTGTGCACTAGCCGCTGCCGCCTCCTTTTGAGCAGGTGGTAGATTTTAATCCAGTGCGTGCGTTAAAAACGCTAGTGCACCTTTGTAAAAGGAGCCCTATAAGTTTTATGTTAAACTGTATCTGCTGTACACTGTCATGGGTAAATCTCTTCATAAAGGCGATTAATAAATCCCAATTAATTAAAAAAAAATCCTAATGCAGTATGTGCTGTACACAGTAGTTTATAGAGCATCCCAAGCCCTGCTTGCAGGAAAAACAAACAAACTTTGAAACCCTTTCATATATCAGCAGATGCTCCTAAAACTGTGTAAGTGAAAATAATGGGCCTTTCATTTTTTAACTGCTTGCATTAATTACATCTGGCACACATATACAGTTCATTACACTATTGGATTGTCAATGTACTTATCTGAAAAATGTAGCTCAGACAAACATTGTCAATTGCTGTTGACTCGACTCATTGAAAAGTATTAATTTATTAAGAGAAAGCTACATCTGGTGTGGGGGAAGGGCGATTTGCTCCAATTCTTTTTTAACCTCTCATCTTCCCTCACAGCCCAGCTTGACCCTCAGAGAGGTAAAATGATCATTCATTCAGCAATTAAAAACAGCCTCTTGATGGCCAAGTGCTGGAGAAACCCCGCCTGTAAAAATGGACTCCTTGGTATCTATTTTCAAGAACAGGTGACCTGTTAGAGAATGACACGGTGACAAAATTCATCACCGTTCCCGTCCCCGCGGATAACCGCGGGAAATAAACCCATGTCATTTTCTAGTGTCTATTTCATCCTCTGTCCTTCTACACCAGCATTATTCAAAGCAAAGCTTGCGGGTCAGTGGCTGTGCTTATGTGAGCCAAGGATAATGAAGCCATTGTGACATCACTGATGTGATTGGCTCTTAGGCACTGGTGGAATGAGGCATTATGACATCACAATATCTGCTCTGGATATCAGAGACTGCCATTCTGTAGTGTCTATCTCAACTTCAATCCTTCTACCCCAGCATTCTTCAAAGCAAAGCTTGCGGGTCAGTGGTTGTGGCCATTCATACTCTGATTCTTTCCTCTCTCCTTAAAGAATGACATGATGATGGTTTCCTGCAGTTATCCGCAGGGACGTGAACGGTGATGAATTTTGTCACCGTGTCATTCTCGTCCTGGTTAAAGGATCTTTTTTTTTTTTTTTGCATTCATCTAGAATTTTTTAAAAAACCAAAAACATTTCCTCTAAATCCATAGAAACTTAGCCACTCAAACTTAGGACTATTGCACAAATTTGTGCATGTGATTTATAGAATAAGGTCAGCTGCACACAAAACTTAGGCCCTCTTGTACAGAGGTACGCTAAGCGTTTTAGCATTCGCTAAATCAACACGTACGCTGACCAATAATGTGTCCATAGGATAACATGCACGTGTTAGCGTTTAGCACGTGTTTAGTGCACGCTAAAAACATAGTGCACCTTTGTAAAAGAGGGGGTTAATTTAGCTCCAATTAAGTCAATTATTAACAGCCAATTATTGGTTTTAATTGGTATTAATTGGTAACAATTAGCAATTACACACACAACTGCCCTTAATCACTATTCTAGAAGCTGTGCATGCAAATTCTATTGTTTACAGATTCTGTATTTTGATCTGAGCAATTGTTAGAGACTTTGAGAAACCAGGCCAGGAACAAGTAAAATATACTGTTGTACTGAAAGGTAATAAGGTAAACAGTGACCCTTCAGGGGTAGGACACACAAGGACATTGCTACACAAGGCCTATTTTTATATTGCCTTTCCCCCACACTTCTGATCTAATAGCTTTAATAAATGTTATTTTCCTGTACCTGCAATTACTGTGTGGCTCTGTCTTACCTAAGCTCCAGGCCCACTTTCGTTCACATTACCACAGATAGTTTCACACAGAACTGCTGTTATCAAATTCATGCTAGCATGCGTCATCCGAGTACCTAGATTTTTGTGCTTTTTTTTTTAATCTACACCGTTACTGTATAATATGTCTCAACCTCAACCAGCTCATAGCAATAACACTCCTGTGTTGCAGAACAGAATTCTCATCTTTCATTCACATTGTGGCTCTGCCTTGGTACATTTATCTTGTTTCTTCATTGGTACTTGATGCTATAACAGATCTCTAGTTGGCTGATGCTGAGGGTTACCCCTGAGGCAGTGCATAATCAATCTATAATCAAATTAACTCTTCTCCCCTCTTACCTTTAACTCCAGACCCACAGACTATAAAGAGTTCCCCCTCCAATTAGTGAGTTCAGTATAGTAAATAGCAAAAGATTTAGTAGGTTCTAGCAGAATGATTACAGGCAAAAAAGATTGCTGGAAACCGTGCTGGCTTTAAGATGAAAAGTCTCTTTAATGGGCACCCTCCTAATTCGTTCTGAGTTAGCTTATGTAAAATTCAGATCAATGGTTAAGATGCATTTTTATGAGAGGATTGGTGAGTTAGGATCCTGGGTTTTTTGGGCAACTATTTAAATAAGATTTAGGCCCTCTTTTACTAAGGTGCGCTAACCGACTGACGTGCGCTAAACGCTAATGCATGCATGTTAGTCTATGGATGCGTTAGCTTTTAGCGCGCGCTAATCGATTAGCGCACCTTAGTAAAAGAAGGGGTTAAACAAAAATTGTTTTGGTTTTAGTTTTTAGTTTTTTAGACCTTTAGATTACCTAGATTTAATTTTTTTTTTGTCTTTTTCCTTTCTTTGCTTTCCTATTTTAAATGGTGTTCTTTTCGTTTCTTGTTTTTATATATTTTGTACACCGTGCGGTTAAAACTTTTAATAAACATAAACATATCTAACAAGTATGAGCGTCTTTATAAAGTTGGGTTTCAACAGATTTATTGTGCTCTCAATCTGTATACTTTGGAGGAAAGGCAGGAGAAGGGAGATATGATAGAGACGTTTAAATACCTACGTGATGTAAATGCACATCAGTCGAGTCTCAAAGGAAGCTCTGGAATGAGAGGGCATAGGATCAAGTTAAGAGGTGATAGGCTCAGGAGTAATCTAAGGAAATACTTTTTTACAGAGATGGTGGTAGATGCGTGGAACAGTCTTCTGGAAGAGGTGGTGGAGACAGAGACTGTATCTGAATTCAAGAAAGCCTGGGATAGTCACGTGGGATCTCTTGGAGAGAGAAAGAGATAATGGTTACTGTGGATGGACGGACTGGATGGGCCATTTGGATAGTAGACTTGGGGGTGGGTCAGTAGAGTGGGCAGACCTGATGGGCTATGGCCCTTATCTGCCGTCATCTTCTATGGTTCTATGTTTCTATCATTTTTCTATGTTTCTATCTCAATAGTGTTTGTAGTTAATTCTCCTTTAGATGTTATAGGTGTTCCCTGAATACTATAGGCTTTTCTGGTAGTCAGGTTAAGGATAAGCTTCTGAGGAGGTGAATTATCTCTTGACTCTTTAGGAAGATTGTATTCATCAATTCAGATCTTCAATCCCTTCTCCAAATGGAATTTACAGTTGTCATCAGCTTCAACATTTGCTCTTCTAGGACTAAATGTGCCCAGACCTTCTGCCTCAGGGTACCCTGTGCCTCAGAAGGACAACAGTGGATGTCTGATTTCTCTTAACAGTTTAATACAGGTGGGAAACACTTGGCTCTACTCCTTATGGCTCCAGGAAATTGCTGACTAACCAACTAGCACTCCCAATATTATTACTCTTCCTTTTCCTCCCATAATACCTTGAGCTCCCTTAATACTTTTAGCAGGGAGCTAAGGCTCGGGTGGGTCCTTTGGTGAAGTTCCCCATTCCCGTTATGTTTCTACACTAGTGGCCAAAATTGTGGGAACACCTAGCATTTTAGGCATTATGCTTTAAAAAAACATGGCTATGACATCATACATTTTTGATTAATAACAGAAACTCTGTAATCACTTAACAAGACCAACATAATATTTGACACATTTTGTAAAAAATAATGTTCTTCATAAGCTACCCAAGCTAATAATGATAATTTGTACAGTTATCCGATGACTTCATCAGCCTCGCTAGTAGTGCATTTGATACCCCTTAGCACTGATTACTGCCTCACATCTTCTTGGCTTGCTGTCAACAAGCCTTTGTTATTATACGGAACCAGGTGTTGGTTATTGCTGTTATCAGCTCATGTTTGTTGGACGGTCGCTTTGTTGCTACTAGTCTCTTTAATCTGGCCCGGCGGTTCTCAATAGAGTCCAGCAACTCAATCTTGTTTTCTTTGAACCAGATGAGGCATTTATTGGCTTTGTGGCATGGGGTGCCATCCTATTGAAAAATGAATGGTCGACTGACACCAAAGATGTTTCTGGCTGAGGACAGGACCTTGGGCTGAAGGACCTTCTTTATATATTTGTCAGCATTTATCACTCCATCAAGCACCTGCAATCGACCCACAACATCTCTGGACATGCAGACCCACACCATCACACACAGAGGACGCTTCATGGTGGCAGTAGTACACTCTGACAAACAGTCCTCACCCCGTTGCCAACAAACATAGCAGACACTGTCACTGTCAAATATGGAGATTCGGGTCTCATCACTCCACAACACTTTCTTCCACTGTTTTGTGGTCCAGCTGGCATTCTCTTTAGCCAAGTTCGAGCGACTTCCATTAACCACCACCCTCTGGCGTCTGTCCGACAGCCAGTTTCTGACCCAGTTCACCACTTTGGGTCCTAACTTCAGCCCTTCAAGTTTGTTCAACAGCCTCCTATGAGGAACTGTATCAAAGGCTTTGCTGAAATCCAAGTAAACTTTTTCCTGGGAATTCTTGCTCACAGGCCTGCTTTCATCATTCTCCGGTGAACTGTCCGGCCTGACACCATCACCCCTGTTTTAGGCAGTGACTTATTGATGTCAGTGGCAGTTAATTCTTGATTCTGTAGAGCCACTCTGACTATCCTTCTATCATTCCGAGGTGTTGTAACCTTTTTCTGGCCCCTTCCAGCTTTGTTTTTGATGCTTCTAGTCTCTTCAAAGTGCTTCCAGAGTTTCAATATCCCAACCAGTGATACACCTTGACCAATATTGGCTCTCGGTAACTGTAGCCCTCTTTTCTTAAGGTTATGGCTTTGTTCTCTTTTATGGTGACCGGTCAAGTCTCCTCTGCAAAATTTTAGCATACAGCTGTAATTTTAGTGTATTTAGCCAATTAATATTCATATATTTATTTATTCAGCTTTCTAAACCGTTCTCCCAGGGGAACTCAGAATGGTTTACATGAATTTATTCGGGTACTCAAGCATTTTTTCCTGTCCCGGCGAGCTCAACAATCTGTCTAATGTACCTGGGGCAATTCAATTAAATCGCAATTAATGAAAAATAGCAATTCAGATTTTGTCATATTGCACAACAGACCTTTAGACAACACCCAAAAGCTGTGACAGCAACATCAAAGCATCAAAATGAAACACAAAACAACCTACTGTACTGTATGCGCTCAAAATCTAAGCAATACATACCAAAAGCAACACTACTGATTGCTTACCTTTATGAAGTCGTTCTAACCACAAAATAAACAAAATTAGTACACAAATATTACCAGTAATGTTTATAAACAATCAAAGAATGTTTATAAATATCATATGTTGCAGAATTAAAGTAGTAACTGGAGCAACAGTTGAAACATTTGCGATCTCGAAAAACGAAGTGTTTCTACAATTTTGGCCACTAATGTACACCCTTATTAGCTGGACTCTTGCTTGATAAGACCCCCATCCTGGACCCCACTAGGGGAGAAAGGACATGACTCTCCCCTTGTGCTTCAGTTTCATGCTTTTCTCCAAAAGCTCATAATTTAATCCTATTGGACAGACTCTCTAAGTGTACCTCCTACTGTTACATTTGATTGGCATCTGTTTTGTGAAATAAGGGATAAAATGTTCTGTCTACAACTGCAATGATAAAGCACTTTTGGCAGCCTGCTACAATAACATATTTTTCATTCCCATTTAATCTTCTCCTACCCTTCAACCACTCCTGTGGCTTCTTTCTCCCTGAAAACTGAGCAATTTGTCAGTTGTTTCTACTGAAAAAAAAATGGTATGATGAGTTAACAGAACATACACCATGTTTCATTGAAAATGTCATAGTACAATAACACTGGCCAACACTCATTCTGGTGTTTCAAATGTTAGACTTGCTTCTGGGTATATTTGACCTGCGGATTCCAAAAATGGCACCAGTTTTCTCCTATCAGCTCTAGTTTTTGAGATAAAGAATACATGCCATATATCACTCTTCACTCTGCTCACCCATTAAAAAATCAGGATATTTTTAATGTAATGTTTAAATTAATATCTTATAAGCACGAAGGAAACATTAAAAATTAAAAGTGTAAAACATGAAAATCTATTTATTTCATACCAAAAGCACAAGTTTATGATACAAACTTTCCAGTCATTTGACACACAAGAAGCTCCTTTCGTTAGACTTCCGAGAGTGGGATCTGCCAGGACAATCCTGCATAAGATTCCAACAATAGTCTGCCATCATGTGTGCATCCATAGACACATAGAAACATGATGACAGATAAAGGCCAAATGGCCGATCCAGTCTGCCCATCCACAGTAACCATTATCCCATGTGCCTATCCCATGTTTCCTTGGTATCTGGCTTCCATTGTTTTTATGTCTTGGTGAAATCTTTCACCTTGCTCTTTGCTTAAGTCACCAAGGTTCTCTGGAAAGCAATCTAAGTCAGTGGTTCCCAACCCTGTCTTGGAGAACCACCAGCCAGTCAGGTTTTCAGGATATTCCTAATGAATATGCATGAATGAGATTTGCATGTAATAAAGATGATAGGAATACAGATCTGCCCCATGCATATTCATGGCTTTACAAAAGGTAAATCGTGCCAAACGAACCTGATTGAATTTTTTGATTGGGTGACCAGAGAGCTGGATCGAGGACATATGCTAGATGTAATTTATTTGGATTTCAGCAAAGCCTTTGATACAGTTCCTCATAGGAGGCTGTTGAACAAACTTGAAGGGCTGAAGTTAGGACCCAAAGTGGTGAACTGGGTCAGAAACTGGCTGTCGGACAGACGCCAGAGGGTGGTGGTTAATGGAAGTCGCTCGAAGGAAGGAAAGGTGACTAGTGGAGTCCCTCAGGGTTCGGTGCTGGGGCCAATCCTGTTCAATATGTTTGTGAGTGACATTGCTGAAGGGTTGGAAGGAAAAGTGTGCCTTTTTGCAGATGATACCAAGATTTGTAACAGAGTAGACACCGAAGAGGGAGTGGAAAATATGAAAAAGGATCTGCAAAAGTTAGAGGAATGGTTTAATGTCTGGCAACTAAAATTCAATGCAAAGAAATGCAGAGTAATGCATTTGGAGATTAATAATAGGAAGGAACCGTATATGCTGGGAGGAGAGAAGCTGATATGCACGGACGGGGAGAGGGACCTTGGGGTTATAGTGTCCGAAGATCTAAAGGCGAAAAAACAGTGTGACAAGGCAGTGGCTGTTGCCAGAAGGATGCTGGGCTGTATAAAGAGAGGCGTAGTCAGTAGAAGAAAGAAGGTGTTGATGCCCCTGTACAGGTCATTGGTAAGGCCCCACTTGGAGTGTTGTGTTCAGTTTTGGAGACCGTATCTGGTGAAAGACGTAAGAAGACTTGAGGCGGTCCAGAGGAGGGCGACGAAAATGATAGGAGGCTTGCGCCAGAAGACGTATGAGGAGAGACTGGAAGCCCTGAATATGTATTCCCTAGAGGGAAGGAGAGACAGGGGAGATATGATTCAGACGTTCAAATACTTGAAGGGTATTAACGTAGAACAAAATATTTTCCAGAGAAAGGAAAATGGTAAAACCAGAGGACATAATTTGAGGTTGAGGGTGGTAGATTCAGGGGCAATGTTAGGAAATTCTTCTTTACGGAGAGGGTAGTGGATGCCTGGAATGCGCTCCCGAGAGAGGTGGTGGAGAGTAAAACTGTGACTGAGTTCAAAGAAGCGTGGGATGAACACAGAAGATTTAGAATCAGAAAATAATATTAAATATTGAACTAGGCCAGTACTGGGCAGACTTGCACGGTCTGTGTCTGTGTATGGCCGTTTGGTGGAGGATTGGCTGGAAGGGTGTAGATGGGCTGGAGTAAGTCTTAACAGAGATTTCAGCAGTTGGAACCCAAGCTTTGGATTCTTGCCCAGAAATAGCTAAGAAGAAAAAAAAATTTTAAAAAAATTTAAATTGAATCAGGTTGGGCAGACTGGATGGACCATTCGGGTCTTTATCTGCCGTCATCTACTATGTTACTATGTTACTATTAGGGTTATCCCGAAAATCCGACTAGCTAGTGGTCCTCCAGGACAGGGTTGGGGTACCACTGATCTAAGTGACTATGCAGATAATGGACTCATGTAACAGCCAAGCCTATTGAAATGAAAGAGCATATCCTGTACTAATTGTGTGTAGTTGTCTGCCTTCTTGTTGCCAAGAAAGTTTTTCACAACATGAACAAATGACCATGTAAAACATGGTCTAAGTCACAAAAACCCACCTAAACTCACCAGATAAGCATTTCAAACACATATCACAGACCCCCACACACTATCCCAGTGATCACCAACTCCCCCACCCCCATAAAAGTTTTATTCACAACTTTAAGTTTCAGCCTCCAGACCATCATCACCTGGCCGCCTGGCATAGGAAAGCCTAGTCGTCCAGCCAAGAGGCAGCTTAAGTCATCTTGGGGGTGGGTTAGGGATCCATAGAGAAGAGGACCCATGCCCATAAGCCCCTGTAATGACTGCATTGATACTTAAACATGTACACTCCTCTATACATCCCCCAAACCCTTTTTTACTGGCATATAAGTGGCTCCTGAAGCCATAAGGGCTATTGGGTGGTAGATAAGTGAGTCTAGGGGATTCTGGAGGTGGTTTGGGGGGCATCCCGTCACCTATAAGGGAGCTGTAGTGAGGAGAAGCCAAGGCACCCTTTTTGTGAAGTTCACAGCAGTGCCCTGTAAGGTACCCCACTATTTAAGTGGCATGTCTGGGTGTTCAATCCATCACTTTGCAGACCCCTCCCACATCCAACAGGGCTTGTTCTAGGCATTTGAACTTGGACGGAAAGTTGGATGGAAATGTGGTATAAAGATGGACGATTTAGTGGCTTGGACGATCGGCAGGACGTATAATTAGATGATTTTCGAAAGTAAAAAAAAGTTGGACGTCTCTTTCGAAAATGTGTCTTAGGCTCTTTTTAACTTTGGATGACTTGCGAGATGGACGTAAACGGACTTAGACGTCCCTTTCGATTATGCCCCTTCACGTATTCAATGCACAGTCTTTATTCAAAGCCTTTACAAATTGTTTCATCAGGCCTACCTTTATATGTAGTGGTGGCAGTATGATTCTCTCTTGTGCTACCAAAGGTTCATTGATTACATTTTGTCCTCCAACTGCCATATATTCCCTTGGAGGCCAATCTTTTTTTGCCCATTGTTTATGTTTGGCTCTACAATCTCAAATGCATAAATTCAACCATATCTAAGAAACTAGAGCTGATGCGGTCTATCCAACATAATTTTCTGAATCAGCGCCTCAAATAACCCCAGGAACAGGTCAAAAATCCAAGGCACCAAGAAAAAAATGTTGTTTTTTTGTTGACCAGTGTAATGGAACTACTAGTGTCCTGGTTTTCTGTTCTGCTATAGAATGTAGAGGTTTGGTCTACACTGAATCCATTACCGTTTCGAGAGAGGTTATTTATTCAAATTGGCAATATCTATTGCTCACCAGGGTCTGTTTATTTATGATTTATTGGGTCTTATGAACTGTTTTTATGAAGAGATTCATCCAAAGCGGTGTACAGCAGGTACAACTTGACATAAAATGTATAATTTTGTTAGCAACATAAATTCAGTAGAATGACCAAATAAAAGCATGCATGAAATAGATGAGGTAAACTTGGAAATGGCAAATTGAATCCTACTAATAGGACCAACATGAAAGAATATCAGAAATATGCTCTTCCAACAGCATTTTAAGACAATCACATAACAGAAATATTATAAATGTCAGCAGAATACAAATGATGCCATAGTATGCAGCATGAAAGAACATTCATATAACATTGATAATACGAGGTATACACAATAATAGGTATGCATTTGAATAATCAAATAGCATATAGTAAATATGATGTTAAATCTATTCATACAAGGATACATCTTAATAGGGGGCAAATACAGTTCAGGTACATTATATAGATACTGTGATTCCCCGAAATCAAGACAGTGGCTTATATTCATTTGGGGCCCAAAAAAGGCACTAGGTCTTATTTTCGGGTAGGGCTTATTTCTTTCATGTACATGATCATCTCTTCCTTCCTCACCTTCACCCCAATTCTTCCTCTTTGCTTTCCCCCACATGTGCAACATCTTTCCTCCCCTCCCCTTGTGCCTTCCTTCTACAGCATCTTTCTAACCCTCCCATCCCCCTGTGCAGCAGAACCCTTGCCCAGCTTCCATCCTTCCCTCCCTCCCATCCCTCGTGCAGCAGAACCCTTGAGCACCTGCCGCCACAGCCAAACCCCTGCCGACCCTCCATCCTTCCCTCCCAACTGATCCCCACCGACCGCGACCGTAAATACCTTGCTGCAGAGAAGTGTCAGGCCAGCAGCACTCGCAAGCTGCTTCGCCGCCTTCTCGCTGGGGTGTCATCAGTACACAGAAGGCCCCAGCGAGAAGGCCGCGAAGCAGCCTGTGAGTGCTGCTGGTCCGACGCTCCTCTGCAGCAAGGTATTTGTGGTCGTGGTCGTGGTCGGCGGGGATCGATTGGGAGGGAAAGATGGAGGGTCAGCAGGGGTTCAGCTGCGAGGCGGGGGCGGGGAAGTGTGACTGCCTACAACTATTTTGGCTTATTTTTGGATGTAGGGCTTATATTAAGACCAACTCCGAAAATCATGCTAGGGCATATTTTCGGAGTAGGTCTTATTTTCGGGGAAACACGGTAGTACAAGATGAGTAGCACAAAATCGTTGGGATAAATAGATGGGTGGCTAAACCCGAAGGCAGGTCACATGCACAGTTGAATAAGATATGAGCAACTGACCTAAGTTACAATGTGTGCAACAAACTAGTCCAGGTGCAGAGTGAGTTGCCAACTGGCTCCGTTATTGTCAGAGATCCAGTACTGGTTTTACTCCATCACATGCATGTTATTATAGTTCTAAGTTCCTATAGGCTTTCATTTGATTTAAGGTATACACAGTACATTTTTTTTTTTTAATTAAAAAATCAAAAAAAGTGTCAGTATTCAAATACCAGACCATTCTTCAGGAGTGGAGTGATCACTAAGGGACCCATCCCACAGTATTCAGACCTCCTGCAACCAACCACAGAATCCATTAAAAGACAGCGCCCAAGTGTGTAGAAAATGAGCTCTTTTATTAATACTTGGGGGGACCATGGGTCATTTTTGCCAAGCAATGGAAAAGGTGCCGGTGTTCAGCACCCCTGAGTACCCCTTCAATTCGTCCTGAAAAAATGAAGCAGTTTCAGACTTGCTTTAACTCAACCCTTTTATATACTACCTAGAGAATGACAAGGGGACAGAATTTGTTCCCATCCCCGCGGATAACCATAGGAAACCATCCCATTTCAATCTTTAATGTCTATTTCAACCTCAGTCTTTCTACACCAGCATTCTTCAATGCAAAGCTTGAGGGTCAGTGGCTGGGCCCATTCATACTCTGATTCAGTGGCGGAGTAAGGGGGGTGTAAGGGGTGTGGTCCAATCCGGGTGTGGTCTTCCTTGGGGCACCGGCACTCCTCCTCCTCTCTGCCCCCTTCCTACTCCTCCCCCTGCTGCGCTCACCCACACACCCCTTCCCCTTACCTTTTTAACTTGCTGCCCGCGTCAGCTTTGGCACTCTCTCTGACGTCACCTCCATCATGCTTCTATAATTCTTCCCTCTCTCCTTAAAGAATGACATGGGGATGGTTTGCTGCAGTTAATTTTCTTTCCATTGGTGAGAGTCAAAAAAGAGCATGCGCACCAGGAGTCTTAACATACTTGCCCATCCTATATAATAAAAGCTTACCGGCGCATGCGCTGTTAAAACAGTGTGATCCCTGCCGCTGTGGTGTGTGATCCATTGCCGTGTTCCATTTTAGAACCCGGCGGCAGGGAACATTCTGGCCACTCCCCTCCTCCCGCCCTCACTCACCGACTGCTGCTGCAAGGAAGTGCAGGCAAGCTCTCTCCCTGCCAGGATGAGCCAGACCCCTGAGACACGAGCGCCTGCAGGAGGAGGCCCCCGCCACCGCCTGCCAACACCTTCCCAGTCTCCTGAGCTGCGTCCTGCCCCCCCCTCCCCAATTGCCGACCTCGGTGGCCGCTGACAAGTGCTGTGTCCCTCCGTGCCAAATTCCATTTTCGAATTCGAACACGGAAAGACACAGCACAGCCGGCGACTACCCCTTCCCGCCCTCACTCACCGCCAAAACCAGCTACTTTTAAGCCTCCTTCTTCTCACCGGCTCACCCGCGTTTAAATTCAGAGAAAAGCGCTGACCCGCGCTACCGCTGGCCTTGACGTCTTCTGTCCACTGCAGTCCTCTCTGATTATTTCCTGTTTCCGCTAGGGTTGGCCGCAGTGGATAAAAGACACCGAAGCCAGCGGTGGCGCGGTGCAGCGCTTTTCTCTGAATTTAAACACGGCGGCTGGGAATGGGGCAGCGGGAAATGCTGCTGCTGCACAGGGAAGGCCAGGAAATGCTGCTGCTGCTGCACAGGAAAGGCCTGGAAATGCTGCTGCTGCACAGGGAAGGCCGGGAAATGCTGCTGCTGCACAGGGAACTGTGTGTGGGGGGAGGGAGGGGAAATGCTGCTTCTGCACAGGGAAGGCCGGGAAATGCTGCTGCTGCACAGGGAAGGGTGGGAAATGCTGCTGATGCACAGGGAAGTGTGTGTGTGTGTGGGGGGGGGAAATGCTGCTTCTGCACAGGGAAGGCCGGGAAATGCTGCTGCTGCACAGGGAAGTGTGTGTGTGGGGGGGGGGAAATTGCTGCTGCTACACAGGGAAGGATGGAAGGGAAATGGAGGGGACAGAGAGGGAAAGGGGGCATGGGAGCAATCTTGGTTTGCTTTGGGGGAGGGGAGACATAAGGGGGCCATGGAAAGACAGAAAGACAGGCAGGTAGGCAGCGCATTAGAACGAAAGACAGACACACAGAAAGACAGCGGGCAGGGAGAGAGACAGAAAGAAAGAAAGACAGACAGACAGGGTGTCAGAGAGAGAACCAGAAAGAAAGAAGGACAGACAGCGGGAGGGAGAAAGACAGAAAAAAAGGAAGAGAGAGACAGGGGCAGGGAGAGACACAGAAAGAGAGAAAGACAGACAGACATATATTCTAGCACCCGTTAATGTAACGGGCTTAAACACTAGTGATACATATAAGTTCAAATAATGTGCTATTTCATATAATCTGCTGCAATTGCCATGAATAGCATACTCTGGTACTTTGAAAATGCCATAACATGAGTGCTTTAAGGAATCTTGTCCACTCATAATAGTCAACATATATGATGCAATTTGCGGAGAATGATTTGGCCTTCATTGCTGCAAGATGTTGGAAGCAGAAGCAGAGGGAATACAGAGTATTAGGTTCAGAGCAGACTCAGGCATAAATAATTAGGGTTAGCACTTACCAGTTGACTGTGGGTCAATGGAGACTCAGTCTGTCCCCAGTGACTTGGAGCCATATGGTAACTGTAAACAATAGAAAGATCAGCCTGAGAATGAGCTGCCACCTTGCACATACAGTACTGTGGGAATTCTCAGCTATCCTCATTTGTCAAACACATTCTTTGTCAGAAATATATTTTTAGTTCAGGTTTCCTCTGTTATGCTACAGTATTATCTTACAATATGCCATTAAATGTTGATATGCTTCCAAGATGGACATGTGATTTCTAAGCATCCCTGAGACTGCTTTCTGAATGGTTTGTCTGCCAGGAGCCAGAACTATGCTTTCATTATGAGTGCTTATGGTCTCTGCTTTATTTGCATTTTTCTATCTTTTTTTAAAAAAATTGTGTTTTGTTGTAATTTGAATCATTGAAAATCAAAATGTGTCCCGCTGCTCTTTTTCTTGGAAGGCCCATACTGAGTAGCTCAGTGACATAGATTGCTTATGTAAATGTAAAAATGCGTTACTCTGCAAAATGTGCCAGTGCATGGGTGGGAGAAGAACAACTGCCCCATTGAAAGAGATTACATTACCAACAGCATATTTGCCTTCTGTGCTGATCCAATGTGTTATCTGCTAACATTTAACTTGTTATGGTAGCTTCTGCTTGTTTTCACTATTTCAATCTATATTGGGAGACAATATTCAAAGCAAAATATCTGTTTAATGTTAAAAAAAAATTTGATATACCACTGTGCTTATCACAGATCCAAGTGGTTTAAATTACATAAAATAAAATAAAAAAAGACTAAAATAAACAAGAACTCCATTATAAAATAGAAAAGTTTTGTAAACAACCACTCAAGAGCAATCATCCATCAGAAAAACATCACCACTTTCAATACTGCAATTGTATAAAATAGAGGTGCCAGCCCCACTCCTTCCCAAACACACTAATCCATAAAAACCTAAACAAATAAAAAAGCCTTTAAAACAATTTTAAAATTTTTGAGATTCAGCGCCTCTCAAACAAATCCTGCTAAATTATTCCACAGGCTAAGAGCAAACCAACAGAAAGCTGGTGATTACCTACGTACAAGGCGATTATCCTGCGCAGACCGCAAAGGCCGACTAGGTATATAAGGAGGGGAATTCATCAAGGGGTGCTAATGCGGTTAACACACACTAAGTCAGGGGTGTCCAACCTTTTGGCTTCCCTGGGCCGTATTGACCGAAAAAAATTTTCTGGGGCCGCACAAACGCTGCAGCAAGACAGAGGAGGGAGCCGGCAAGACGGTAAACACCCGGGGGCAGCAGAGGAAAACACTGCATCGCCCTCGACTGAGGCTGCACAAAATACTTCACGGGGCCACAGGTTGGACACCCCTGCACTAAGTGGTCCTTTTACTAAGGCGCACTAACTCATTTAGTGCACGCTAAATGCTAAGATGCTCATAGAATATAGTTGATGCCTTAGCATTTAGCACGCACTAATCTTTAGCATGCACTAAATCAGTTAGCACGCCTTAATAAAAGGACCCCTAAATTCCAAGTTTCCAAGTTTATTTATAGTTTAATATACCGATCATCTACGTGTATCGGGCCGGTTTACAATACTAAAATTATAAAAATAAATAACCCTTGATGAATTCCCCCCCTAAGCAAATTAAATGAAAAGATTGCCGATTATAATAGGCACAATGAGTTAGCTTCAAAATCTTTCAAATTAATTATCTAAAAAACCGTCAGCCAATGAAACTGCTTAAACATAGGCGTAATATACTCATACTTCTTAATATTGTTTAACTCCTTTATCTGCTGATTTTCAAAGGCACACCAAATTGTGAAAGTTGCTCTAACCCCTTAAGCACTATCTGTAGTGCCCAGGCAGTAATGCCTAGCTATACATAACCCCCCAGAGTCTATATATGGTTCCCAGATGTGCACGCAAAAAACAAAGCCCCCCTGCGCTATCGGTAATTAGGTGTTAACAAGAAGTTAATTGGCATGCATTAAAATGTGCATGTGCATCTGGTTGCATGCTGTGCTATAAAGCATGGTACCTAACTTTATTAGTATGTAACTCAAAAGGAACATTACAAAAAGTTGCATACATAGGGCTCCTTTTATGAAGCTTTAGCGCGCGCGACTTTTAATCACGTGCTAACCCCTGCGCTAGCCGAAAAACTACCGCCTGCTCAAGAGGAGGCGGTAGCGGCTGCTAGCATGTCCGGCGGTTTAGCGCATGCTATTACGCGCGTTAAACCGCTAACGCGGCTTCGTAAAAGGAGCCCCTCGTTACAGACTATGGCCTCAATACTTTTAAATTGGGTGCCAGCATTTACACTTGGGGCTCCTTATACAAAGGCGCACTAGGGCCTTAACGCGCGGAATAGCACGTGCTAAATTGCCCCGCGCGCTAGCCGCTACCGCCTCCTTTTGAGCAGGCGGTAGATTTTCGGATAGCGCACGCTGTAGTGCGCGCTAATCTGGTGCGTGCGCTAAAACCGCTAGCGCACCTTTTGTAAAAGGAGCCCTTGGTTTCAGCAGGCATAAGTTTGGCATCTAAAGTTAGGTACGGGAATTGTTGCTAACCATGGTAATTTAAAGGGTGCATTGATTTTTTTTTTTTTTCCTGACAACAAATTGTGAATGTCATTCATAGAATCCCCTGAAAAGAAAGTAATTCTATAACAGCATGCCTATATAGGCACTTAGAAGGCACCTGATTGATGCATATTCTAAATGAAAAAAGTAGACCCCTAATTTCCTGTATAGAATACTAATGGAATGGTGTGGTGGCCGTGTTAGTCCACTTTCTAAGGTAATATAAAGAATTAAAACAAAACCCAAAGGAAATAAGGTCATACCTTTTTTATTGGACTAACTCAATGGATTTTATGATGAGCTTTCGAAGGTAACCCTACTTCTTTAGATCAGAAAAAAACCCAAGTCAAACGCTAGACTAGAATCAACCTACATAGATATCATATTAAGAAGTGCAATACCAACAAGGATGTCACCTCTGTCGGACAACACTTTGGAAAAACTGACCACTGCACCAATGATTTTATGGTGAGAATTCTAAAGGAGAACTTAAAAACAATCCAAGAACGTAAAAGCTTTGAAATCAAAATGATAAGGTATTTTGACAGCTACCAGACAGAACTTAACAGAGTTCTGGGCTTTCTTTCCCACTATAAAGATATTTAAAACTGCTCTGCCACCTTTCTGTCTCCTGCCCACCCACACTCTTCTTATCCCTAAAATGCTTTCGTGTTATACTGATATTTGTCTACATTTGCTTTTTTCTGATCTGAAGAAGAAGGGTTACCTTCAAAAGCTCATCATAAAATACATTGAGTTAGTCCAATAAAAAAAGGTATCACGTTATTTCCTTTGTTTTTGTTCCATTTCTTTATATTACCTTAGAATACCAATGAAACCAGATACAGTATGTATGTATGCTATTAGGCACAAGCTCTCACATCAACCACGGAGCTGGTATAAATATGTGTGCCTATGTTCTGGACATACACGTGTAATATATAGAAGGGCATTTTCAATATGATGTCCAAGTCTGAGTTTATACATTTTGCAGAAGAAGCACAAAACTCCAGTATCAAGCATGCCCATTTTCGAAACTGCAAAACATCTATCTTGGTTTTTCCCAAAATTGACATTTTTTTAAATGTGCATTTATCTTTTTGAATCATTTTTTGAAAAAAAAAACAACAAAACCCAACACATCCCAAACAAAAAGTACAAAAAAAGCCATTGGGACGTAGGATGGACCAACGATTGTAGAAGATTGGCCACACAGACATCCCAGCAGGGCAGTATATTTGTCAGGACTGTAGGTTTTGGAGGGCTCACATGCTCACAAGTTCTGGCCACCCAGATATGGTAACAGAGTACTTACAGGGCACTGCTGTAAACTTCACAAAAAGGGTGCCAGATAAACATCTCACTAGAACTCCCTTATAGGTTATGGTGAGCTCAACCCCCCCCCCAACCCCTACAAAACCCACTGTACCCACCTGTCTACAACCCCAATAGCCCTTATGGCTGCAGATGGCACCTATATGGCAGTAGAGTAGGGTTTGGGGGCTCACATTTTCTACCATGAATGTAGTGGTTAGAGTGGCTGATGGGCCTTGGTCCTCCTCTCTATGGTTCACTAGCCCACACCCCAGGCTACTTAATACACCTGTATGCAGCTCTACTAGGCTTTCCTATAGCAGGTGCTGATGTTCCAGAGACGGGTATATACTTATTTATTCTGATATTTGTGGAAGTATGAGGTGGTCAGTGATCACTGAGGGAGTGTGTGGAGATATTTATGTTGTCTCTGCAGTGGTTATCTGATCACTTTGGATACCTTTTTGATTCTTATACCTGCTTTTACATTGTCTAACTCATAATGTATACGTTTCATCCAGGAAGTCTCGTGAAACATTTGATTATCCCTGCAGGACGACTCACTCTAGGTCGGCCCACATCCCACCTTAACCACTCCTCCAAAAACACCTCTTTCTAGCCCATCCAGTCTACCCATCTGCAGCATCCAGGGAAGGGGTAAAACGCGGACCTCACGGATCTAAACCCGCATGTCCTTAAAAATCTGAGGTCCGTGCCACGTGTAGTTAGTTTCTGGCTCTGACAGACCTCAGTGACAATTTAGCTCTGACGGATCGGTCTCAGCATAGGGAGGGAAAAGTATTAGGATCCGTCAGAGCTAAAATATCTTTCCTGTGCCCAAGGAACCAGAGGCTTGCCAGAATAAGTAATCAGTCAGTGTAAGTTATTCAGGGATGGGAAGACAGATCGCCAGAAATAGGTGTGCCTGCTACAATGTCTGAGGATATTTCAATTAAAAGCCGCAGAAATGTTTGGGCTGATTCACTCTGACCGCTGCAATGTGTCAAACCCCAATTCCAACTGCACCAAAGCCCGAAGACGACACTCCTGGACGGCAAAGCTCTCCCATCCCCACAACGGTAGTCTCTGGCTCTGACAGATCTCGATGACAATTTAGCTCTGACGGATCCTAATACTTTTCCCTCCCGTCAGAGCTAAATTGTCACCGAGAGCCAGAAACTAACTACACGTGGCACGGACCTCAGATTTTTAAGGACGTGCGGGTTTAGATCCGCGAGGTCCGTCAGGTCCGCATTTTACCCCCTTCCCCAGCATCCACTATCTCCTCCTCTCTCTAAGAGATCCCATGTGCCTGTCCCATGCTTTCTTGAATTCAGATATAGTCTTTGTCTCCACCATCTCTACTAGGAGACTATTCCATGCATCTACCACCCTTTTTGTAAAAAATGTATTTCCTTAGATTACTCCTGAGCCCATGCCCTCTCACTCTGGAGTTTCCTGAAAGAGACTTGCCTCATGTGTATTTATGCCACATAGGTATTTAAACATCTCTTTCATATCTTTCCTCTCCTGCCTTTCCTCCAAAGTGTGTATATTGAGATCTTTCTGAAGATATGGGCAGTGGCATAGCAAACGTAGGAGGCGCCCGGGGCAGTGGTGCCCCCCTGTGCCCTCCTCCTTCCACGCCCCCTGCGTCTTCCACCCCCCATCCCCACTCCACATTCACGCTCTCCTTTTCCCCCACGTACCTCTGTAAATCTTTGTCAGCGTGAGTGGCTTCTCCAGCATGCCATTGGTGCCAGTGTTGGGGTTCCCTCTGACATCATTTCCTGGCCCTGTGACCCAGAAATGATTCAGAGGGGAACCAGGCTGGCGTGAAAAATAGGCAGGAGAAATTGCTCATGCTGGTGAAGATCTACAGAGGTACAGGATGGGTAAGGTCTCCAGAATTGCACACAATATTCAAAATGAGATCTCACTAAAGTCTTATACAGGGACATAAATACTTCCTTTTTCCTACTGGCCATTCCTCTCCCTATGCACTCAAGCATCCTTCTATTTTTTTTTTGCCGCCACTTTTTCAACCTGTTTGGTAGCCTTAAGTTCATCACACCCAAGTCCCACTCCTCTTTTTTGCACAAAAGTTCTTCACCTCCTATACTGTACTGTTCCCTCAGGTTTTTGCAGCCCAAATACATGACCTTGCATTTTTTTAAAATTAAATCTTGCCTGCCAAATTTCAGATCATTCCTCAAGCTTCATTAGGTCCTTTCTCATGTCATCCACACCATCAAGGGTGTCTACTCTATTGCAGATTTTGGTATGATCTGCAAGAGGCAATTCTTACCAGACAGCCTTTCGGCAATATTGCTTACAAAAATGTTAAAAAGAACAGGCCCAAGAACATTGAGGCACACCACTGGTAACAACCCTTCCCTCAGAGCAATCTCCATGGACCACTGTCCTCTGTCGCCTTCCACTCAACTAGTTCCTGACCCAGCCCGTCATTTTGGGGTCCATCCCAAGGATACTCAGTTTATTTATTGGACGCCTGTGTGGAACACTGTCAAAAGCTTTGCTAAAATCTAAATACACCACATCTAGCACACTCCCTCTATCCAATTCTCTGCTCATCCAGTCAAAGAAATGTATCAGATTTGTCTGACAAGACCTGCCTCTAGTGAATCCATGTTGCCTCGGGTCCTGTAATTCATTAGATTCCAGAAATGTCATTATTGCCTATCTTAAAATAGTTTCCATTAATTTATGTACCACAGAAATCTGACTTACCGGCCTATTGTTCCCAACTTCTTCTTTACTTCCACTTTTGTGGAGAGGGACCACATCTGTCTTTCTCTGGTCCTCCGTTACATAATACATGTTAATGCCTTTCGCTAGGTCTAGCTCTAAATCAGTGACAACCTGGGGGGGAGGGGCTGCATAACATTCAGAAGCCTATAGATATGGATTAGAGAATGACATGGTGACAAAATTCATCACCATCCCTGTCCCCACGGATAACCGCGGGAAACCATCTTCATGTCATTCTTTAAGGAGAGAGGGAAGAATCAGAGTATGAATGGCCACAACCACTGACCCTCAAGCTTTGCTTTGAAGAATGCTGGTGTAGAAGGATTGAGGTTGAGATAGATATCCAGAACAGATATTGTGATGTCATAATGCCTCATTCCACCAGTACCCTAAGAGCCAATCACATCAGTGATGTCACAATGGCTTCATTATCCTTGGCTCACATAAGAATCAGAGTATGAATGGCCACAGCCACTGACCCGCAAGCTTTGCTTTGAAGAATGCTGATGTATAAGGATTGAGGTTGAAATAGACACTAGAAAATGACATTGGATTATTTCCCGCGGTTATCCGCGGGGACGGGAACAGTGATGAATTTTGTCACCGTGTCATTCTCTATCAGGATCACTTTGATGTTGGGATATATTCTCCATAGGAACTGTGAATAGCACTTCTGTTGCTTCCCAGGAAATGAAAGACCTGATCCCAGATCTTCTTTCAGACTGTATGCTAGAGATTTGCATTTGTTAGTCTGAATTCAGTTTGGCTGGGTGTCTTATACAATTTTAGTGGGCGCAGTATCAACTGTACATGCATACATTAGAAATTAATGTGTATAGAATTGATTTGCACACGTTAAAAATGTTTAAAATTTGTAGAAGTTATTAAAACAAACGTGGAACTGTGCAAACGAACACCCCAAAATTTTGAAAAATCCAAAAACATCCCTACAATATGTATATCTGTAGTTCTGTACTGTTTGCTGCACTGCCACAGTTTATAAAGCATGTTTAAACTCAACTGTATGGAACGACAATAAAACCTAATGATATATATATATTTTTAAAAAATCTTTATTCATTTTTAAAACTCACAATAAGTGTAACATAAAATACAATCATTTCATACTTTAACATCACTTATGAAATGATTGTATTTTATGTTACACTTATTGTGAGTTTTAAAAATGAATAAAGATTAAAAATATACATATATATTTTTAGGTTTTTGAAAAAAATAAATGCTAGAAATTAGATCTTTATTCATAAAGAAAACACGCCAGTAAGACATTGATTCCTGAACTGCTTGTTTCACTGGCACTCTTCTTATCTTGCTCAGCTGAAACGGTGCCTCGGGCTGCTCAGAGTGAAGTGTTAAAGAAAAATCTCTCACCCCATCATACCTCTTAAATGCTTGCAGACATTTGCTTGATACCACAGAGTATCAGCGTGCAGTGGTGGGGTTTTGTTTTTTTTTTGCTGGAATCCATTCTTTCCTCTCTAGCTGGATCCAGACTGTCTGATTGTGATCACATGATCAGAGCCCTGGAAACTGATTGGCGAGACGGGCAGCTGCACTGTATGTAGGCTGCTTTCGGTGACAGGGAGCCACTGTCTTGCACACACCCCGCAGAAAAGACAGAAGTTATTCTGTGGATCTTCAGGATGCAGATATGGGCTGTGCTGCCAGTATTGTTCTGCTTCAAGCCTTTCGCTCGGTGGTACAGAGGAACTGCCCACATATTTGTGCACAGCGGCAAGAGGAACTGTCACATGAAATTGTGCTACAGGACAACGTGGATGACATAAGCAGACCGAGAACCCTCATCATAATGGTACAGTACAAGGCACCAATCACTGCCTGAACAGACAGGATTCTGTTTTAACTGCAGTGAAATAGGCAGGTTTTGAATGCATTATGAATTGGGACAATTGAATATGTCGATATTGCATGACTTTTCATTTACAAAAAAAACCCCAACTGTGTTCTAACTTTCCCTCATTGAAATGTTGCTATATTGTGTTAGAATGCTTTCTGTTTGAAATTATGGATCTTGTTTCAGCATTTAACACTATAGTGTCAGAGGGCATCTGTTCTATATTGGAGAGGAGGACGGGAGTGTGGTGGCAGAAGGAAAGGTTTGATAATTAAGGTCTTTGCATTAATTTGCTCCTCTTGCTTACACTTTAGATCACGTTTTCTTAGCGAGTTACGTAAATAGCTTTCCCACAATACATTGCACTAAAGTGTGGCCAGAAATCTTGTCGCTCAGATCCACACAGTCAACAATTATTGAGGTACCTATGAAGCAGTCTTCCTCTCCCCCCCCCCAAAAAAAAAAAAAAAAAAAATCTTAGTTAACCAATGAGCTCAGCTGTTCTTTATGATAGAAAAGATGCTGACTAAAAAAAATCCATGCTTCTCATAACTGTTGCATTTACCTAGGAATTGATTAGTGCACATCGACTGATGTACTGAGACTCTTACTAATTGCTGTCGTGCTCTGGATATGTCAGCAAGGCTAAATTACATCTTGTTCTTCTCCATTAGGGCACAGGATCCGTGCAAATTGCTCTGAAACTTTCTTGTCTTTCATGAATAGCTAAGGGAATGGATTCATAAAAACGACAGAGAGAGAGAAAAAAATAAAGCATTGTAAACGTTGCCAGTGTAAAAAAAATGTTACTTTTGTACATTTCCTAAGTGACAGGAAGTGCATACACTGTACATCAGATTAGGAAAAAGTACTAAGGCAGAATTCCTCCTGCAGTATTGCCAGGGCTCCTTGAGTGTTTATTTCCTGAATATTTCTGAAACTCTAGATTGTTTGAAATCACTGGTCACACATCTTTATGTATTCACCATCTTGGTTTTAAGTAAGGTGACTAGATTTCATGAGAGAGACTGATCCAGTGTTGATCCCCGCCCCCCCCCCAAAAAAAAAAAAGGAGATCTAATTCTGCTATCCCTAAGAAAACCCGTGGGGTCAAATTAAGACCTGCTTAGCCTTTCCCTTCTGCCACAAAGCTATCTGATCAGCTTAGTTTAAATGTACAATCAGTTGATCATACAGGCCTTATTGAAATATGATTTCCCCCCTTTGTTTCTTTTTCATATAGTTTCAGATTCAGAACTTTACTGCCATGACAATTTTACATAGGTTGCCAAAGTAATATATTTAGAGGCAGAAGCAGACAGTTCATAATGGAATTGTAATAACAGTAAACTAAAGTTATAGAGAGAGATCAACAAGAAGAATAGTTCCCAGATTCTGGTCCTGGTCTGCGTTATCCTTGGTCTGGTCACATTTCTTTCCTGGTGGTGAGATTATAACATATTTTGCTACTGTAGGATTTTACAGAGATTTTTTTGCTCATTTGTTTTTGGGATGATTTTCTCTGTTTTGAGAAATGTGTATTTCTGGTATGCCTGTATTTTACACAGTGCAATAGGAAATGCATTTCTGTTTCTATTTCTCCAGTGTTGCAATGCATGCAAAGTCTGGCTGCTTGGAGTTTCCAGTTCATTTTTTTTTGTCTGCATCCTAGTCTGTGGTCACTTATTTTATATTAAGGATCTAACTGTGCTTTACATGTGAGACCAACATCAAATATTCTACTAATATATACATAGGCGAGTCACATTATTATAACCACCGCCTACCTCTGACATCAGGGACGCACAGCCAATGAACGAATGCACATGTTGCGTGCAGACTTTGTGGATGTCAGCAAGTTGCCAATATAGCAATCGTGGCTGTCATGGCTACCGGGGGCCAAGGGCAGCAGCATTTCAGAAACGGCAGAGTTTGTGCATTGTTCACAGGCTGCTGTGGTTAAAGTGTACCATGAGTGGATGAATTTAACCTTTTTGATGACGTGACGTGGTAACTGTGGGGCATCACGAGCCATCGATGTGAGAGGTGAACATCGGTTACGCAGGTTAGTGTGGGCCAATTGGCACGCTACTGTGGAGCAACTCACTGTCCGAATGAAGCAGGGGGCTTCCAGATGTGTGTCCAAAATGACTGTGCAGTGAACCCTGGTATGAATGAAGTTCCGAAGCAGATGATTGGTGACTGCACTCATCTTCACAAGGGTTCATTGCAAGAAACAGCTGCAATTTGTCCAGGAGTACCGATATTGGACTTGCACCGACTGGCAGAGGGTTGCTTTCTCTGATGAGTCATGTTTTGAGCTCCTTTGAATGGATGGACGTTGACATGTCAGGTTTGAAATCGCCAAGAACACAACCATTGTTGGACGTACACAAGCTGGTGTCGGCAGCGTTATGCTCTGGGAAATGTTTTCTTGGTATGGTCTGGGCCCCTTGATACTTCTGGATGGCACTTTTAACCAATATGAATATATTTCCATCCTTGCCGATCAAGTACATGTTGATGATCTTCCCTATGGCCGTTGGGAGATTTTCAATAGGAGAATGCAACAGGTCATACCGCCAGAACTGTTTGCAAGTGATTCACAGAGCATGACCAAGACTTCCAGCTACTTCCTTGGCCTTCAAATTCCCCAGACCTTAACCCTATCGAACACATTTGGAACCACTTTGATTGACATGTTGGACGACTGGATCCACTAGCATTCACCCATCAGCAATTGTCAGACGCACTGCAGTCTGCATGTCTCCAGATACCTCTAGCAACTATCTAGCATCTTATTGAGTCACTCCCGTGACATCTGGCTGCCACCTGTTCTGCCAGAGGCTGTTATTCTGGATATTAGCAGGTGGTCATAATAATGTAACTCAGCCGTATAGTTTCTGTATGGGAATCTGTAGTACTCTAGCTTATAATACACTGTGTGAGACACTCAAGATTTCAAGTTTTGAAAGATATGTGAGGTTTTAAAAATAATCTTTTAAAATATACCATAGTGCTGGGGGCTGCGGGAAACCTATGTGCTGACACTTAAAAGTTTCCTAATGAAAATCTAATACAAAATTTTTGCCCTTCAATGTAGTAAGCGAATAGCATGAAAGTGTTATAAAAGTGTGTATTGTCAGGAAAATTGGTTCGTGAAATGAAAGGGAGGGAAACGTGTTTTTTTTTTTTAATTGCACTGCCTCTTTCTGAGTCTCCTTCACCCCCCACCCTAACACCCTTCCCAGAAATCCCTGACAGTTTAGTGGACCCCCCTAATCCCCTGACCCCAGAGATGATACCTGACACCCTAAGCCCCCAACTCCTAACCTCAGAGGTGATCCCCAACCCCCCCCCCCCCCCAAATATTCCCTAGTAATCTGGTGGACTGTAATCACCCTGTAAACCAACTTTAAGTTCCAGACACCCTCCCCTTTGATAAACTGAGAGCCAGGAGCAAATGGTGGCACTGACCTCCACATGTTGCATTCTTGGATGTAATTCATGGGGCAGTCTTCCAAATAAGGGCTGGCTAACTTTATTTGATATGTCCCAGGATGCACCACACTGGATCATGCACCATTATATTTGAAAATAGTGGTGTGGAGGCAGGAGGCATTGTTTCTTCCTCCTAATTTAAAAGTATGAAATGGGTCCAGACAGAGGACCATGGATAGAGTCAAGGTCCACTAAACTACCAGGATAGTTTTTTGGGTGTGTTTTTTGGGTGGAGGGAAAGTCCATCTATAGATTGGGGAGGGAGATCACCAAGGATCTTTTGAGGGTTCTGGAGAGGGAATCAGGGGTGAGTATATGGTAACCCTAACTACTAGGAGCATAAGAACATAAGTTGTCCATCAAGCCCAGTATCCAAGTACCTGACAAGATCCTAAAAAAATAAAAATGAGCAAGTTCATCACAATTTACACTGGAGCCCTTTTGTTAAAAGGGGCTTAGTGGGGCCCTTTTCTTAAAAGGGGCTTAGTGCATCCTTACGTAGGATTTTCCTGTTCATTAAGCCCAGTTATAGTGCGGCTGTCAAAAAAGGTTTTTTTTCCCTATGTTTTGAATATATGGCTGTATTAGTGTGTGGCTATTGAAAAAAAAAAAAATCAGGGAGCACTTGCCACCTTCTGTATAGGAGACGCTAAGGGCTCCTGTGTTAAGTGAGTGTCATTCAATTATACTGTGCTAGCTGAATAGGACTTCTATACCTCTTTTCTGTCCCTGACACCCCCCCCCCCCCAATAAATAAATAAATAAATAGCACATACTGCATGCAGATGGCAAAACTAACATGGAATGTTTTAGCACATCTCATGTTAAGCCATATTTGCTGCATTAACGCCTAATACAACTTGGTAAAAAGGACCCATTTTTTTTACTGTAGCTTTTTTTTTTTTTTTTTTACTGTAGCGGTCACTAATGTATAGTAATGTGCTATTACATTAGTGATTTCCAAACCTGTCATGGAGGGACAACAGCCAGTAAGGTTTCCAGGATATCTATAATAAATATTAATATGATTAATTTGCATACAAAGGAGGAAAAGTACACAAATTGATCCCATGACAGGTTTGGAAATCACTGTTCTAGAGGTTAGTGACTCCCACGATAAACAAAACTGCAGTAAAATTAGGGTTACCACATGTCCGGGGAAACCTGGACACGTCCTCTTTTTAGAGGACTGGGCGCCCAGAGGGATTTCCAAAACCTGGCAGTTTGTCCGGGTTTTGGAAATCCTGAGCTCGGAGGCTGCATCTGGAAGTCTTTGTGCATGCACGGCCATCGCCGCGATGATGTCATATGCACGAGCGCATGCGTGTGACGTCATTGCGTTGATGTCCGCGCATGCGCAAAAGTTTCCAAAAGCGGCCTTCAAGCTCAGGCAGGTTGGTGCAGGGGCAGGGCTGGGGAGGAATGGGGTGTAGCTGGAGGCATATTGGGGTAGGACTGGGGGGGCAGAAAAGGGCGGGGTCAGGAAATCTGGCAACCCTAAGTAGGATCCACACTATATTCCAATCCCTTCGTGGGAAAAATACTAACAATAATATGGCTCTCTACTTTCCCACAAAATCTGAAAAATGCAGCAGATACCATTAACTATCTGGAAGGGCCTCAGTAATCGAGCCTACGCAAGTCATAGACTCTGACCATACAAGTCTGCGTATATATCCGGCTCTTACGCTCTAATCATCGGCAGCCTTCCAGTCCCTAACCTCAATTACAAAGATTTTAATTTTATTCCTAATTTTATTCCAAAGTCATTTCTTAAAAATTTTTTCTTTAGTTTATTCTAAAAAATCAGCTTTCTGAACATCTCAGTTCTATAAAACGGTGCACTATTTCTTTATAGGAGACTTAGTTTAAACATCCAATATCCATTAGAATTACTTAGCTTTCAAAATAATCACTCCAGCAAACTGCTTCAGACCAAGCCTAACCCTAAGTAGGATGCCATATTTTACCCCAGCTTAGTAAATTCATAGAAACATAATGGCAGATAAAGGCCAAATGGCCAATCTAGTCTTCCCATTCGCAGTAACCATTATCCTACATGCCTATCCCAGGCCCTTTTGAATTCAGACACAGTCTCCGTCTCCACCACCTCTTCTGAGACTGTTCCATGCATCTACCACCCTTTCTGTAAAAAAGTATTTCCTTAGATTACTCTGGAGCCTATCACCTCTTAATTTCATCTTATGCCCTCTCATTGCAGAGTTTCCTTTCATATTAAAGAGACTCGGCTCATGCTCATTTGCATTACATAGGTATTTAAACGTCTCTATCATAGCTCCCCTTTCCCGCCTTACTCCAAAGTATACAGATTGAGATCTTTAAGTCTGTCCCCATACGCCTTATAATGAAGACCACATACCATTTTAGTAGCCTTCCTCTGGATCGACTCCTACTACTACTTCTACTACTACTACTACTGTTTATTATTTCTAAAGCACTGAAAGGCGTACACACTATCCTTTTTATACCTTTTTGAAGGTGTGGCCTCCAGAATTGTACACAATATTCTAAATGAGGTCTCACCAAAGTCTTATACAGAGGCATCAATACCTCCTTTTTCCTACTGGCCATACCTCTCCCTATGCAACTTAGCATCCTTCTAGCTTTTGCCGTTACCTTTTCAACCTGTTTGGCCACCTTAAGATCATCACATATAATCACACCTAAGTCTCGCTTTTCTGTCGTGCACATAATTCTCCCCTACATGTACACCGCCATGATTTAGATTCAGGGGATGATCCCAAGATTTCAGTGGACTGCCATATATTTTTCCTACAACCATTGTGGAGAGCATGGACCTGATTTTTGAAACACGTGTCCCAATTTCAGGCGGCAGTAGGCGTCCTACTGTGCAGCCATTCAGGATGCACGTTTTCTTTTTAAAAAGTGTCCGAGGTAGGACGCCTACATTGTAGGCCTCTGTGGCATATCTACGGAGATGCGTACCCATGCTTAAGCGGACTTAAGCATTGATATGCGTCTCTGTAGACATGAGACAGACACCTTAAATATAGGTCTGCAAAATTCTGGCCTACATTTAAAGCGTCTGTCTGGGAGTGTAGACACGATTCTGAATAGGCCGCCAATGCGTGATTGACTTGCAGTCGGCGGTCACTTCTTAAGCGTCCGCCATTATCGTTGTCCTATACAGAATCTCAGGCCCTGCCCGCAAAGATCAAGTCCTTTTAGAAAAAGCAAAAACACTATGAACCATTAATGTAACTGCAAGGCCTCCATCATTTCTAAATTACTTGCTCTTTGAATTGAGACTACACCAATGGTTTCCTTTGTGCAAAGTTTATTACAGAACAATATACAGCACATCTCCATTATCCTGAAGATGAGGAGAAAAATTACCATATTTTCTAATCCAAAATATGGTGTGCTCACTTTACTTTAGATCACAGATAACACTTAGAGGGAAATTCATCAGTATTTGCTCCTGTGAAGATTTTACCACATGTTCTGGTATTTTAGAACAAGGGCCTGTAATATCCAATAAGATCATGCTAAAATAGAACAACTTGTAGTAAAAATAACCTGTTTTAACAGTAGCACACTTTTTTTTAATTTAACCTTTATTAATTATCATATTAATCACAAGTAAAACAACTTGTTAAAGTAATACAGAATCATAGTCTAAGGTAAACAAAACATTCAAGCTATTATAACAGAACAAAATGAAGTCTTAATGTATATGACTCTTAGACCTCAATTTTAAACAGGAGAAGCGATCAAAAATACAGCAAGATATATTCAAAATAGAAAATAAGACAAGGCTTTATATGTTTGAAACCCCCATCTTTAAATTTTAAGAGCTAACATTCTAATTAACTCCATAAGGTCCAAAAAGGATCTTAGATGATCAGGTGCATAAAACACATATTTTAAGCCCATATATTTAATAATAGGGATGAGCTAGAGTAAAAGTGGCCCCCTAACTTCTTTGTCTCTTCATGCATTACTAGGAATAGTTTATACCTTTCCTGTGTTTGCTTGGTGACATCATGGTATAACCATATTCGTTGACCACAGAATAGCATACCCACTTTTAAGAAGAATAATCTCATAATTGAGTTAAGATCTTGTTCGAAGATGAAATTTACAATTAATGTGTCTCTGTCCTTAATATCTGTAAGGGAATTCTCCCAAACTGCTGTTAAATTTTGCAAATCTATCTCAGGTGACACTTTTTCCAGATTTGGCAAATTATCAAGCCCTGTTAATTCTTCTGACCCACTACTTCTTCTTATTATTGGTAGGTAATAGGCTTTATTTATAGGTGGTATTTGTTCTGGTGGAAAAGACAAGTTCTCCACCAGAAATTTTTTAAAGACCTCAATCAGCTGCATGGTTGGAATTTTAGGGCAATTCAAGACTCTCAAATTCAGCCGATGGTTGTAATTTTCAATCATTTCTATCTTGCGTGAAATTAATTATAGTAGTAATGGAGTTTTTCAAAGGAATAGTCTCAGAGTCTGTCTTATTAATGCAATCCTGTTTCACCTTCTCCATACTTGATGTGAAGGAATCCACTTTCACCACCAATACCTGGACATCTGAAGCCGTTTTTTCCACCTTCTCCTCTATTGTCCGCGTAGCATCAAGGGGAATATCCAGGGTGCCTGCAGGGTTTTTTTGCTGAGATTCAGCAGCCTCAGCCTTCTTCCTCCCCTGCTCTCCAACCGAGAATGTGGCTCCACCCACTGCTTCCTCTGGAGTAACTCCCTCCTCCCCTCCGGAGAAAGAATCGCTACTCTGCCCAACTGCTGGACAGGGTGGAGCAGAGACTGTAGGCGGCAAGAGAGATGTTTAAAGCTCCAATGGCTCGAGTGCTCCCTCACTCAGAGCCAACGCTGAAGTCTGCCACCTTTGGGGAGACCGGGGGTCAGTAGTAATCTGCGGCTCGAAGAATCTGCAATGTTTGCTAACTTGGTGATGAGGTAAGAGCCGCGGGTTGAATCATACTCATGGCACCTTTACTCTTTGTGCGAGGCATACTCGGCCAAAAAGTAATAACGTTCCAAGGCAGTAAATAAAATAAAGTTCGAAGAAAAGCAAAATGAACGGTCGGATCAACACAAACAGGCATCCGCCATATTACATCCCCCTCCTCAACAGTAGCACACATTGATGAATTCCCTCTCTTAGTAAACTGTAGTATAACCCTTTATCAATACAAAAAGTAAAATTGTCCAATGAATTTAAAGAATAACACTGTCAACACCTTTATCCCCAACAGTATTACAGTTCTGTGCTGCAAGGAAACACTACATCCTATTTGTTTCAATTCCAGCCAACTAGATTTACAAAACAAAAGCAACAAATTCTGTTTTGTGAAAATCTGATACGGCTGCAGGAAGAGACCACTAGTATTCCCCTGTGTAGCTCTGATTGCATTTTCTGATTCCAGTCTGCAGTGTAATGGATTGCAATTATCTAGGAACTGATGTACAGGTACTTCTTTTTTTTTTTTTTTTTCAATTTATGTCTATGCAAAAATGTTTGTGTACCAGGTCCATACTGACTTACCTAACCCTTGTACATATGTCTAGGGGTATTTTTTGAAAAAAAAAAAAAAAAGGTCTAAGTCCAACTTGGATGTTTCCAGCTGAGCATCCAAAATTGGAGGAACAAAAAATGGCCATTTTTGAATGGCAAACTGCAGGACATCCAAACATAATAATTATTATTATTATTATTTTTTGTAATTGTCTACTTAGACGTCTTGGCCACCGAGATGTCTAACTTTATACCCCATTTTCAAACAGAAAAGCATCCATGTTGAAAGCGTCCTAATCCTTACCATTTGGATGTGGCTGGGGCCAGCATAGTAATGGACTGGCCACATAGACATTCCAACAGAGCAATGGGAGATCTTAGAGGGCACTGCTGTGAATTTCACATAAAGGGTGCCAGCTGTAAAAATCACCATAACCCCCTTATAATTTATGGTGAACCTTCTTCCCCCCAAAAAAATCCAAACTCCTATGCCCTCCGGTGTACCACCCCAATAACACTTATGGCTGCAGGTGGCACCTATATGGCAGTATGGTAGGATTTGAATGGGCTCATACATTCTACCATAAAAGTAGTGGTTAAAGTGGCTTATGGACCTAGGTCCTTTTCCCTATAATTTATTAGCCTACCCACCAGGCAACTTAAGACACCTGTGTTCAGCTCTACTAGGCTTCAAACACAAAACAAAACTGCAGACTATGTACAGGATGCAGGCAATATTTATTATACCGATAATAGAATGCAGTGAATATACAACCTTATTACCAACCAAGGGACCCGACATGGTCCGTGTTTCGGACAACACGCCTTCCTCAGGGGTCCATGGTAAATAAGGTGTGAAACAAACCGCAATAAAACGGTATCAAACAAACGCCTCTGTGAGCCAAATCCTCAAAATGATTGTGCGTTGCAATGACAGCTTGGTGCACTGCAGACTTCGTTGGATTCCTTTGTTTTGGTGTTGCTCTACTAGGCTTCCCCATACTAGATACTACTGTTTCAGAGTCAGGTATGTACCTTTTTGTTCTCATTTTTGTGTGGTGGAAGTGTGCCAGTGAGCGCTGGGGGAGTATGTGGGCGTCATACCCTTGATGTATGTAGTGATCATCTGGTAAGTTTAGGCACCTTTGTGGCACTAAGATTCTTCAAAACAGGTCTAGTTCCAACGTCTAAGTTCCATCCAGGATGTCTTGCAAAATGTTTGATTATCGCTGCAAGAAGACCCACCATTGGGACGCCCAAAACCCGCCCATAGCATGCCTCCACCATGCCTACCTTGTGCTCTAGATGCACAGAGGCTGGAAAACCTTGCTAGACATACAGAAAGATTGTTTTGATTATCGGCTCTTGGATGTCCTGGTGATTAGCACGTCCAAGTGCCGATTTATGATGCTTTTTGGACATCTATATTTTTTGGTCATGAGCCTGATAGTTATCTCAACTGTATTAACCAGACAATATCATATAGATCTGAATACTTGACATATTTGACCTTATCTGGAAATTTATAACACATGGCTGACATGTTTCTGTAAAGAGTGTTTGAAATGAGACTGTACTGGAATAGGATTGCTCAGATTTGAATTTTTCTCAGAATAAAGATTTAAATAACCTTTAATAATACTCTAATAAAACTATCTGGATCAAACACAACATATTCCATTGTACCCAATAAGAACTGTGATTGTCAATCTTGTAAATGTTTAGCTGTAACTGCTTTTTCAAGTCTACTGGTTATGGCCCCCTTTTATCAAACTGCATTAGAATTTTTTTATCACCAGCCATTGCGGTAAAAGCTCTGATGTGATTTTAAAAAATACCTAATGCAGCTTGATAAAAGGGAGCCTATCACTCTTACCTATCTAGGTTGGAAGGAACCTGTGACCATTATTTTAAAAGCCCTCACAATTTCATTGTGTAAATACAGGCACTTACAAGTGTATTTTGAATAATATTTGCAAATCCATATGGCAAAGGGGCAGGATTAGGACAGGACAAAAAAAAAGAGCAATGTATGTCTATGGTCGCCATGGTATGTGAAGGTTTTGTAAAAGGGCTCATTTTTGAATAGCACTCTACAAGAGAGTTAAGAGGAGGTTGATTCCTCAGTTTCTCCTAGGACAAGCAGGATGAGTCAGCCACATATGGGTGTTGTCCCAACAGCTCCCAATTTGCGGAAACTAAAGACTCTGCTGTCCACGGAGAACCTACATTACAGGTAAGTAACTATACTTTTCCAGTGTCTCCCTCCTCCCACCATCATTAACAACAACAACAACAAAAAGTCAATAGTGCTTAATGATTGTGGGTTCTGTACTTAATTAGGAGCATTTACAAATGAATATTAAAATAACACACATATGCATCTAAGGGCCTGTTTTACAAAGCCGCGTGGTAACGGCCCCGAAGCCCATAGAGATTTAAAGGGCTTCGGGTCTGTTGCTGTGCGGCAGCTGCCAGCACGGTTTTGTAAAACAGGCTGTAAGTGTCAGAACATACATATCTAGGTTCTGAAATACCAAATTACTTGTATAAGTGCTATTAATGTATGTTGCCTAGTTGCCTCTGTTGATTTTTTAGATTGTGGCAAATTTTAAATGGTTGCTTCTGCCACAGGTAACCAGTGTATTCCTTGTGCATTTTAGAAAAAAGCTCTACTTTGGCAGATCCTTCTCTAAAATACGACTGGAATTTGACATTTCCTGACTTGGATGTCTCAAGTTCCGATTTTTATGTTCTATCTACAATAGTTGCAACCTAAGGGGTGGGATACACTATAGCCCTCCCCACAATATCTTCTATATTACAACTGTTTATTAACAAAAGTCTTCAGGCCCTCAGAGGTGCCACCAGATGCTCAATTATGTCTCATAGCAACTGGCTTTATGCCCCCTATCGTCATCGGGTCTCTTTAGTTTTTTAAAGTTTTTTTTGTGCAATGCTATATTTTCGTGTTAATTCAATAAATAGTTGATAAAAGTTAGAACTTATCTTGGGTGGTTCAGCCAAGAGGGATAGAGTACTGCCAACATGTTTCACCCTATTCGGGTTTTCTCAGGGCACAATCCCTCAGAACTGTGTGTGCTCTATACGACGTGGCCACCCGAATGAATGATCTAAGATGATCCGAACGAATGATCTACTATCTACAATAGTAGCGTATGTCTTTAAGAAAGAGCCACTCAAAACCTGTGGAATCATGGTTAAATTGTTGTATAAGCTTACACAGGTGAATTTTGCCCATTGGTTCTTATTTTTAAAATTACACATGCACTTCTGGACTCTATGGAAGGATGCCTAAGGGGCATGCAATGAAACTACTAAGCAGTAAATTTAAATCAGTGGCCAAATTAAACTCTGGAATTCATTGATAGAGAATGTGGTAAAAGCAGTTAGCTTTGCAGGGTTTTAAAAAAGTTTGTATAACTTCCTAAAAGGCAAGTCCATAAGACATTATTAAGATGGACTTGGGGAAATCCACCACTTATTTCTATTATGAGCAGCATAAAATCTGTTTTATTTTTATGGGATCTCGGCAGGTACTTGTGACCTGGATTGGCCACTTTTGGAAACAGGATACTGGGCTTGATGGACCTATGGTCTGTTCAGTATGGCAACTCTTTATGTTCTTTTTTTTTTTTTTTTTTTTTTTACTTATACACACATTTAATGATTACAATATCAGATGATACCAGGAAAAAAAAGATTCTTACAAGACATTGAATATGTATTTTGGGATCCTATTCAGTTGCAACAATTTGTATTAGCTAGAGAACAGAAATGAGTTTTTTCCTTTATTAAATATGTTTCACTACTGAGAAATTGGAGGATGTAATAGTCCCATAAATAGTAGGGATTGGTTAAAGATCCACAAGGATGAATCAAGAACCAATTCTTTAATTTTCTTCTTATTTTTGTAGTTGAATTTAGTAGTATGTCTTCCCATGTTTATGGGCTTGGAAAGAAATTTTGTTTATATGTTTAATTATTGTTAACTCTTATGTTCTTAAGCTGTATTATTCAGCTTACCCCGAAAGCTCATGTGGTCCGATGCTCCTAGGGAACCTTCTTAGAAGGACTGGAGCTTTTCAAAATGAGCAATTCTCTGCCAAAGACAGTCTTCTGAAGATCTGTTCCCCCAGGCCTACCTCTATCAATCCCTAGTGATCTAAATGGCCTGAGGCAAATGATTCCTCTAGAACAGTGGTCTCAAACTCACGGCCCGGGTGGGTCCCATGCGGCCCGCCAGGTACTATTTTGAGGCCCTCGGTATGTTTATCATAATTGCAAAAGTAAAATAAAACAGTTTCTTGATCATATATCTCTTTAGCTATAAATTACAATATTATTATTAAGACTTAGCCAAAAGGAAAGATTTATAAACTATAAAGAGTTTTACCTCATGCAGAATTGTCATTTCTTTAATAAGATGTTAAGGGGTTCATAATAAAAAAAAAGACAACGTCTAAAAAGTGTCCTAAATGGCTACTTGGACGATCAAAAAGCCTGATCGTCCAAGTACCCATAACCAAACCTGGTTTTTAGACGTATCTAAAAACAGCTTAGGCCTTTCCCCTGCCTCTAAACGCACAGAGAGAAAAGAGGCGTGTTTAGAGGAGGGGAAAGTGCGGGCGGTGGGCGGGAGGTGGGCCGACCTACACCTAGGCGTACAACAGGTATTACCAAAACCGTAGGCAGGTTGCCTAGTCGGCACTTAAACCTTTTTGACTTAGACGAAGTCAAACCAGGTCTAAGTGCCGAAAAAGGGGCCGCTGAGCTGATTGTGGCTGCTGCGATCAGCTCAGCGGCCCCAGCAACCTGCCTACCCCTCCACCGCAAGCATCGCGGCAGGAGAGATGCCTCATCTCCCCTACTGCAATGCCATCACTCCTCTACCCAAACTGCTACGACCCGCAGCAGGAGAGATGCCCTATCTCTTGGGCTTCCTCCTGGCCATATCGAGTCGGGGGAGGGGCATGATCGCTGGGGCAAGAGGGCTTGGACTCCCTCTTGCCTCGATATCATCAGGGGTGCCGCGGCTGCTGCAGGGCAAGAGGGTTTGAGCTCCCTCTTGCCCCGATGCCGTCGGGGAAGTTGCGGTTCGACGGGGCAAGAGGGCTTGGGCTCTCTCTTGCCCCGATGTTGTCAGTGGGGGGGGGGGGGCGCGGTTCGACATGGCAGTAGGGCTTGGGCACCCTCCTGCCTGGATCGTTGGGGGGGGGGATTCTGTAACCGGTGTTGTTTTTGACAGTCACCGGTTACAGAATCCAGCTTTTAGGCGAAGGACTGCCTCCTCCTTCGCCTAAAAGCCCTTCTGTTGGACGTTTGGGGCTTAAAAGTGTAGACGTCATGGGGGGTATACTTGTAGATGTAGTGGTGATCTGGGCGTTTAGTAGAGGCAGGCCATAATCAAAACAAGGACGTTTGTTTTGGTTATGGACACTTTCCCTGCTTCTGCTTTGAACGTTTAAGGACTTAGGCCAAAAAGGGACTTAGACGTTTTTTTTGATTATGCACCTCTAACTATTTTTTTCAGAGGCCCCTCCAAGTACGTACAAATCCAAAATGAGACCACTGCTCTAGAACATATTTTTGAAATTAGCATTTAAATCCATTTACAAATCTTTCTATCTCTGTTTTATAAAACATGGCACTATATCAAATGACTGTGCAAAGTTCAAATGAGTTACATCAATCTTATTTTCCACATGAAAATTTATGAAGTTACTTCGACAAAGCACATGCTTTTTAAACCTTAAGTTAAAATTCCCACTTAGTAACAATACGTGCAGATGGCTGACATGTGTTTCCTGTGGCATGTCACTATTTCGTTTATACTATTTTATCTATGTGGCATCTCTTTTTTAAAGGAGCATTGATAGAGACTACCTCTCCTGCTGAGTTTTCTATCAGTGTTCCTTGAAGTCAGTTTACTTAAAGCAATTTTAAGTCTTGTTTGGAAATATTGAATGACATAATTGCACACCTATTCGTGCTGTGAGCTCCTGAATAGCACTCTCAGGATATAACACTTAATCTGCAATGATATGTTACTACATCTGAATTCTTCATTTAGGCATCCATACATGTTGTTAGAAGCATCCCTTTCTTTTTTTGTTTCAGCATTTCCGTTTTCACGCAAGAAATGTAGAGTGGCAATTTTAGAAAGAACTTACTCATATAAATTGGAATTGAGTTGTCCAGGTCACGATGACTCAAGTCCTGCATGTGTTTTAGAACAGGATCTGCTGACGTTGACCCTTTTCTAAAATACAAATTGCCATTAATGCGCTAGTTGTATCTTATTTTATTTAGATAATTATCTGGGTACTGATCAGAATCCCCCTTAGAATGATGCCACAGTGCCGTGGAGCTTCAATTGGCCAGAGAAAGCTTGTCACCCGGCTGGTAAGTAGAGCCGCCCGCCTCAGGACTGAAGCATGGAGATATGGGGGCTGCCTCTTTCCTGTAGTGCCCTGTACATTTTGGGGAAGCCAGGGCTAAATTATCCCTAGAAGACCCAACAGCTTCAATGTGTAAGTTTTAGCATGTCACAGGAAAGCAGTGATTATCTAGCATCCACATGTGAGTGGCGCTACTTCCTCATATAGCAAATAAGCAGAAAACTGACACCACTGCCTCATAGCAGGTGTAAATGCTGATGTTTAAATGTTCTGAAATATGCATACAGTGCAATTTCAAAACTGTAAATCTATGCGTACCATTCGGTTCCACCCAAACCATGCCAACAACGCTCTCGTTTTACAATTGTGCATGTTGCAGGTCTATATGTGCAAGTGTGGGCTCTCTATAATTGCTATTTGGTAACTGTGGTAGCGTGAATGAGGGTAGGACCAGAGTCTGGCCATCATGGAACCACAAAGTGCATTTGGGTGAAGAGAAAAGAATGTTTTGATTAAAAGTTCTAGGTAGGCGGGGTCATGTTAGTTTCACAGGTAAGAGAGAACATAACATAAACTAGTCCTTAAATGTAAGTAAAGTCCTCCCATGGTCCTGCTCTTGCAGGCCATGGCATACAGTGGCGTAGCGTGGGGGAGGTGGTCCGCCCTGGACGTCGTCTTGGTGAGGGCACAAGCACCCCTCCTCCTCCGAACTCCTCCCCCGCCACACACTGTACCTCTATCTCTTCACTAGCGTGAGCAGGAACAATAACTTGTTGCTTGCGCCAGCATCGGCTCTCCCTCTGACATCACTTCCGGGTCCCGTGCCTAGGAAGTGATGTCAGAGAGAGAGCTGAAGCTGATGCGGCAGCAAGTTAGTGAAGCTGCTCACATCGGGGAAGTTAAAAGAGGTACAGGGATAATTTGCAGCTTCTCCAACAGAGATATTTTGAGTTTTCTAATAAAGCTAGTCGGCTGGTTGCCCACCCTCTGAAGGTGCGACAGACGCGTAATCAGATTCTCTCGATCAGGGCGGCCTCTGGGGAGCTATTGCAGAAAGAGGATGCTATTCGGGCTCGTTTCGCGGAGTTTTACTCCCATCTTTATACTCCAGAGGCTCCCGGGGCCTCGCAGGATCTGGACGCCTATTTAAATTCGGCGGCACTGCCCAAGATTGCTGGTGAAGATGTGGTATGGTTGGACCGTCCTCTCACACTGATTGAGGCTCGTGGAGCGCTGCGCTCGATGAAACTGGGTAAATCGCCCGGGATGGATGGATTCACTGTTCGGTACTATAAACGCTTTCAGGATCTTTTGCTGCCTCCTTTGTTACGCTTTCTTAATTCTCTGCAAGAGGATAGTGTTCTCTCCTACTTCATGCGCTTGGCGGGGGTTACGGTGCTGGCTAAAGAGGGAAAGGACCCCCTTCAATGTGTTTCCTATAGGCCGATCTCGCTGCTGGGGGTTGACACTAAGATCTTCACGCGAATTTTGGCGGATAGACTAATGAGTTGGGTTCCCCGGTTGATCCATCCTGATCAGTCGGGGTTTGTAGTGGGAAGACAGGTGGGCGATAACACTCGTCGGGTCTATAACTTGTTTGAACAGGCCAGGAGGGGTGCACGGGATACGGTGTTTCTATCTGTCGATGCTGAGAAGGCTTTCGATAGGGTCTCCTGGCCTTTTTTGTTTCGGGTCTTAGATTCTGTGGGTTTGGGTCCGCGCATGCGAGATTGGATTCGGGTCCTCTATACTTGCCCTCTTAGTTGTGTTAAGGTTAATGGGGGGTATTCGGAGACTTTTTCTTTAGCCCGGGGAACTCGACAGGGATGTCCTCTCTCCCCGCTTCTTTTTGCCCTGACGGTAGAGCCCTTGGCTCAGCGGGTGCGGATGAACCGGGATATCAAAGGGGTTACGGTGCCAGGAGGAGATTATAAGTTGACCCTGTTCGCGGATGACCTTCTGTTTACGGTGGAGGAGCCTGAGAGTTCTCTGCCTGCAATATTGCGGGAGTTGGAAGATTTCGGTCAGGTGTCGGGGTTTCGTGTTAACGTGGGTAAATCGGAGCTTCTCAATATTAACTTGACTGGAGAGCGAGTGTCTTATCTCAGAGACCGATTTCCATTTCGGTGGGTCCAGCATTCTCTACGTTATCTGGGGGTTTATTTTGGACCGCCGGGAGTGGCACTTTATGATCTTAATTTCCCTCCGCTCTTTCGGCGTATTCGCCAGGATTTGCTTGGCTGGAAAGATCAGTACTTTTCTTGGTTGGGCAGGGTGGCTGTTGTGAAGATGATGATCTTACCCCGTCTCTTGTTCTTGTTTCAGGTGTTGCCGCTATGGGTGAGCAGGAGGGTGTTGGAGGGGGTTCAAAGGCATCTTTTTGATTTCATATGGGCGGGCAGGAGACCCAGGGTAAGCAGGAAGGTCTTATATTTGGGGCAGAGTGATGGGGGACTGGGGGTACCCAACGTGGTGAAATACTACCAGGCTGCTCAGTTGCGTGCCCTTCTAGAGTGGCAGACGCAAGTACCGAAACCGTGGGTGGAGATAGAGCAAAGTTTAAATGATGGAGTGCCCTTGATGCATCGGCCATGGCTGCCGGGCAGGGTGCGACTAGGGGGTGAGGTGCCTTCAATTGGAACTTCTCTGAGGGTTTGGAATCAGATCAGAGGGGGCTTATTGCAGTCTTCCTGGTATACCCCGTTGAGACATAATCCAGATTTTTTACCGGGCATGGAAGGGGGAGTATTTGCTGCTTGGGAGGCTACTGGTTTGGTATGTGTGGGACAACTATGGGATCCGATTTTGGGCCGTATTCGACCCTTTGCAGAGCTCCGGGGTAGGTTTGGCTGGGGGGTCCGGGATTTGTTTCCTTACCTCCATGTTATTCACTATATTCGGACTTCGGGTCTCCTGGGGGATTTGAGGGGGGGCAAGACCCCCTTCGAGTTGTTGTTGGGTCCAGTACTCCGGAAGGGAGTTCTGGCTGTTATCTATAGGTGTCTTAATCATAGGGAGGCCCCACATCCCTACATGAGGGCTTGGGAAGGAGATTGGGGGGCTCCTATTTCGTGGGACACTTGGGGGAATATCTGGACAGAAGTTTCCTCGGCAGGTATATCTGCTTTGCTGATTGAGAATGGTTATAAAGTCCTCTTTCGCTGGTACTATACTCCTCAGGCTGTGGCACGTTGGCAGGGGGGTGCAAGTGCACTATGTTGGCAGGGTTGTGGGGAGGTGGGCACCTACCTTCATATTACATTACATTACATTACATTAGTGATTTCTATTCCGCTTGTGCCTTGCGGTTCTAAGCGGATTACAAGTTAGAAGACTGGACATTTCCAGTAGCATTGCAGTACATATAATCAAGAATGCGTTAAGTTACAATTGTTGTTCTGGACTTTTCCAGGATAAATTGGTAGTAGATATTAGATAGTGATAGGTTGTTTAGACGAATAGAGATAATATTGTCCGGATTCTGCTGTTTAGACGAATAGAGATAATACTGTCCGGATTCGGGTGTTGCTGGTGGTGGTGTTAGGGTAGTCATGAGAGCATTTTCTAATACTTTTGTGAGGTTATGATGATGGGAAGTGTTTTTTGAAGAGATGAGTTTTGATTTCTTTTCGGAATGCTTTAATGTCTATTGATTTGGTCAGTAGATTGGTGATGGTAGTATCGATCTTTGCTGCCTGTGTCGCTAAAAGGCTGTCATATAGTTTCTTTCGTCGGGTTCCTTTGAGAGGGGGGTGAGTGAATAGGCTCTGAGTTCTCCTTAATCTGTGTGAGAGGTTACGGTGTAGTCTGTTGTTTAGGTAGCTGGGTGCTGTTCCATGTATTACTTTGTATAGTAGACAGTAGAATTTGAACTGGGATCTTGCTTTTATTGGTAGCCAGTGTGAATCTAGGTATGCTTTGGTGATGTGGTCATATTTGCCTAGTGAGTAGATGATTCTGAGGGCTGTGTTCTGAACTGTCTGTAATTGTTTTATCATGTAATTTGGGCATGATAGGTATAGGCTGTTACAGTAATCTACAATACTCAGTACTAGGGATTGTACTAATATCTTGTATTGATCTTTGTTGAAGAATTTTCTTATTTTTCTTAGGTTACGTATTGTGAAGAATGCTCTTTGGATGATTTTGTGGATTTGAGACTGCATTGTGCAGTTTCTGTCTAGTTGAATTCCCAGGATCTTGAGTGTGCTTTGCATTGGGTACTTGATTGTATTTACTTCTAGTTCTGTGAGAGAAGGTTTTTTTTTCCCTTTCCAGTAGTAGGAATTTAGTTTTTTCCGAGTTCAGTTTTAGTTTATGACTTGACATCCATTTTTCTACCGTTTCCATTATCATTTTCAGGTGGTTTGTGGATAAGGAGTCTTGAATATTAAAGGGTAGGAGGATAGTTATATCATCTGCGTAGCTGAATGATACTGTGTTTAGGGCGTCTAGGGTTATGCCTAGGGATGCTATGAAGAGGTTAAATAATATGGGTGATAATGGTGATCCTTGTGGTACTCCACATGGGTTTGACCATGGTTCGGATATGTGCTCTTTTGATTTGACTTTGTATGTTCGTGTTTTGAGGAAGCTTTGGAACCATTTGTGAACTTTACCTGAGATTCCTATTGCGTCTAATATCTGGAGTAGTGTGTGATGGTCAACTAGGTCGAATGCCGCAGAAAGATCGAGTTGAATGAGAAGCAGCTTGTTTCCTTTGCTGAGGTGTTGTCGTGCAATGTCTAATAGTGATATCAGTAGAGTTTCTGTGCTATGGTTGGATCTGAATCCAGATTGTGATGGATGTAGTATGTGATGGTCTTCAAGGTAGTTGGAGAGGTGTTGTGCGACAAGGCCTTCTGTTATTTTAATGTATAGAGGGATTGAAGCGATTGGTCTATAGTTTGCAGGATTATCTATAGGACCTTTGGGATCTTTTAGGATAGGTGTAATTATGATTTCTCCTAATTCCGGTGGGAAATGACCTTCACTTAGTGTTGTTTGAAGCCATAGTGTGAGGCTAGCTTTAAATTTGGTGGAAGCTGTTGCTAGTAAGTATGAGGGACAGTTGTTCAAGTCACATGAGGATTTGCTGTATTTTTTGTAAAGCCTGTTCAAGTCTGACCATTGTATCTTTGGGAAGTTTGTCCATATCCTGTCTGCTGGTATTGCTTCATCTGTTTTGGGATTGATTCGTATTTCTTCTATGTTGGTTCTTGAATTGTTGAATGTGGATCTGGTTGTGATGATTTTGTGTTTGAAGTGATCCGCTAATTGGGTGGCTGTGGGAGTTTGGTTTCCTTGGGTGGCGAGAAATGGTTTGGTATCGGTGAGATTTCTTAAGATGTCAAAAAGTATTCTTGTGTCTGGTTTTTCGGTGCTGATGAGTTTGGAGTAGTAGTTTTTTCGTTTTTCCTTCAGTTTGGTATTGTATTGTTTGATAAGGATTTTCCATTCATCTTTGATGTGGTTGTGTTTTTGTTTTTTCCATGACCTTTCTAATTGTCTGCATTTTCTTTTTAGTTGTAGAAGTTCGTCGTCGAACCATTTATTAGATGGTCTGTCTATTTTGTTTTTGTTTTTTATTGGAGCAAGTTCGTTTAGTGTAGATTCACTGAGGGTCCGCCAGCTGTTTATGAATTCTTTGGGGTTGTTGGGGTCGATTTCGGGGTCAACTGTGTTCCAGAATGTGTGAGGTTCGATTTTCGGTCTGAATTTGATGAGTGTTTTCTTTGGGATGGGTTTGTTGTTATTTTGAGCCCAATTGATGGTGAATGAATATTTGAAATGGTCTGACCATAGAGTAGGGTGCCAGGACCCGTTTGAGATGTAGATGTTTTGTGTGTTTTGATTTGGAGATGAGTAAGCTGCTATATCAAGTTGATGACCTTTTTCGTGTGTGGGTTCTGGGTTGAGAATTTGATAGGATAAAGTGTTGAGGTATGAGAGTATATCTGTTGTTTGTTTGGATGATTGATCTTCTAAGTGGAGATTTAAGTCTCCGAGGATCAGGTTATGTGTGGAGGAGAGTGAGTTCTGGAAGATGAATTCTTCAAGTTCTTGTTTTGAAGTGTTCCATTTACCTGGTGTAATGTAGCAAATAAGACAGTTCAGGTTTCCATTGAGTGATTTGTCAGATATTTGGCAGGCTAGCAGATCAAGATAAGGGGTGGAGTGCTTGGTCAGTACGTCGATGTTGAGATTGTTTTTTGTTATGATTGCTAGACCTCCTCCTCTTCTGTTTTCTCGACATACTACTTCAAGTTTATATCCTTTGGGGCAGAATTCTGTGATGCTTGGATCTGACTCAGAGGTGAGCCATGTTTCGGTTAGGAAGAGACAGCCTAGATTGTCTTTGGTCAGCCAATCTTTGATTAGTTCTGCCTTTGGGCTGACGGATCTGATGTTCATATATGCGCAAGCAATTGTAGTGTATTTTGTGGTTGGTGTAGTGGTTGTATTGATGATAGTTCTTTGTGAGGTTTGATATTTTTGTGTGTTTGAGTTAGGTTTTGGTGGGGGTCTTTTTCCCCAGATGGTGGGGATGCTGGCTTGGCTGGATAGTGGGCATGGAGTTAGCGTTCTAGTGGTATGCAGTTTTCTGGTATGTTGAACAGGTCTGTGTGTTGTTGTTAGTATAGGGATGGTTTGTATTTGGTAGCCTGTGGTTTTCCATTTTGCTATAAATGTGGCAATTAGTATGAGGGCAAGAATGAGGTTGTGTGTACGCAGTGCCATTTTTTTTTTTTTTTTTTTTTTTATATTTGTGAAGATTGCGGTTTGGTAGTTATTTGAGTTGGTTGTGAGAGTGGTTGTATGGGTTGTGTTCAGAGTTCACTGGAGAGGTGGCTGGAGAGGCAGGGGCTCGGCGTTCGGCGATCCGCGGTTGCTGGAGTGGCAGGGGCTCTAATAGAGAGCAGAGACCTCCTGCTTGCACGGCGTCGGGCGGAGGATGGAGGGACAAGATGGCAGAAACTTCCTCCTTCCTCTGCCTAGGAAGTCGCTGGGGGGGGGGGGAGGCTTTCGGTGGCCCTCAAGGGCTGAAGAAAAATCCGACTCAAAAGTCGGGTTGTGTCGGTGATCCCCGGTGGCTGGAACGGCAGGGGCTCTATGAGAGAGCAGAGTCCTCCTGCTTGCACGGCGTCAGGCGGAGGAAGGAGGGACAAGATGGCAGAAACTTCCTCCTTCCTCTGCCTAGGAAGTCGCTGGGGGGGGGGAGGCTTTCGGTGGCCCTCAAGGGCTGAAGAAAAATCCGACTCAAAAGTCGGGTTGCGTCGGTGATCCCCGGTGGCTGGAACGGCAGGGGCTCTATGAGAGAGCAGAGTCCTCCTGCTTGCACGGCGTCGGGCGGAGGAAGGAGGGACAAGATGGCAGAAACTTCCTCCTTCCTCTGCCTAGGAAGTCGCTGGGGGGGGGGAGGCTTTCGGTGGCCCTCAAGGGCTGAAGAAAAATCCGACTCAAAAGTCGGGTTGCGTCGGTGAGCCCCGGTGGCTGGAACGGCAGGGGCTCTATGAGAGAGCAGAGTCCTCCTGCTTGCACGGCGTCGGGCGGAGGAAGGAGGGACAAGATGGCAGAAACTTCCTCCTTCCTCTGCCTAGGAAGTCGCTGGGGGGGGGGAGGCTTTCGGTGGCCCTCAAGGGCTGAAGAAAAATCCGACTCAAAAGTCGGGTTGCGTCGGTGATCCCCGGTGGCTGGAACGGCAGGGGCTCTATGAGAGAGCAGAGTCCTCCTGCTTGCATGGCGTCGGGCAGAGGAAGGAGGGACAAGATGGCAGAAACTTCCTCCTTCCTCTGCCTAGGAAGTCGCTGGGGGGGGGGAGGCTTTCGGTGGCCCTCAAGGGCTGAAGAAAAATCCGACTCAAAAGTCGGGTTGCGTCGGTGATCCCCGGTGGCTGGAACGGCAGGGGCTCTATGAGAGAGCAGAGTCCTCCTGCTTGCACGGCGTCGGGCGGAGGAAGGAGGGACAAGATGGCAGAAACTTCCTCCTTCCTCTGCCTAGGAAGTCGCTGGGGGGGGGGAGGCTTTCGGTGGCCCTCAAGGGCTGAAGAAAAATCCGACTCAAAAGTCGGGTTGCGTCGGTGATCCCCGGTGGCTGGAACGGCAGGGGCTCTATGAGAGAGCAGAGTCCTCCTGCTTGCACGGCGTCGGGCGGAGGAAGGAGGGACAAGATGGCAGAAACTTCCTCCTTCCTCTGCCTAGGAAGTCGCTGGGGGGGGGGAGGCTTTCGGTGGCCCTCAAGGGCTGAAGAAAAATCCGACTCAAAAGTCGGGTTGCGTCGGTGATCCCCGGTGGCTGGAACGGCAGGGGCTCTATGAGAGAGCAGAGTCCTCCTGCTTGCACGGCGTCGGGCGGAGGAAGGAGGGACAAGATGGCAGAAACTTCCTCCTTCTTCTGCCTAGGAAGTCGCTGGGGGGGGGGGAGGCTTTCGGTGGCCCTCAAGGGCTGAAGAAAAATCCGACTCAAAAGTCGGGTTGCGTCGGTGATCCCCGGTGGCTGGAACGGCAGGGGCTCTATGAGAGAGCAGAGTCCTCCTGCTTGCACGGCGTCGGGCGGAGGAAGTGGTGGTGGCAGTGTGGGCGGGTGCATGGGTTCTGGAAGGAGGTTTTTTCTAGGGTGTCCCAGATCCTTGATATCCAGATCCCGGAGAGTTGGCGACATGCCCTATTGTATTGGCATCAATTAGATCTGGCCTGGGGAGATTCTATGTTTTGTAAGCTGGCATTCACTGCTGCCAGGTTGGTTTTGGCAGTGGCGTACCTAGGGTATGTGGCACCCGGGGCCCATCATTTTTTGACACCCCCCCCCCCCCCCCATGTAAAAAAAATTTTTTATTTTTTTTTTTTGCAATAACCATGAAATGGAATAAATGGTCAGAATAGAAACAGGCAGTGAAAATTTTCTTTTATTGAACCTCATATATGTAACCATTATTCCAAACATAACATAACATAAATTATGTCTAAATTGTCATGACATTAGAAGTACATATGGAGTAGTTGCAGGTGATGCTTGGGACAGTTCTGATTGTGTTAGTTCGGTTTTATGTGTTTTTTGAATAGAAGGGTTTTTATTTCTTTTTGAAGGTTTTGCAGTCTGTGGTTGATATCAATTGGTTGTAGAGTTGGGGGTCGAGTGTTGCAGCTTGAATGGCTAGGAGGTTGTCGAACAGTTTTTTTCTTTTGACGTTTTTGGTTGGAGGGTGTGTGAATGGTGCACAAGTTCTCCTATGTCTGTTTGAAGTGGATTGAATTATTTAGCTGAAGAAATTAGTTACCCCCCCATTCCACACACATTAATTCTCTTCCATTTTTGTTCCCATTATAAAAAACACTGATAAGTTCCCAGAAAAAAAATACATTAAAATAAGAAGTGAAAACAAAGGCCCCTACAGATGAGAACATAACATAAGAATAGCCTAACTGGGTCAGACCAATGGTCCATCATGCCCAGTAGCCCATTCTCATGGTAGCCAATCCAGGACACTAATACCTGGTCAAAACCCAAAGAGTAGCAACATTCCATGCTACCGATCCAGGGCAAGCAGGACACTTCCCCCATGTCTTAATAACAGATTATGGACTTTTCCTCCAGGAATTTGTCCAAATCTTTCTTAAAACCAGCTACACTATCTGCTTTTACCATAACTTCTGGCCACTTCATTTTTAAGTTTAGATCTTTCCTTTCAAACAGAGACCTTGCTAGATGTCAAATACAGCACAAGGTAACTTCACATGGACTTAGCTGTGCAGGAAATGTGAATCTCCTCATACACCCACCATATAGTGCAAAAATGTGCAAAGGTCTGTTTTTTTCTTTCGATCACTACATAGCCTAATGCCACACAAGCAGCGCTGTTACAAACATATTCTGTAGGTCAATGCTAAGGATAACAAAGTTTCCTTCCTTGGACCAGAAGGAGATAAACCACTGGAAGAGATCCCAAAACAACACCCAAAGACCCACTCAGTGTGTGAATCAGTTGAGTGGAGTGGACTAACTGGGGGGTGGAAATGGGCCCGGAGTTTGCTCAGCAGAATTTCCCAGACCACCTCTTCCTCTCAACACATTGACACGCTGCCACCATCACCACTAGGAACACCTCACTGGGTAGGCCAGCTATGCTATAAACTTTATAAAACACATTATTATATTTTCTTATAAAGCACATATTTTAACTGACCTCTCTGACATCCTCAGCCTTTCCATTCACAAAAATAGAAGGAAGAAAAGTTCCCATTTCCTGCTGTCTCATGTCCCCGGCCTATACAATATTTTTTTTCTGCAGACCCTTCAAAAGTCTGACCAAATCCTCGTTTCACTTGCATTATAAAGTACTGAGGATGCCATCTCTCCCCAATCCCAGGTCCTAAAGTCTAAGACAGTAGCGCAAACTAATGCTGCCAGATACAGGAAAAAAATTTTTTGATTCGATTCAGCCCTATTGAATTGGTTTTTCAATTCGATTTTCCTGCCCAGTTGGGTGATTTTTTTCAAAACTCCTGGTGGGTTTTATAGCTTTTTCACCCCCTTTGGCTTCTCCTAACCACACTGGCGCTGTGGTGTAAATAAAATAAAGAAACAAAAAGGACTTTTCCTCTTTCTGTTAAATCCTAGCTCACGTTTGCAGTCCAACACCAGCTCTGGCAGGATACACATTTCAAATCTGACATGTTATAATCACAAAACAGAAAATAAAATTAATTTTTCTACCTTTTGTTGTCTGGTTATATTTCAAATTTTGTTGGTCCAAGGCTCTGGTTTTCTTCTGATAACTTGCTTGCCAGGGTCTCCTTCTTTCTGCATGCTAACCATCCATCTGCCAACTCTGTCCTCCCTTTCCATTTCCCTTCCCTTCCCAGGAAGTCTGGTATCTTTCCTTTTTTTCATCTCCCTCCACAGATCCACCTTTTCTTAAATACCCTTTCATCCGGCATCTCTCCCTCCTTCCCCACCATCCCAGAGTCCACCATCTCTCCGTTTCTTTTCCTAATTACCCTCCTATCCAGTATCTCTATCCCTCCTCCACACCATCCCTTGTGTCCAATTTCTCTCCCTTTCTGTTCCTTCCCTCCCTAAATCCCATGGTCCATCATCTCTCTCCCTCTCCTCTATTTTCAGACCCATTATTTCTTCCCCCCCCCAAAGTTTGGCATATGCATGTCTCTTTGAACACCCCCTTCCCTCTGTGTACTTCTAAATCATGGTCCCCCCCCAAAGGCCTGTCCCCCCTTAAAGGTCTGCCTGTCCCACCTTGAAGGCCTGCACCCCCCTTGAAGGCCTGTCCCTTCCCCTTGTAGGCCTGTCCCCCCCTTGAAGGCCTGCCTGCCTGTCCCCCCCTTGAAGGTCTGCACCCCCCGAAGGCCTGCACCCCCTGAAGGCCTGTCCCCCACTTGAAGGCCTGTCCCACCCCCTTGTAGCTTCTCCCCCCCCCTTGTAGGCCTGTCCCCCCTTGAAGGCCTGCCTGCCTGCCTTTCCCCCCTTGAAGGTCTGTCCCCCCTTGAAGGCCTGCACCCCCTTGAAGGCCTGCACCACCCCCCCTCGAAGGCCTGCACTCCCTTGAAGGTCTGCACCCCCCCCCCCGAAGGCCTGTCCCCCACTTGAAGGCTTGTACCACCCCCTTGTAGCTTCTCCCCCCCTTGTAGGCCTGTCCCCCCCTTGAAGGCCTGCCTGCCTGCCTTTCCCCCCCTTGAAGGCCTGCACCCCCTTGAAGGACTGCACCCCCCCCGAAGGCCTGCACTCCCTTGAAGGTCTGCACCCCCCCGAAGGCCTGTCCCCCCCTTGAAGGCCTGTCCCACCCCCTTGTAGGCCTGTCCCCCCCTTGTAGGCCTGTCCCCCCTTTAAGGCCTGCCTGCCTGCCTTTCCCCCCCTTGAAGGCCTGTCTCCCCCTTGAAGGCCTGCACCCCCCTTGAAGGCCTGCACCCCCCCTTGAAGGCCTGTCCCCCCCCTTGTAGGCCTGTCCCTCCCCTTGTAGGCCTGTCCCCCCCCCTTGTGGGCCTGTCCCCCCCCTTGTAGGCCTGTCCCCCCCTTGAAGGCCTGCCTGCCTTTCCCCCCCTTGAAGGCCTGTCTCCCCCTTGAAGGCCTGCACCCCCCTTGAAGGCCTGCACCCCCCTTGAAGGCCTGCACCCCCCCTTGAAGGCCTGTCCCCCCCCCTTGTAGGCCTGTCCCTCCCCTTGTAGGCCTGTCCCCCCCTTGTAGGCCTGTCCCCCCCCTTGTAGGCCTGTCCCCCCCTTGAAGGCCTGCCTGCCTTTCCCCCCCTTGAAGGCCTGTCTCCCCCTTGAAGGCCTACACCCCCCTTGAAGGCCTGCACCCCCCCTTGAAGGCCTGTCCCCCCCCCTTGTAGGCCTGTCCCCCCCCCTTGTAGGCCTGTCCCCCCCTTGTAGGCCTGTCCCCCCCTTGAAGGCCTGCCTGCCTTTCCCCCCTTGAAGGTCTGCACCCCCCCAAAGGCCTACACCCCCCCCCGAAGGCCTGCACCCCCCTGAAGGCCTGCCTGCCCCCCTTGAAGGCCTGCACCCCCCCCCGAAGGCCTGTCCCCCCTTGAAGGCCTGCCTGCCTGCCTGTCACTCCCTCCCCCTTGAAAGCCTGCTTGCCTGCCCGCCCGCCCCACCCTGAAGGCCTGATGCCCCGACCCACCCCGAAGGACCGCTCGCCCCCCTGGCCTCCCCGCACCACCTATGAACAGCCGCAGCAGGATCGCGAAGTCAGCGTCAGCATCCCTGCGTTGCTTCCTGCGCCACGGTCCCGCCCCTCCTCTGACGTCAGAGGAGGGGCGGGATCGCGGCGCAGGAAGCAGCGCAGGGATGCTGACGCTGACTTCGCGATCCTGCTGCGGCTGTTCATAGGTGGTGCGGGGAGGCCAGGGGGGCGAGCGGTCCTTCGGGGTGGGTCGGGGCATCAGGCCTTCAGGGTGGGGCGGGATCGCGGCGCAGGAAGCAGCGCAGGGATGCTGACGCTGACTTCGCGATCCTGCTGCGGGCTGCTTCACAGATGGTGCAGGAAGGTCAGTGGGGCGAGCGGTCCTTCGGGGGTGGCGGGGGACTGAACGGCAAGGCCGGGAACACCCCCTTAGGACTGGTACCCGGGGCGGCCCACCCCCCCCCGCTCCCCCCTAGGTACGCCACTGGGTTTTGGCCTCCTTGTGGAATCAAGCGCTCTCTCCCACCTGGGATATGGTGGAGCAGCGCTTGCTTTCATGGCAACTTCTTTACCACTTAACGGCTTTGCGGCATGGCAAACAACATGGCTATGCTCGCATTTGGCGTAGATTTCGGGCTTCTGTGGAGGTTGGAGGTAGGGGCGGACCGGGGATTTGAGCTACATTTGGGGCTGAACTGGGTAGGCGGGGATGTGGGGGATTTCATATTCCTATTCCTCTTTTATTTTCTGCTGTGTATGGGCTTTGATGGTTCTCAACCTTTTTTAAATATTGTGGGTATTGTGTTTTGTCCCTGGGGGGGAGGGTGGGGGTGGGTGGGGGCTATTGTGGTGTGTTGTTGCTTGATCATAGGGATTGCACATGTTACTTGGTTTGCAGCTCTTTGAGTGTTTTCTAGAATGTTGCACATTGTGCCTTGTTTTATTTATTGCTGCTGCATCTACTATGTATACTTTATGTTGTGTGTATATCTCAATAAAAGCTTTATTCAAAAAAAAAAAAGAGGTACAGGGTAGGGAAGGGGTTGGCGTGCGCGGTTCGGGGGGCGGGGAAGGAGCAGGGGGGGCAGAGAAGAGGGCAGGAGAGGGGCACCACCATCCCGGGCACCTCTTACCCTTGCTACACCACTGATGGCATGTACTACTGTCTTTAGTCAACAACATTCACCAGATGACCTCTGGCTAGGTCAAGCATAGAGTTCTTCAAGGACTCAATTTCAACTTGCTCTACCTGGCTGTCACTGTGTGACAGAAGCATATGAAGTGGGCCTTCACTTAGGGTTACCAGATTTTCTGTTTGGAAAATCCGGACCCCTAGACCTGCCCCCAGGCTCACCCAGTTCCACTCATCATGCCCCAATCCCACCCTAGCCCTGCTCCCCCCCCCCCCTGCCTTTTCTCATTGGGCAGGAGTGCATCCGCAGATGCCTGACAGTGATTTGTTCCAAGCTTTTTTTATTCATTTATTTATTCATTCAATTTTCTATACTGTTCTCCCAGGGGAGCTCAGAACGGTCTACATGAATTTATTCAGGTACTCAAGCATTTTTCCCTCTCTGTCCTGGTGGGCTCACAATCTTTCTAATGTACCTGAGGCAACAGGGGGATTAAGTGACTTGCCCAGGGTCACAAGGAGCAGCGTGGGTTTGAACCCACAACCTCAGGGTGCTGAGGCTGTAGCTTTAACCACTATGTCACATTCTCCCCTGAGAGGAAATGCTGGATTTTGAAAAGCTGTCCAGACCCCCAGACATGTCCTCAAAAGGAGGACATACCCGGAGAAATCGGACCCCTGGTAACCCTACCTCCGTCGGGGCCTCTTAACTTAGCTGTGCTGTGATCTTTTATACTTCCTGGTTCATGCTCTCCTGGCTCCACCCCCTCCCTTGTCCCCTTTGGGTGGGACTGAATTTTACGTTGGTTCTGACACTCTGAGGGAGCATCCTTAAGGGGAAGTAGCAGTGTTTTACAACCTCCCTCACAGTAACATAAGGCTTTTACATGTATGCGAGTACTGCTATAAATGGCACAAGTTCAAACAAAGTTCAATGTAAATTTCAAAAACAGCTTAGGTTTTTAAGGTGAACAAGACAGGCCTTTAGAGAGAAGATATAGCAAAATATTAACAAGATCACTGGTGGCAGAATAAGTCAAATAGACCAATGATCATCAATTGAGGTTCAAAGAAAGAAAATCCAACTTTATTCCTAATGTCTTAGATTATGATGATCACACAAAGCATACTCTAATGAACAGGTGTCATTGTAGGCATCACTTTATGGATAATGTGATAAGCTGCAGGAGCTGAAAGCTAGAGGGCTTCAGCTCAAATGCCATATGACTGTGATTAGACCCGGAAAATGGAAAAAAAAATGTTAAATACAAGGACTGTTCTCAATGAGTCATTTTAGAGTAAACCCCTTTTTTAACATAATTTTAACTTGTGTGCCCTCTGAGGACTTTTCTTGGCAGCTTTTCCTTATTTGTAAATCTCAAAGTTCATGTGTCAATTTAGTTTGGAAACAGCTAAGATAGTGGAAATGAGCCACAGAAAGACTGGCTTAAATGAGAGAGTGAGCCAAGGAAGAAGTACCTGCCAAAAGGAAAGCCAGTGGGAGAGGCAAGTGGAAAAAAAGTGATGGACAAAGAGAGAGAGAGAGAGCGGGAAAAGGAAAGAGGCTGTATTTATTACAGCATGAGTCGACAAGATTCCATAAAGGGCAAAATAAAATGTATTGTATATCTAAGCACATAAGCATATAAGCATTGCCTCTGCCAGGTCAGACTAGGGGTCCATCGTGTCCAGCAGTCCGCACCTGCGGTGGCCCCCCCAGGTCCGTGACCTGTCATTGGACCTTACCTAAGTCTTTCATCCCCTATTCATTTAATACCTGTACCTATACCCTTCAATCCCCTTATCCTTCAAACTGAAATAAAAACTGGAATGTTATTTGTCACACTGAATCGGAAGCCAAGGACAGGCCTCAACGACGAGACGAGAACACACAACAAAGGGGTCGTGAGGACAAGATGTCAAAAGATCAGCCAGGGGTGAATACTTCAAAACACCTTTATTGATGAATATGCCACAATAGCTCAAAGACTCGACACTGCCATTGTTTCGGCATCTGTGGCATATTCATCAATAAAGATGTTTTGGAAGTATACACCCATGGCTGATCTTTTGACATCGTGTCCTCACGACCCCTTCACTGTATGTTATTTGTCACAACATAAGAGTTGCCTTACTTGGACAAACCGAAGGTCCATCAAGCCCAGTATCCTGTCACAAATGGCAAGATTCTAAAAGAGTAAAACTGATTTAAGAACATAAGAATAGCCTGACTGAGTCAGACCAATGGTCCATCTATCCCAGTATCCCGTCTCTTCACAGAGGCCAATCCAAGACACAAGTACCTGGCAAAAAACCAAAGAGTAGCAGCATTCCATGATATCGATCCAGGGCAAGCAGTGGCTTCCTCCTGTCTCAACAGCAGACTATGGGCTTTTCCTCCAGGAACTTGTCCAAACCTTTTTTTAAACCAGCTACATTAACCGCTCTTACCACATCCTCTGGCAATGCATTCTAGAACTTAACTGTTCTCTGAGTGAAAAAAATATTTCTTCCTATTAGTTTTAAAAGTATTACTCTGTAACGTCATCGAGTGTCCCCTAGTCTTTGTAAATCTTGACGCAGTAAAAAATCGATCCACTTGTACCCGTTCTACACCACTCAGGATTTTGTAGACTTCAATTATATCTCCCCTCAGCCGTCTCTTTTCCAAGCTGAAAAGCCCTAACCTCGTTAGTCTTTCCTCATACGAGAGGAGTTCCATCCCCTTATCATCTTGGTCACTCTTCTTTGAACCTTTTCTAGTGCTGCTATATCTTTTTTTGAGATAAGGAGACCAAAACTGAATGCAGTACTCAAGATGAGGTCGTACCATTGAGCAATACAGAGGTTATTATAACATTCTTAGTCTCGTTCACCATTCCTTTTCTAATAATTCCTAGTATCGTATTTGCTGTTTTGACCACCGCCGCATATTGGGTGTATTGTCCACGATGACACCCAGATCTTTTTCTTGAGCGCTGACTCCCAAGGTGGACCCTCGTATCTGGTAACTCTGATTTGAATTATTTTTTCCAATAGGCATCACTTTGCATTTGTCCACATTAAATTTCATCTGCCATTTGGCCATCCAGTCTTCCAATTTCCTAAAGTCTTCCTGCAGTTTTTCACAGTCCGCATGTCCACCCAGATTCTGCCCATGTGCATACTCGCTGGCAAACTAAATTGTATTTAGACACCATTTTATATAATAGCATATATCTATAGTGGTGTAGTGAGGGTAGGAGTTGGCCAGGGTGGTGGTGCCCCCCCCCCCGCTCCTTCCATGTCCCCCATGCCACACTTGCGCCCTCCCTTCCCACACCTGTACCTCTTTAAATCTTCACCAGTGCAAGCAGCTTCTCCAGTCTGCTGCTCACACCAGCAATGGCTTTCCCTCTGATGTCACTACCTGACCCTGTGACCAGGAAGTGATTTTAGAAGGAGCCAGGCCAGCACAAGCAGCAGGCTAGAGTAGCTGCTCGTGCTAAAGATTTAAAGAGGTACAGTGTGGGGCAGGGAAGGGAGGGCGCTCCCTCCCCCACCCCCCACCCCCTTACTACGCCACTGTATAGCTGGAATATTGGCACTTACATACCTGTTCACATATGTGTTAGAATTCTAGTCATTTACATGTGTTCATAGAACCTAAAGGTGTACCTTCTATATAAAATTACCCTGTGAAGCTGTTACAGAGCCAGGTATTCTTTTCCAGTTTCCTTTTCAGGGAAAGGGAGAGGGAGGGGAGAACAACCACTGGGGGATTCATGAGGGATCATGCTTTAATCCAAGTGGTAAGCTACTCAATCAGAGCACTGTTTATACTCTGAATATGATTGAAACAGGTCAAAATAACAATTTTTTTTCTTTGTAGACTTGGGATGTTTTTATCCATTTGGTTATCACTGTTGGACATCCTAATATTGGATTCTCATTGGTCCTACCCAAAACATGCCCCCTTAATATTTGAACACATCGAAATGTAGGAAGTCCAAATTCTGTTGTTCCAAAATCACAATTTGGATATTTTGGATAGAAGGATTCCAAAGCTCACCTATTACATGCCCATAACATGCCTTCCAAAACACCCCCTAGATCTCTGGATGCACTTGCTAGACATCCAGAAAGTCAGCTTCAAATATTGGCACTTGGATGTCCCAACAATTAAGATGGCCAAATGCCGACATGACGGTTTTTAGACGTCTTTGTTTTTTGATTATGAGCCCCATAGTGTCTTACTGTAAAGTAGCTTCCTTAGAGCATACCAAAATGGATATGGGGCTCATTTTTTTAAAAAAAGAAAGACATCAAAAAGTGTCATAAATGGGCATTTTTCTTCCCAAATCCATCTAATTTGCTGTTTTTGAAACCTACCGGTATTCTCTAGACAGATATCTATATTGTTTGTCTGTAGTTCATTTAAAACTCAAGGGGGTATGTTAGAGGTGTGGTGTGGATTAGAGCAGGGAGGGCTTATGATTGGACATTTTTCAGCCATAATCAAACATTTTAGAATACATCCCGAGCACAGTTTGGACATTCAGGGCTAAACCTAGTTTAATAATGAATAAGTGTCAAAATGTTGTCCAAACTGACCAGATGACCACTGAAGGGATGAAGGCATGACCCCCCTACACACACATACTATTTACACACACTGCCCCATTGGTCACTGACTGCCTCCCACCCAGTAGTGTACCTAGGGGGGGCGGGGGGGTGGTCCGCCCCGGGTGCACGCACCAAGGGGGTGCACAGGAGAGAGCTGGACGGGGGACCCGCGGGGTTAAATATAACTCAAACCGCGAGGCTTGTCTTCTGCTCTTACTGCCCTGCCGCTCACATATAGCTGATCGGAAGTCTTCCCCGACGTCAGCGCTGACGTCGGAGGGAGGGCTTAAGCAAAGCCTGCCCTCCTACGTCAGCGCTGACGTCAGGGAAGACTTCCGGTCGGCTTTGTGTGCGCAGCAGGACAGGCAGGAAATAGAAGACAAGCCTCGTGGCTCGAGCTCTATTTTGCTAAGTTGCTAAGATGGGCTGGGAGGCACATGCAGAACACAAAAGGGGGGAGGGAGTGCGTTTTGGACACAAGGCATGAACTTGGGAGAGAGGAAGGGAGGGAAAGAGATGCTGAGGTGGGGGATGGAATGGGTTTTTGTACAAAAGTCATGAACTTGGGAAAGAGGAAGGGAGGGAAAGAGATGCTGAGGTGGAGGAGGGAATGCGTTTTTGGACACAGAAGGCATAGACTTGGGAGAGAGGAAGGGAGGGAAAGAGATGCTGAGGTGGGGGAGGGAATGTGTTTTTGGACACAGAAGGTATGGACTTGGGAGAGAGGAAGGGAGGGAAAGAGATGGTTGTGTACACGGGGAATAGAAGAAAGGAGAATTTTTGGTCATAGGGAGGGAGTGAGGTACAGACAGTGGCATACCAGGGTGGTCCGCCCTGGGTTTATGCCCCAAGGGGGGTGCACAGCTGGCCACCCTCCAGTGTTCTCCCTAGGCCACTTGAGTGCTACCGCCGCCATCGGAAACAGGCCGGCGCCGAGTTCTCCCTGCTTTTCCCTGTGGGCCGACCAACTCTCGCCACCCGCGTCAATTCTGACGTCGGAGAGGACGTTCTGGGCCAGCCAATCGCTGCCTGGCTGGCCCAGAACGTCCTCTCCGATGTTAGAATTGACGTCGAGTGGCGAGAGTTGGTTGGCCCCGCGGGGAAGAGAAGCAGGGCGAACTCGGCTCCGGCCTGTTCCCGATGGCGGCAGTGGAAGCCTATTCCCCAGTGGCGGTGGCAGTATTTTCCCAATGGTGGTGGCATAGGGGAGGGCAGGGAGAAAGAAAGAAAGGGGGGGACAGAGTGAAACAAAGAAAGAAATGGGGCACGGAGAGAGAGAGAAAAACAGACATACAGAATGAAAAAGGGCATGGAGAGAGAAAGAAAGAAGGGGGCAGGGTAAAACAAAGAAATAAATGGGGCACGGAGAGAGAGAGAAAAACAGACATACAGAAAGAAAGGGGGTATGGAGAGAGAGAAAAAGAAAGAAGGGGGCAGGGTGAAACAAAGAAAAAGTTTGGGGAGGGAATGAGGTCTGGAGGAGAGGAAGCATACAGGAGGCTGAAAGAAGGGAAGAAATATTGGATGCACAGTCAGAAGAATAAAGTGCAACCAGACTGATGAAATTACCAAAGATAAGAAAAATTATTTTATTTTCAATTTAGTGATCAAAATGTGTCCGTTTTGAGAATTTATATATGCTGTCTATATTTTGCACTATGGCCCCCTTTTACTAAACCGCAATAGCGTTTTTTAGTGCAGGGAGCCTATGAGCGTCGAGAACAGTGTGGGACATTCAGCGCAGCTCCCTGCGCTAAAAACCGCTATCGCGGTTTAGTAAAAAGGGAGGGGGAATAATTGTCTATTTTTGTATAGTTGTTACTGAGGTGACATTGCATAAAGTCATCTGCCTTGACCTCTTTGAAAACCCGCGGAATATAAATAATAATTAACATTTTCTCTGCGTACAGCATGCTTTGTGTTTTTAAAATTTTATTGTTGGTAGATCATTTTGACTTGGCCACAAAGGTAAGGGGGAGGGAGGGAGGGGAGCTGCTGAAAGACATCTAGTAATCCTTGTAGGCTTGACTGCAGGGAATTATTTTTGTAAAATCATGTTTTGTTATGTGACTGGCATTATTTAGACTTTAATTTCTATGAATGAATAGAATGAAAATGATATAAAATTACTTGCTTGTTTTTATGTGTGTGCGCTGAAGGAAAGTGGAGAGAGAGTGGGCTGAGGACGCTGAAGGGAGATGGGGAAGAGAGAGTGGGGAGAAGACGCTGATTTATAAATTGACAATTGTACAGAATATTGTTTCTTTTTATACTTTAATATAAACAATTCAAGGCTTGTGTGGATGGAATCAGGTGGTTTGCGGGGATGGGGACCGAGCTTACGGGGATTAGTCCAATAAAATGGTATTTTTTTATTTCTCATTATTTGTTTTAATTTTATTTGTTAATTTGTAAAGTAGTGATTGTTATGTATCAGTTTTTTCAAATTTACATCTACTGTCTTTATATTTTGCACTGTATTAGAGGACATGTGTTACTGTTTTTGTGGTGTTGCATTGTATCCAGGGTCTGGTTTCTTGGCGGTTCAGTTTAACTTTTGTCTACATATTTCTATTTTTAGTTAGTGATTATTCCATATTGGGCGAGGGTGTATCTCTGTTCTGTGTGTATGAAAAGAACATAGTTTTCAGTTGGCATTGATTACAGGATCAATTGACTGTGCGGGATCTGGCTTGTTTAGTTATACAATGTATGTGTTGGTGTTCTAGTGCTCACTACAGTGTTTAAGATGCTGCCTTTTCCTAGGTACACTCTTGTTGTGCGATATGTGGATTGTTACTAAAAATCATATTTTTCATATAGATGGGGGGGGGGCAAAAAATGATGGGCCCTGGGTGCCACATACCCTAGGTACGCCATTGCTCCCACCCCCCAGAGATGTGAATGAAACAGTATATACCTGCTTGTATGACAGCTTCAGATGGTATGGCCAGTTCTATTAAAGAAACAAGCAGGTCTCTGGAATAGCCTGATGGTCAGTGCAGTGGACTCCAGAGAATGGAACCCAGACCCATATCCCATTCTAACTACTGCACTTGTGGTAGAAAGTGTGAGCCACCCAAACCCAGCCAAATTCCACTGTAGCTACATATAGATGACATCTTCAGGCATAAGGGCTACTGGGGTGGTGTACAGTTGGATTTTTGGAGGACTCACCATACACTATCAGGGGGTTATGATTAGATGTGTACCTAGGCCTTTTTATATAAAATTCAGTACCCCCTAGGTTGCTCCACTGCTCTGCTGGGATGTCTGTGTGGCCAGTCTACTATAAATGCTGGCTCTTCCTATATCCCAATAGCTTGATTTGTACTTTTTTTTTTTTTTTTTGGGGGGGGGGGTTAATTAAAAAATGGTCCGAAAAGATAGACACACATCTAGAAATGGTCTTTTTTGAAGAAGAAGGAAAAAGACATTTTGCTGTTTCAAAAAAGACTATTTTCTCTACTTGATTTTTGGATGCACTTCTGAAAAAGTCTAAACTCGAATTTAGATATCATATCAAAAATGCCCCTCCACATCAGGCAATGCCTGTTTGTACATAGATAATTTTTAATTGGTGTAGGATGAAGCATTTATAGCCTGGATCTGATACAAAAAATAAGAAAGATGGCTTCGGGAAAAAGAAATACAAATTAAGAATAAAGTTATGTGAATTAGATAGAGGAGGAAAAAAAAGATACCCTTGATACAGAACAAAGGATGAGAATGAGAGGGACACGTGATAGCAGGAGAAGACAGAACAGCAATGCTTCAAGAAGCATCTTTCTCTTCTGCCTTGAGCTTGACTGTTATGAGACAGCAAAGAGGGAAGATGCAGCCTAATACATTGTCCATCTTTTCCTTTTAATGCTGATCAGCATAGGATAGAGTCAAAATGTGCTGCCAGTCAACTGCTGCCAGTATGACCTAGGTCAGTCAGTGGATCCCTGAGGAAATTGCATGGGAACTAGGCAATTATGAAAGAAGGGCTGGATTTTGCAGGCTTTTCAATGGTCATAAAATCACTAGATATTAGGGACTCTGACAATGCATAAAACACAATCACCATACTTGGTATTCTTTTTGTAATGTAATGTTTATAGCTCACAAAAAAATAGACAGTCCTGACATAGCTACATTCATTTGGTATTGCATTCTCCAGCTGCATACTTGAAACAATGCTTAATTTTAGATTCACTTTTCCCTTTATCTACTTTTCATCAAGTTTGGTGTGTTAGCCCTCTTAAGTTTTGAACTCTCATAGCAGACAAAAGATTTTTGTGTGTATTGGGAGATTGTAGATGTAGTTCTTTTGTGTAAATGTCATGCTGCTCTTTTTGCATATGTTTTTCATTCAGTAATTATCTTGAATAGATTTTTTTTTAATCCCTACATGTTTTTTGCACTCTTAAATTCTACTTTCACCCATTTTATAAACCTGATGGGAAGTGGGGTAGATGGAGAGAGAGAAGAGGCAGACATTGGATGTTAATGGGGAGCAAATCCTGGAAGGTAGTGGGGATGGGAGATAAAGGAATAGACGCTGGGCAGAAGTGGGGAGGCAAGAGAGAGAGGGTGGAGCAGACACTGTACAGAAGTGGGGAGAATAGAGAGAGGGGGAAGATGCTGAATGGAAGTGGAGATAAGAAAGAGAGAGAGAGAGGGGCAGATGCTGGATGGAAGGGGGTAGAGAAAGGGCCATACTAGATGGAAGTATGAGATAAAGAAAAAAGAGCACATGCTAGATGGGGGGGGGGGGAAGAATATAGAAGTAATGAGATACTGGAGGGGTTGAGGGAAAGACGTGGAAAGCTGTAGATAGACACTGTGAAAAGAGGTAAATTGAGGGGCTGGATAGTAAGAAAGAATTTAAGCTAGGCAGAGGCAGAAAATTGTTATGGAAGAAAAGGGAAGGGAGAGGAGATTTGAAAGATAGATGTCAGACCACAAGGGGGGAGGAGAGAAATGAAGGAGAGGAGAGAGATGCCAGAGTATGGGGAGGGGGAAGGAGACAGAGATACTAGATCCGGCGGGGGAGGGGGGAAGAAAAGGAGAAGAGATGCTAAAAACAATGGGGTGAAAGGAGGGAGAGATGGAAGGGAAGGAGACAGATGCTAGACCATGAGGGGAGGGAAGGAAAAGAAAGGGAAGAAGATGAATGCCAGACCAATAGGGCAGAGGGAGAGATGGAAGGGGCATAGAAAGAGGACAGATGCCATATGGAAGGGGGAGACAGTGGTTGGAAGGAAGAGAGTGACGAGAAGATGAGGAAAGCTGAAACCAGAGATAACAAAGGTAGAAAAAAAATTATATTTCATGTATGTATTTATTTTGCTTTAGGATAAAGTAGTATTGTAGCTCTGTTGATAAACATTTATAAATAAAAAATGAAAATAAGATGATTCTTTTATTGGACTAATTTGAATACATTTTTTATTTTCAGAGACCAAAACCCCCTTCCTCAGGTCAAGGCAGGATACTGTAACAGCATTATACTTTACTGACCTGACGAAATAGGTTTTGGCCTCTGAAAGCTAATTTAAAAATGTTTTAATTCAATAAAATGGTATTATCTTATTTTCCATTTCTTGTTTAATTTTTAATTGTTAATTTGTAAAGTGATTATTGTTATTTCTCAGGGGGTTTGTTTTCAAAATTTTACATCTGCTATCTTTATATTTTGCACAATATTAGGGGATATGCATCACTGTTTCTGTTGTGTGGTGTTGCATTGTATGCATTATCTGCCTTCTTGGTGGTTCATCTTAACTTTTGTCTACATATTTCTAGTTTTAGTTTGTGATTACTTATTCTATACTGTGTTCTGTGTATATGAAAGACATGGTT